>NC_057832.1:15851151-16206151 GCF_910594005.1 Cervus elaphus | reverse complement strand
AGGAGAAACCAGACTGGAAAACAAAGTTTGGGGAATAATCCCAAATGCTTGCTAAGTGTGGAGACACCACTTCCCATCATCATATGTTTATTTCAAGCCATACTGGACACAGCTCTTACCATCCCGGGAGACCCAGGGCTGGGGACGGTCCTGGGAGATGAGGCCCACAGTCAGATCACACTGTCCCACCGGGTGAGGCCCGGGAGAGTGGACCTCCATCTAGTCTAGCCAAACCTGCCCAGCACCATACTCATGGTCCTAGGATACCCGTGTGGTTAGCCCTGAACTTGGACATGTTGGCAGCAGTTGAGTTCACAGTATTTTATATTTTCCGGTCTCAGGACCATGGTCAGTCCTGGGTAGCCTCTGTACTAGAATGGCCCGTGTGGTTCTCTGGGGGTGGCCAGCCTGCCTCCACCGATTTCTGAGTTATGACTCAATTCTGGCCCCGGGCCTCTGTCCATTCTGGTGACGGAGCCCAGGGCTGAGACCATGGCTGCAGCCCTGCCTGCCTGCTTAGGAGACATGCAGGACCAGGGATTTGAGTTCCTCAACCTGAAGATGGCCTGCTGCAGACCACTCCTGTCATTTAGAGAGTCTGCATTGGACTCTCCAGGCTGTGAGGTAAAGGCCAGCACCTGGCTTTTTGGCTGTGGCTTGTAGGCGCTTGATGGGCCTTGATGTAGGCACTTGATGGGCATGAACATCAGTCAGCATGCTTGGCCATATCTGTAGAAAGTAAAGCTGTGTTGGAGGATTCAGCTGTGGAGACACGCTCTCCCATGGGCATGGGCAGTCTCCAGGGATGCTCCCTGCAGCCTGATGCTGACACTAGAGAACTTTGTTCCCTCCACGCCCTTGTTCATACAGCGAAGAGCAAGCAGGACCACAGGAACAGAGTCATGTGGAAAGACATCAAAGGTGCATGTAAAGATGAGAAGAAGGTGTCTCAGGATGGTTTGCAAAGTGTGAATCCATCCTTTAAAACGAAAACACATCACACACGCTCGTGTGCACACACACACACTTTCCATGTGCCTGTATATCCCTTTAGGAAAATCTGGAGTGATTATTTTAAATGTGTACTTCCTCTTAAAAGATTGAGGGTGGAAGGAAGGGATGGGTTAGGGGAGAGAGTGGGGACTTTGGTTTTTCATCTTCTCCCTTTCAGTATTATTTGAATTCATTTCCCTCAAGTACATACTTTTGTTCTGAAATCTGAGTACAATGACAACAATAAAACTATTAAAAAACAAAACTTTGGCCCTTTGAAGCCTGTCCTTTGGCTTCACCAGGATGTGGTAGCAGCTGGTAGATGAAGCCTGAGCTGAAGGAGAGGTGGGTCCTGCCAGAGGAAGCAGGGTCCCATCCTCAGATTGTAGACCACGCTGGAGGCAATAAGAGGGTCAGAAATGCTGGATGTTAAATGTCCCAGAAGGTGCAAAGAGGCCCCTTCGTTGTCTCTGGTCCTCTGCATCCACTCGCTGCTTTCCTCTTAGGCAGCTTCTAGAGTGACGTTTTACATGATACACTGAGGATCCACGCAGACTCTGTTGTCCCAGAGACAAAGCTGAAAGCCCGACGCTAGGCTGGCCTCTCTAGAAAGTTTAGTAGGAGGAACAGCGGGTCAGTACTCTGATCCCCTGTGTTGGTGACAAACATAACAAAAGCCTCATTTTCTTCTATTCCTTTTGCCCTTAACATTATGTGAAACACTCAGTTTGAACAGTGGCTCTTTGAAGACAAAGGTGTCAGGGAGTGGAGATGAGAGTGAAAGTTGGCCTGAAAAAGATTCAAGATTTGTTCTAAAATTTAGTTTTGTATACTCCTAGCAAAGGAAATGGTGCTTCCAGTCCTTTACACAATAATTCCTTTGGTTTATGCTAAACCTGGAATGTTCTAAACAGAGATTAGGGCATTTAAAGAGTTGTGCTGTTTTCACTAAAGATTTGAAGAATACTTTTTCTATGTTTTGCTGTTTTTGCAATAAACACCCAGTCATATCAGTTTTCCTTTTTCTTTTCTAAAATGGAGGGAAGTGGCAGTTAGTTGTATTATGAGGATGTGCATTTAGCAAAACAGAAGTTGATGTTCTTGATGTAAGATATGAGGAATATGTTCTGAATCATCCCCTTTTCCCATGAAACTATTTCTTGTTGTGTCCTGTTCCCAAAAAAGAAAAGCAGATTTAAGTCAAACCCTATGAAATTGCCATTATCATAGATGAAAAAAAAGTTCCGATATCAGCAATTTCATAGGAGTCCCCCTAATCTGTGTGAAATACTCGCTTGAAAAACAGACAAATACTTAGTATCTAACTTTTTTTTCAAACTACCTGGCTCTTTCTTCCCTGGAATTTATCCTGGATGTGGACTGAGCCCTGGTTTACAGTGTCTTCTAGATGAAAAGCACTTGATAAATATGCGCCCTCTCACATCTTCTAGAGCTGGGAATGCCTTTGAACGGGCCTGGAGGAAAGTCTGTCTAAAGCAGGCCATCCTGTCCTTTAGGGCCCATCTCATACATTCTTTTGCTGAGTTTTTTGTTTGTTTGTTTGTTCTTTCTCTCTTCTTTGGCACTCATTCTAAATTATTGGTTATGTACTGTGAATTATTGTTTGTTTTGGTCTCTAAGGGAAGAGTCAGCCTGTGGGAGAACGGAAATTGTGAGGCCTGTATCAGCATCTCATCTCCGCCTCCATCTCTGGGACCTGAGACAGTGCTCCTTGCCTCATGGACCACTGTGTGTCCTCTGCAAAATGGGGGACTGGAACCGATTGAGCTTATGTGATGTTCAGGCTCCTGGGGCCCTACTGAATGTTTTCTTACTGGTCATCTATAATGTTTGTTGAAACAGAGAAACAACAAATATGCTCTATAGACATCCATCCCCTGCCTGGGAAATGAGGCTCACCCATATCGATGTGTCAGTGCAAATGTCGATCATGGTAAATCACACTGATTGAATGCTTTAAATTTACCAAACACCACCGTAAACATTTTTTCTCATTTCAACTTTATAAGTCCCCAGTGAGGAAGATACAGGCAGCATCTTCAATTCTCAGGGACCTGAGACTCAGAGCGTTTCAATAACCAATCAGAAGTCCCATGAAAGCCAGACCTGGTGTTGGGTAGGAGCTTCCCCACTGTTCTGTAGAGTGGACAGTCTATATCTGAGTTTTATTTACCCCCCAGAAATTGTGTTTTCCTGCGTAATTGTACACAGTACAAACTCATGCACCAGGGACATGAGGAACCACTGAACTTTGTTGGTTGAAATATAATTTACTTGAGGAATTATTTACTTCCTGTTGATAAGCTAATTAAACAATTTTCTCATCTAATTTGCCCAGAACACTTCTCATAGGCAAAGCGTTATTTGAAACATAGTAAGTAGATTAAACAGAAATTGGTGAGAAGTTTCTTTCATTTTTCTAAGTAAAATGACATCACGCCTCCTAAGTCCTTCCTTTAAAGCCTTGCATGCTCGCTGTCTGCAGTTCTTTATGTTTGTGGGACGCTATCCATGCCCTTGGACGTATGGGCACTTGCTACTGTGCATACCTGTTTCTAGAGGATGTTATTTACAAAATAACACCATGAGCTTATCTAGCATATTAGATTCCACCCTCATTGTTATTTTATTCTCACAACAGCCTTTTAAGCTAAGGCAAAATCATGTTCTTTAACCTCACTTTACTCCTGCAGAAAGAGTGTAAAAAAGGTGAGTGGCTGTGGAATCTGTCTTACCGTTGGTCAAACCGGAGCTGTACCCTGGGTCAACTGATTTCCAGTCACGGTGCGCTGATATCCTCCGTGCACTGACTTGCTTTAATAACTTAATTTTCTTATCATTTATCATCTTTTCATGGCTTTGCATTTTAAATGGTGAACTGGGTAGGTCTAAATAGGTCTTGTTGCTGTTCAGTCGCTATGTCGTGCCCGACTCTTTGTGACCCCGTGGACTGCAGCGTGCCAGCCTGCCCTATTCTTCACTGTCTCCTGGAGTTTGCTCAAGCTCATGTCCATTGAGTTGGTGATGCCATACTCTAAATAATCCTAAAATCAACACAGAGATATGTTTGCTCCTCGTGAGGACTTTGACACAGTGATGGAAGTTCTCTGTGGACATCTCCAGCAGGCAGAGGATCCCAGGGTTGCTGAGTCCAGAGGCTCAAGCCAGTGATTGACATCTCAGCAGCCACTGCTCAAATGTGGGGGCTTTTAGGCAAATCAGATGAGCTCTTAGGAACTGTCACAGTGGCGGCAAGGCAAGGCTGCGTTCCAGCAGGCACGTGGGTGGCCGTCTCACTCACTCTCTTACAGCCCTGACTTTTTACCTGATTCCACTGCACACGCCAGGGCTACGCTTTATTCTCTCATATCTTCACAGGGAGCTCCTACTGATCGACCTGACCCCAGGGTATTTTCAACCATGGTCCATACTGGTTCCATTATTCCTTTTTCTGCATCATGAATGAAGCAGCGAAAAGTGCTGAGATGCTGGCCTGTCGCTCAGCACAGGGGACCAGACAGACAGAAGCACATCTAGTATCTCACCAAGTTCTAGTTGGTCTTGTTCCCAATAGACGGAGCAGATAAATTTGAAGAAAAGTGACTTGGATGCATTTTCACATGAACTGAACAGAGATGACAGCCCTTCACTGGACAAGTCCCAATTCTTTATGACCCTCCCAATGGTCCTGCATACCTGACTGTCTACATCGATCCCAGAGTTCTCCAAAGTTATCCTCAGGAAGCCCAGAATAAAAAAAAAGAAAAAAAATACAGGAATGCCGTTTAGTTTCTCAACCTTCTGCTTCCACCTGTCACCATGGCAGCTGGTTAATCAGAAAGGTGTGCATGCACACCCCGCACTGTGCATCTTTCAGGATCCTGTCACTTTGTTAAGCTGGGGTCCCCAGAGTCAGTTCTGTGGGAGCTCCCTGGGGGTCTTCACAGAAGCAAGTGGTCTGGGTCTCTGACATTTCAGCCTCCTTACCCTGCAGTGTCCCCACTTTACCTAGGAGACAGGTTTCGTGTATTAAAGTTCTGTGTAAGAACTAGAGATTTTCATCCGAAGTGAAGTCAGACAGAGAAGATAAATATCATATGATATAACTTATATGTATAATATAAAAAAAAATGATACAAATGAACTTATTTACAAGATAGAATCAGACCCACAGACAGAGAAAACAGACTTACAGTCACCAAGTGGTGGTGTTGTTTGGTCGATAAGTCATGTTCGACTCTCTGCAACCCCATGGACGGTAGCCCGCCAGGCTCCTCTGTCCCTGAGATTTCTCAGGCAAGAGTACTGGAGTGGGTTGCCATTTCCTTCTCCAGCGGATCTTCCTGACCCAGGGATCAAACCCGTATCTCCTGCATTGGCAGGCAGATTCTTCACCACTGAACCACCTGGGAAACCCATAGTTACCAAAAGTGGGGATAAATTAGGAGTTTGTGATGAACAGGTACATGCTACTGTACATAAAATGGATAAACAACAAGACCCTACTGTGTAGCATGGAGAACTATATTCAGTACCTTGTAACAACCAATAATGGAAAGGAACTTGTAAAAGAATGTATGTGTGTGTATATAAGTAAATCACTTTGCTGCACATCTGAAACGAATACAATATTATAAATCAACTATATGTCAATATTAATGTCAGTATTTAATATTAATATTAAATGCCAATACAATTACTCAATTATATATTAAATAATTTAATTAATTTTAAATGTCAATATAATTCATTATGTCAATATTAAAAATCAGAGGCATTACCTTACCAACAAAGGTCTATCTAGTCAAAGCTATGGGTTTTTCCAGTAGTCATGGAAAAACCAGTAGTATGGATGTGAGAGTTGGACTATAAAGAAAGCTGAGTGCCGAAGAGTTAATGCTTTTGAACTGTGATGTTGGAGAAGACTCTTGAGAGTCCCTTGGACTGCAAGGAGATCCAACCAGTCAATCCTAAAGGAAATCAACCATGAATATTCACTGGAAGGACTGATGCTGAAGCTCTAATACTTTGGCCAGCTGATGTGAAGAATCACTCATTTGAAAAGACCCTGATGCTGGGAGGGATTGGGGGCAGGAGGAGAAGGGGATGACAGAGGATGAGATGGCTGGATGGCATCACCGACACGATGGACATGAGTTTGAGTAAACTCCTGGAGTTGGTGATGGACAGGGAGGCCTGGTGTGCTGCGATTCATGGGGTCGCAAAGAGTCAGACACAACTGAGCGACCGAACTAGTAATACGTCAATAATTTTAAAAAGATTATTCTTACCTAAAAAGAAAACAAATAAGAGTCCTCCGACCACCTCCCTAAAGTCCTCAAGATTTGAAGATGATTACTTTAGGAAATCAGAAGGAAAAACAGAGTCATCAGGTGGTTCGTAGGCCTCCTGCAGACCCCTATTCAGGGCTCTTCCCATTTGTGAAGTAGGTGAAAAGTAACACTGAGTCTTCAGCCGTTGCTCCTTTTGAAGTCGTCTATTTTAGGGCAATGAAATTATTAACTGATGTCATGCACATTTAGTGTAACGCGAGAACTTCGATCAATTTCCCTCTGGTTTTTAGTTTTTCCTTGGGAAATTCCTACCACACTGCCCCCTCTCTAACTCTCCATCTTGTATTGACTATCCAAATATATCCAATAATGCTCTTTCTGAAAATATGCCAGTTGAGGTAATTTCAGCTAAGCTGGGATATGAAACTGTGATGTCTGTTCGCTAGAGAATGCTATACTCTTCCCCGAGGCCGTGGTGCCTGGCAGTTTCTGTTTTATTCCCCGAAGGGTCATCTCCTGTGTTGGGAACGCTTCCACTGCACCTGTCTGTCCCCTGAAGGGTTGTGTTGGTCTTTCAGGTGGTTTATGCAAACACGCAACACAGTTTCCCACTCTGCCTCGCCCTGTCTCCCAGGCACGCTTTCTTCATCATGGGTACACTTTCCTGCAGGCCTGGGCTTCTGTGTGGGAATATCCTTTGTCAGCGAAGCCAGCTTGCAGCCCAGCCAGCAGCACACAATCCCCGCCAGTCCCTTTCCCACTAGCCTTCTTTGATGCTCCTCATGCCTACAGCAGCGCTCAGGGGCTATTCTGCATCTGCTGGGGGCCTCACTAGCTCTTCCCTGCCTGGGTTTATTGTCTCCTGACCCAATTTTAGGTTACATCTATGTTAGAAGGTACAGGGGTTTCAATTTCAAAGAAAAGGAGCAATTTCCCCCCATCTTGGCTTCCCAGTGTTGAATTTCTAGGAGTGGGAGTGAGTTTCCCATTTCTGGAGCTTCTCGTGAAACTTACTAGATTAAGGCATCCCGTAAAACCCTATCTCATAGGTCAATCCTACTTGGTGAAGGAACTTCTGGAGTTGCGTGGGTTCTGTTTTGTTTTAATATTTTGAAGCTAAGAATTCCTAGTAGAAGACTCAGTGTGCACACGGGCTGGGAGTTGTGTGAATTTCTTGTCTATCCTTCTTCCAAGTTTTCTGACCCCACTGAGTTAATCAAATTGGGCAGCTGGTTAAATATCCTCTGGCTCTGGAAAGTGAACAGGCCCAGAACGTGTTGCTGTGAGCAGGATGCCCGGTCTGGTGACCTTAATACAGAGGTGTGGTGAATAGGCTTGTCGGAAGGTAAGGTGGAACAAACATACAGGTGAAATTTGGCCTGACATGTGAAGACTCTTAAAAACGTGCATGCCTTTTGACCGGGCCATAAAACTCCCCAGGGTTTATACTGTGGTGCTTTTTAAGAACATGGGCAAAGGCACTGGGTTGTTTCATCATTAAAAAAAAAAAAGATTGAACACAATCTAGGTTCAAAAGCAGAAAAGGGATTTAAATAAATCCTACTGTGCCCGTGCAGTGAAGTGTTATACAGACATCACAGATAAAAGTCATGGGAGCAAGGCCATGAGAATGTCTAAACCTAGTTTAGTTTGATCAAGAAGATATGTCATCACATATTATCCATAGTACATAAGTGTCCATGTGTGTGTATATACACACACACACCGCAATTTTAACAGTGGTGCTTTCCAGGTGATTTATGCATTTTTCACATCTCCGTTGTCTCATGTTTTGGTGTGGCAATGATATTCTTTTATAAACAGGAAAGCAGGTTCTAATCCCAACAGAGAAGCATGAACTCGGTCCATAACTCGAAGCCAAGCCATGTCGCTGGCTGGTTGCAGTGACCTCGGCTCTCAGGGGTGACCAGGTCCCCAGAAACTCCAGCTCTTGCTTATGTCCTCAGGGAAGGAAAGCCCGCCGGTGAGTGACACCCCAGATGACAGCGATGAGCCCATGCCTGTCCCTGAAGACCTCTCCACCACGTCTGGAGGCCAGCAGAGCTCCAAGAGCGAGCGCGGACTGGGTAAGTGGTCCGCCCGCCCCTCACTCCCAGGCCGTCGCGAGGCCTCCAGCGCCCTTGTCTGTCTACATCCTTCCAAAGACCGCGATGAGCGTGTGTGAGTCCCGTCACCCGTGGCTTCCCCTCGGCCCCCCCGGGAAGGGAGCACGCATGCAGGGCGGGGCCCCGTGGTGTGGGCGCTCAGCCCCACGTGGGGTGCAGCGTGGCCGAGCTGAGGAGCACCCCCGAAGGCGGGCACGTCACTGGTCCCCTGTGCTCCGAGCAGTGTGCAGTGTACGACGTCCTCATAGACGCGAGATGCATCCACTTCCTGTTTATTTTCACAGCTTTGATGTAGAAGGAGCCGAACCTGGCCCTTCTGTTACCCCTCTCCTCTCTGTTTCTCTAGTGTCCAGTTTAAGTGAAAGTAGAAAATTGGATAAATAAAACATTTCGATGTTAAAAATGAAAAATACATAATCTCCGTTAGCAGACATTCACATACCTTGTCCGCAGAAGGGTGGGTGTGGAGGTATTTGCCGTCGCTCCCCTGGGGGGCCTGCCCAGGCTACGGAGTCCATGGTGAGAAGTCTGAGTCCACCCTCTCTAGGAAAACGGAGACCCAGAGACATTCAGGGAATTAGCCAGGGTCACAGAGCAGAGTCAGAAGCAGACACCATTTCTGACTAAAGACTGGTGTTTATTCCAGTATACCCTATTCTCATCAGCCAGTGAGTCAGCAGTTCCTTGGAATATCTCTTTTCTTTTGCATTTGATAAAGAAAAAACTGTGAAGCTGAGAGCCCCTTATTTGCAGCAGAGAGAGTCATGAAGGGTGCATAGGTGGCAATGAGATCAGACAGACAGGAGAGATCAGCTTGTAAGACCCACAGCCAAGGAGGGCACTTGTCTAAAGTTCTGAAACTCACAAGTTATTTTCCTGCAGGACATCCTGATGTGATAACAGAAATGTGTTTTGTGTGTTTTCATGTGCCTTGGAAACCAGATAGGCTGTGGGTGTATTTTTTTTTTTTTTTAATTTAGCTATATAGTTAGCTGAACAAACGGGGATAGTGGCTAAAGTCTTTTGACGTAGATGGACCAAGAAAACAAGGACATTTCTGAATTCCTTTTGCCTGTTAGATAGTGGCTACTGTATGTGGGCAAGTAGACGGGGAAGAGTGTGCACTCTTTCTACACACATCCTTTCGGGGTTTCCCAAAGGTAGGACACGGAAGAGCATGCCTTGTTGTAATTGATGTATTTGTGTTTAAGATTGTCTTCTGTTTATTGCAAGAGATACTGGTTTGTCATTCACTTGTACTGCTGCAGTTTCCTTTCAAGACACATTTACATAAATTAAAAGATCAAATTTAAATAAAAACATTAGGACATTGAGGGTGTGTATACATGATAAAGACTTAGGTAACCTCAGGGACTGACAAGCAGCAGAAATTATGTGGATAGGCACAGGCTAACCATTTAAATGAGTGGAGAGCACAGACACCAGGGTTAGGACTCTAGGGTCACTATGGAGAAACTGGGGAGACCCCCCCCCCCAGGCCCTGAAATCCCCGCAGCTGACAGCCATGGTCACCTGGGGCGTCCAGTGGAGAACTGAAAGTCGGGCTGGTCCCTGGAGAGTGAACAGTCCTCCTGGTGCAGGCAAGCAAGCTTTTGTTATAAATGCCCGCACAGCCTAAATGTATCTCCTCCCATGAACTTCAGGCTGTGGGAGCTCTGCCCTGGTGCCTGGCTCCCAGGCTGCATTCTCTGGGTGGGAGGCGGTCTGCGTCCTGAAGGAGGCCCTGCAGGTGCGGTTGGTGGAGCCCGGCAGGTGAGGGGCGGGGGCGGGGTGGTCTGGGATCTGCAGGCCCTTCTCTGCGCTTCCCCACCGCCCTGCAACACCACGCTTACTCACTCCTTTCAGCATCAGATTTCTACCAGCTGAGTGTTAGTTGGAAGACTTCAAACACCTGAGAGCCATCTCTCCTTGGCTTGTAAATGGCAGCTTGGAAGAGGGCGAAGGGGACAGAGGGGTGATGGGTCACTCCTGGGAAAGCAGAAAGGTCAGAAGCACAGATGGCGGGAGGGGCCGGGAGGTTTGTGGAGACAGGTGAGCAAGGCAGGGAAGCCCCGGAGACTAGGGAGCACCCAAAAGCAGCAGGGAAACGGGCCGCCCTGCACACTCGGCGCTGAGCCTAGGAACGCTGCCTTCTGGCTGTTGAAGGGGGTCAGCCAGCGCGGGGGCAGTGAAGCCTGCCTGGGCAGCACTGAGAGCAAGAAGGATGTTACGCTGATAGCATTGCGGTGCTGGTGGGTTGGTCGTTCAGTCGTGCCCGATCTTGCGACCCCATGGACTCGAGCCCGCCAGGCGCCTCTGTCCAGGGGATTCTCCGGGCAGGAATACTGGAGTGTGTGGCCATTTCCTTCTCCAGGGGAATCTTCCCAACCCAGGGTTTGAACCCAGGTCTCTGGCATTGCAGGCAGATTGTTTACCAACTGAGCCACCAGGGAAGCCCTTGATAGCATTAGGACTTTAAAAGATGGAAGGGATTCGTAGCTGAAAGGAAGAGGAAATGCACTTGAAGGCGTATTTCTTCAGCACACTGGGAAGAAGGCAAAGAAACCCGGGCCTGGGACCCACAACCGGAAGCAGGGCCCCTCCCTAAGCGGCCCCGCCCAGCGCAGGGCTCCTCCCCTGCCCCGCACCCTGCAGCGGGAGCCGCTCCGCAGCAGAGGGCGGGCCTGGGGAAGGCGCCCGGGCAGGGCTGGGCGAGGCCGGCCCTGGAGACCCTGCACCTGGGCGGGGAAGGGTGGAGTCGGGTCCCTCCCCTCCAGATTCTTACCTCCGAGCCGGGCGCCCTCATTTCAAACTGGCCAGAGCATCGGAACTCAGCTCGGCTCACGGGGGAGTCTCCAGGGTTAACTGAAAACACGCACACAGGCTTTGCTGAAGCCAGAACAACAAAGACACAAAGCAAAAATACAGTCAGAGGCAGGAAAAGGTCTCTTAAAGGTTTTTAAAGGAGTCTATTGTCGCTTCCCTGGAGAGAAGGAAAGAGAATGTAGAGGATTTGCAGAACCAGGAATAGAAGAGGAATTTATTAATTGAAACAAAAGTGATCCAGAGAACAGGCAAGCTGAAAACAGAGCCAAGAAGATGGGGAGGAATCTGTTAGGAGAGGGCAAGACCAAGAGAGAGACTGAGGTGCTGGCCACTCCGAGACCCAAGATCAAGTTGGGGGTGCTGGCTCCTCCAGTGGGAACATCAAGAAGTGGCGAGAGAGTAAAAGATGTAAAATGTGTGAAAGGCTTTGGTGATAATAGACCACCAGGTGTCTGTTTTGGGGGAAAAAAACCCAAAGGATGCTTTTGAAAAACTCAGAGTCCTCACTCCCAGTTCTAGACAAGTCTGACCTCAACCAGGAGAACAGACGAGAGTATTGAACAAGTTGTTGGGAAACAGCAGAAACCGGCCCCTTAAGATGGGGAGAAGAGTCTCACTGGTGGAGGGTTGTTCTCAGACATAAGCAGAGGAATGGTTTTGTACCTCAAGACTTCCATCAGTGTTGACGAGCTGCCGTAGGACTGTGTGCCAAGGTGAGCTCCTGAATTAAAAAAAAAAAAAAGATATGGGAAAGAGGTGTCAGGGGAATAACCTTGTCAGGACAAGGGTGTCACCCTCATTGGGCTCCTTTTTTTCTGGGTCTGAATAAGAGGAAGCAAGGATCTGAAGTACAATGTGAAGGATTTAAGTTAGACACAGGAGAGAACTTCCTGGCCCTGAGAGATTTAGTATTTAGTCATCAGGACAGTCTATTCAATCAGATGCTAGCTTGTTCTTCTGAAGTGGTCTCTTTAATAATGAGAGAAATCTCGTCTCTCTGAAGTGGTTGTGTATGAAACTGCTAAAAAAGGAGGATATACCCAGTGACCTCCTACAGCAACCCCCAAATTTACCCAGTCATCCATGGCAGGTGCCCTCGAGATCTTCTGGCAGCTGTTGACCAGGGGCGATTAAAAGTGTCTCACATAGAAATGATGCCAAGACTGGCGTCTAACAGAGCAGATGAGTGCTGTGAGTAAAGGACCAAAAAACTTATTTTCCTCCTTTATTCAATAACCTGTACATTTCTGTCTTCCTTCCAGCATGGATTTTTGCCCATCACTGTTTTGTTCTCCTTTTGCTTGTGTGGGGGCTTCCCTTGTGGCTCAGCTGGTAGAGAATCTGCCTGCAATGCGGGAGACCTGGATTCCATCCCTGAGTTGGGAAGAGCCCCTGGAGAAGGGAACGGCTACCCACTCCAGTATTCTGGCTTGGAGAAGTCCATGGGGTTGCAAAGAGCCAGACACGCCTGAGCGACTCTCACTTTGCTTGTATGAGTGGCCCTGTCCTAAATTGAGCAGGGGTCCTCTGGCTGTCTGATGCTATCCGTGAGCACAGCTCTGGAGTGGAGGCGGGCTGCAGGCTGGCTGATCCCAGCAGAAAATCAGGCTGTGAATAGAGTAGGAGCCCCCACGCCCTTTGACTGTAGATGGTGGGCAGGGGGAGGGACGCTTAGTGGCTGGAGCAGAGGAGACAGGGAGAGGCCCGGGTGGAGAAGAGAGGTTCGGGGCCGGAAAACCAAACGACACCCTGAGAGAGATGCCTGGCAAGCTTAGCACTTAGACTCACAGGGAAAACCTAGGGGCAGAAGCACAGCAATGCCCTGGGACTGAAAGGGAGAGATGATTGACAGCAGCCAGAGGGGCTGGTTGAATTAGCAGAGGACCAAAGACTTGTGGTTGAGGAAGACTTTCCAAAAGGCTCAGCTCCGTGGACAGACGGTCAGGATGACCCTGTGTAGTAGTCATTCTAATGCTCAGGGAGACATGAGGGGTGGGTGCCTCTAAATATGGGGCACTGGTGTGTGTTTGTGCAAGCCCCTCCAAGTTCTAGAATGTTCTTCCTTCACCTCTGCTCACTTCCATGACCTCATCCCCCAAGGAGGGAGGGAGGTGACATCCAGCATTTCCTGCAGGTCGCATCCTCCAGTGTGGGGTTTAGAGCATTCTTGAAGCTGAATTCACACACCTCGAGTCCTTCACTTGGAAGGCTTTGACCATGATTTGATTTACCCTGGTAGAAATAGAAAAGAGAAAAAAAGTAGAAAAAAATCTGGATTTCTTCCCTTTGGCATCCAGGAAAATGATTAAGTGTGTCTACACATAAATGTTCTTCTTTGGTCCATTCACGCGAAATAAACATTCCTTCACTCCATCGTGAGTTCCAGGACTGGAGTGTAAATTGTAAGAGGATTCATGTTTTTCCCTGGTGATTCTGCTGCCAGATCTCTCTTTATTTCTAGGCAGGCCACCAAGCCAGTCTGGAGGGGAAGAGTGCTGAGGATGGGTGGAGGGCATTACCGCCTCCCTGCAGCCTGGGAGTGAGAGATGCCGGAGAGCCCTTTTCACGATGGAAAACCGTGGGGCTTGGGTCTAATTGGAGCTGGGGCACTGGCGTCTGAGTACGGATGCTGCACCCGCTTATCTAATCAGCAGTTAGAGGAAGTCGTTTTTATCTGTGCAATGCATCTCCTCTGAACCGAGAAACCCTGCTTGAGCTCAGGAGAATTATTATCTGGCAGCATCTGAGCCCTGGCTGCAGCTGAGCTCAGGCTCGCTCTGATGGGATGTGCGCTGTGAGAATCTCACAGAGAAAACCATCCAGGCCCGAGCTCCTCCAGGGTGCGGGTGTCTGAGTTTCCCGTCCTCTTCTGAGGAGCAGCTCAGACTGTGTCGTTTACGTCCTGCTCGCCTCTGTTGCAGTTACTTAGTCGTAGTTGACACATTGTGCAGTACTCTGGGAGCCAAGCCCAGAGGAGCCCCAAATCCTCATTTTCCTCAATTTCCCAAAACAGGAGACATGGCAGAAAAGAAAAATCATTTTGCCTCCTCTCAAAGTCTTTTAAGTTTTGAAAAGAGGGGCTCTAATGATGTAACAGTTTCGTTGCTGCCCACTTAAAGCTAAATGTTAAGTTTTTTCTGACCTCAGCTTTGTAGGTCAGTGCCAAATATTTGGAAATCATGGTCTTTGCAGACCACTACGACATGTTGGTGCATTAAACTAGACTGGAGACTGTGCTGTGTGGGACACCATCCTGTCCTGGGTTTTGGTATAGAAGGTGGGGCCGGACGGCGGAGGCTTAGGAATCTTCCTGGGGGAAAACTGAAGCTGGCGTGCGTTGTGTGTAATGCCTGTAGTGTGTGTATGTGTGTGTGTGTGTCCTGAGTGGCAGCTGACAGGACCCCACAGTTGGGCACTCTGGGGAGCATCTCTCTGCGGGGACCCGGCTGCAGGGACTCCGTCCCTGGCTCTGCTGCCCCCTTGCCGGCTGGCCCTGGCTGTGGAGCCAAAGAGTGAGCCGTTTGATTCGGATGAAATTTCTGGAAAGAAGCGTGGCATGGAAGTCCCCGGGAGGGAGGAAGACTTTAAGGAAGATGGGGAGAGGTGGCACGAGTGATAAAGAACCAACCTGCAATGTAGGAGACGCAGGTTCGATCCCTGGGTTGGGAAAACCCCCTGGAGAAGGAAATGGCCACCCACTCCCGTATTCTTGCCTGGGAAATCCCGTGGACAGAGGAGCCTGATGGGCTACAGTCCATGAGGTCCCAAAGAGCTGGACACAACTGACCGAGTGAGCAAGGCTGCATGGGGAGAGTGGAAGGGTGGGCTGGGAAGGGGCTGGGAAGCGGCTTCGGGAGGATGGAGCTTCCCCAAGGCAGCTCAGCAGGGGCGGAGGCCCAGGTCAAAACGTAGGGGAGCGGGAGGGGCCGAGGTCTGGGGCGGCACTTCGGATGTAAGAGCGCTGGAGGAGAGCTGGGTGCAGCCTGGGGGAGGCTCAGGTGGCCTGTGTGAGACGAGGGGGAGTTTACGCCTCTTAGAAGGCGGATGGGATGGAGCCGCCTCTTAGAAGGCGGATGGGATGGAGCGAGAGGAGAGAAAGAATTAGAATGTCACAGCCCAAGTGGTGTCCCCGGCGGGGAGGCCTGGACATCCAGGAGCTGGGCTGGGGGCTCTGCCGCATCCTGCCCACACCCCGGGCCCTGAGACTGTCCCTCCTGGATTTGGGCTCTATTTTCGAGCCCACATAAGAGGCGCCGTCCCTGACCTCCCGCTCGTCACCTGGCCCCGCCTACAGGGAAAGCGTGCCTCTGGGGTCTGTTCCCTGCCGCCTCGGCAGCCAGTAGGTGTCCAAGACATGTGGACCGAAGGAATGGGATGGTGGCCCTGCTTTCTCGGGGAGGGCGAGCAGGATGGTAGAGAGAGCTTTTAAATTCAGGTTGAGGGAGAGGAATGTAAGGCTGTGTCTGAATTTTAGGTTTGTCCCGTGGATTATTTTGGGCCCTTTCTTTCAAGAGGGGCCATTGGTATTTGGGGCCCAGAGGCTTTCGCAGGCTGAGACTACCCCCAGGGGCTACTGAGCCAGTTGTATCACACACACACACACACACTCATCATGCCTCCCTACATCTTCAGGTTTCTCAGCTGAGAACAATATGTCCCAACACAGTCATCCTCACATGGCTCCAGGTGTCCACTCACACGAACTTCACACTCAGACGGGTGTTTTGTGGCTGATTGTTTAAGATTTTCTTAACAGAGTCAGTGGGGGCTTTCCAGGTGGACCAGTGGTAAAGGATCCGGCAGCCAGTGCAGGAGGCACAAGAGACTTGGCTTTAATCCCTGGGTCGGGAAGATCCCTTGGAGTAGAAAATAGCAGCCCGCTCCAGTATCCTTGCCTGAAAAATCCCACAGACAGAGGAACCTGGTGGGCTACAGTCCATGGGATCGCAAAGAGTCAGACACGACTGAGCACACACACACACACACAAAATAGAGTCACTAGTGTTCCAAAATTCATAGCAGTCTTTTTCAAAAAGGGAATAACATGTGGAAAAACGGGGCCCCAGAGAGGCTGGAACAGCCGAGCCTGGCATTTCCAATCACACTTCTAGCTTTCATTTTCTGTCTCCAAAGGAGCAGGTGAACTCAGCAAAGCTGGTAATTTTTACAAAGAGAAAGCGGTGATCATCTTATCTCCATCTCTTCTGACAACCTAAATTCAGGATCACATTGTACCTCGCTGGTTTACCAAGGGAAACAACAACAGATTCTTATCTATGGGAGTAGAGAGCTCAACAGTAGTTTCTGTTCTAGGGTTTCTGGTCCCAGTTTTATTCTCCGCTTTGTTCCATCTGGGCTGAAAGCATAGTTAGCTCTGGGTATAAAGCAACCAACCGACATTCGTTAACTTTCCTTCTACATGGGGTTTCAGAAAGAAATGGAAAAAAAAAAAAACAAAAAACAACTTTTGAGCTGTGGTTGCCAGTTGCCACCTGTCCTGTCTGGTTAGGACATTTCTGATTTGGGAAGTGTAAATATAACCCAGAAAAAAAAAGAAAGCTTCCCCTCCTTTTATGCAAAAGTAGAAAGGCTTGAGCACCGTGAGCCCTACCCATTGCCTGTGAAGTTTCCACAGCACCGGGTTGGTGAGATGAGAACCCAGGAAACTGCCTTCCTGGCTCCCACAGCCTGGGGCGGGGTTGAAGCCGAGCCACTGTAGCCTCCAGATAAGCCCAGCGCCCTGCAAGGTCTTAGCAGGAACTACATTTCACACGTTACTGCAGAGCCAGCCACTCAGAATTTTAAGCCCTTTGCCTCCTATGACTTGGGGGGTACGGGAGCTCACAGACAACTCGGAGACTGTGTGCAGGTTCTCAAGCTGGAGCCAGAACTGCCAGGCTCTTATCTGTTGGTAGCTGAAAGCCTACTGTGGTTGGTTGGAAGATTTACACTTGAGAAATGGGCAAACACTACAAATTAGGAGTTTGGGGTTTTTTTCTTTTTGAGAGCTGGTTTACCTGCATATAGGGACTAATCTGTGGTTGTAATGTCTTGACAGCACCAGTGGAAAGCAGGAATTTTCTTGCTGATGGGGGTATGGATGTGTCTGTTTTTGTAGGGGATGTTAGGGAAGACCCAGCCTGTCAGGGAGACCGGGGTCAGTGAGGGGTAAATGCAGCTTGTCCAACATGACTTGATTCCAAGTGACGCTTTGCTGTTGGTATCACACATTAGAAATGTCACAGCAACTAGATTCTCTGTATTAACAGGCAGAATGCTGCCTTAGCGATTTAGTTTTCTTGCTGGGGGGAGTGTGATTAGAAAGGATTCTGAATCTTATTTACGACAGAGCATTATCATTATTATTATTGCCATTATTTTGGTTTGAAGAACTGTAAATGCAAAGGGAGACTTGTCTGCATCCCATCGATTTGTCACTAAATTACAGTGACTTTTCCAGGAAAGCATTGGCCTTACGCTCTCCTACAAAACACATGGGACTGAGCTCCATCTTCTCTAAAAGAGTTTTGTATTGAGTTCCTTGGATGAAAGACAACTCTGAGATGTGGGCACAGATGTGACAGGAGACCTCTTCAGTGGTCCCTATGTTGTGGCTTCCTTGGGACATTTTCTCATCAAGGGCCCAACAGTGTGAGTGGCCCAGGGAGCAATCAGAAAGCTAATCACAGCTGGAAGACCAGAGAGGCACTTTCCAGCATTCCTGCCCCGAAGCACCTGACCAAGACAGCAGCTAGATTAATGAAAGAGTGTTGGTGGCTCAGTGGTAAAGAATCTGCCTGCAGTGCAGGAGACACGGGTTCACTTCCCGGGTCACGAAGATTCCCTGGAGGAGGAAGTGACAACCCACTCCAGTATTCTTGCCTGGGAAATCATGTGGACAGAGGAGCCAGGTGGGCTACAGTCCAGGGGGTCACAGGGGGTCACAAGTAGTCAGACAGGACCGAGTGACCAAACAGCAGCATCTTGGTGTCCTCCTTTCAGGAGTGAGCTTAGCAGCAGGGATCTTTGAGCAGGTCCAGGGCGTGTCTCTGCGAGGCCGCCTGCCAGGAGAGAACTTCCCCTGCAGGGGATGTGGCTGCAGGCTGCTGATTTCCACTGAAATCACCCGGGCCTGATTCCGGTGAAGCCCGAACGTCCGGTGTCTTCCCCTGGGGCGGGGTGCGCTGGACGCAGGCCTGCAGCCCACGGCCGCGCTGCGCCGACAGAGCTCCTGGGGCAGGCGGCCACGCTGCTTTTCAGAGTGAAGGACTGCCACACTAGGGGTGAAACCCTGCTGAAATGAGAAAAGGACTTTTATGACAGCCTTGCAGGCAGCTCTATGATTATTTTTATTATTATTCTTGGAATCCAGCAGCAATTTCCTGCCTTCTTAATATCTCTAAGTCTCTCCAGTTAAACACAGTAACGGTAAAAATATGACTTCGCCAGTACCCCCCAGCACTTCTGATGGCCTTTTTCTCTCCATCATGTGAAATGATGACGATTAACTATTATCCACTATAGAGAGCACTTCGGTAACTTTAGCATTACGGTTCAAGCGGTCTTTGGCGAAATTCATGTTCAGTAGACAACGCTGTGGTTTTAAGTGAAGTGGTTTTCATCCTGAGATGAGAACAGAGTGAGTTTGTTACGATCAGCCCTGCACTTACAGCTTTAAAAAAGGACTGTTTCTACAAAGATGTGGACTCAAGGCTGATTTTTATACCTGAAGCTGGAGCTGCTGGTGTTACCAGTTCTGTTAAGGGTTTACATTTGTTCATTTGTGTGGCTTTCCCATTTCAGTAACGTTTTTTTTTGTAATTACTGATGGAGTGTCTCCTAACAACACATCCTTAAAATCAGCCTGCCCTGTCCATGGACACACACGCACACTCTGCAGTATGTGAGATAGTGTCCTCCCAGGCAGCTGGGCCCCACGCCTCCTGAGACACAGTGACCTTGAACAGTCCTTGTGTGGGGAAAGGTTTCGTGGATGAATGACAGTCAGCATTTCTGGAACATATTTTTGAAATCTGTGAATGCCCTACTCTAGAGTCCATGGAATATAATGAGACACATGTAGGTAATTCTCAGTTTTCTAGGAGTCACATTAAAAAAGAAAAATGACACAGGTGGAACAAATTTTCATATATTTTATTTAACCAAGTGTGCCCCAAATTTTACTGTTTAAACATGCGCTTAATATAGACAATCATGACTATTTTACCCCTTTTTCTTGTACTGAGTGTTTGAACCCCAGTGTGTATTTGAGGCTAACAGCACATCTCAGTTTGAATCACCCACATTTCAAGGTTCAGAAGCCTCCTGTGTCTAGGGGCTACCTGGTGGTTCAGATGGTAAAGAATCTGCCTGCAATGCAGGAGACCCGGGTTCAATCCCTGGGCCAGGGAGCTCCCACTCCAGTTTTCTTGCCTAGAGAGTTCCATGGACGGAGGAGCAGCCTGGTGGGCTACAATCCATGGGGTCACGAAGAGTTGGGCACGACTGATCGGCTTTCACTTTCACATACTTTTCAGAGGTGTGTCATTATATCGTAGCAAATGTTTTAAAATTAATTCTTGCAGAAGTGAAGCCCTTGACTAGTTATTCATCCACTTTCTAAAGTAGTCTTTAACTCAGTTTTGTCTTCAAAACATTTTCTCAATTGTCACCACAAAGGAATTGGAAATTTTGTATTTTAGTTCTTCTGGTTTTGGCCACATTTGATTTAGAGAAAATCTAGGTCCAGTTCCATTTTTTACATCATTTGGATTTATTTAATGTAGTTTGGTTTCAACCATAGATTTTGTAGGTGTTTGATTAAACCTGTAAAACAAAACAGTTTTCCAAAGCATAGAAGCTGAATTAAACACAGGAATTTATTATTATTTTAGTTTTAGTTTTCATCCTTTCATTTTATTCTCATGCACTTTGTATGGTCACTCAGGCGGTGGGAAATCCCTTTTAATTTTTTGAAGCAAGCTGTTGCTTTCTAGATGGAAAGGACACCCACGAGAGCGCCCATGAGAGTGGCACCGTGGGAACTGATCTCCAAAACGGGCAGCATCACACTGGTGGGCTTGTTGGCAGAATTGTGGGGAAGGACGGTTCTTGGCGGCTTCCTAGGACTGACATGTATACACTGCGTGTGTAAAGCAGGCAGCTAGTGGGAAGCTGGTGTATAACACGGGGACCTCTGCACGCTGTTCTGGAATGACCTAGAGGGGTGGGGATGGTGGAAGGGAGGTCCAAGAGGGAAGGGATGTATGTATACATGTAGCTGACTCACTTCTTTGTACAGTAGAAAATAATGCAGCATTGTACCGCAGTTGGACTCCATGAAAAATAAAATGCTGCCGCACTGCGCTGAAGCAATGGGGCAGAGGTGGTAGGGGAGAGGCTTTTTTTTTTTTTTCACTGTAACAGGGGAAAGGGAAGCAGCCAGCTGCCTGCACTGCACCCTGAGAAAACAAGCCTGGGGTGTCACCTCGACACCACGTCGCGATGCCCCTGCCTGGGGCACCCTGGCACCCGGCCAGGCTGAGCCGTGCGCAAGCAGACCCCGGCCTTCCTGTGCGGGCCGCCTCCTGCTCACTGCCGGGCACGCGGCGTGCGCTTCGGGAGACGGCGGTGCCTATGCGGCCACGAGGCTTCCTGAGCTCGGCGCCGTCCAGGGGGCCGCAGGGGCGGGCTGTGGCCTCGATGTGGCCGCCTGCTCTCCTCCTGCCTTTCTTTCCTTCTCCCTCTTTCTTTCTTCCTTTCTCTCTCTTTCTCCCTTTTCTTTCTTTTCCTCCCTCCCTCCCTGCCTTCCTTTTCTCCCTCCCCCTTCCTTCTTTCCTACCTACGTTTTTTTCCTTCTTTTTACATTGATCTTAGAAACAGCTTCATCAGGGTTCTGTAACTGGAGTGTGAGGACGGTGGAGGCCTTTGGCTCAGGAACAGGCTGTCACAGGAGGCCTCAGAGAGAGGCTGCCCCAGCGCCGAAGGTGCCACCCGCCTGTGGGCCGCGTGACCTCACCTAGTACAGTCGGCAGTGAGGGAAGCACGCAGAGCCGCCCAGGCCCACGGTCACTTGCTCTCGCTTTTTGCTGCTTACACAGGGACTATCTGGTTCATGATTTTTTGACAAGACCTACGCCTTTGTACAAAAGGGTTGTACCAGGAAAGAAATCACCGTGAGGAGAGGTTGCCGTCTGGAGCTGAAGAGAAACCTTCCCCGGTGTGCTGGGTGTGCGGGATGGTGCGCCTGCGTGAAGGCACCCAGGACTGGTCCTCGAGGATCCAGATATTCGCATCAGGCTGGCATCCGCTGCCGAGCCCCAAGCACTTGCCTTCAGATATTTGAGGGCAGACTTTCTTTTTCCTTTAGGAATAGTTAAAAGTCCATCTGGAGCCTTAGACCTTGGTGTGAAAATGTTGAATTCATCTGGGAAGTGCTATTGTTTGGTTCAAAAACAAGGTTTAGTTGTAACGTAGTGAGAAGTGTTTCCTTGGTTGACTTGTAAGTTCTCCCTGAGAAATCACCCCGGGAGATGATGAGCCGGCGTGTGGTGGGATCTGAGGCAGAGCACCCTGCCTGCACTTCGCCTGCAGATGCTCTGCATCAGATGCTTCTCCTGGCTCATTCCGTGCACAGAGGTGTTTAACACAGTCTTTAACTTCTTACCTGGCTTGGGAGAGGTGACCAGTCTGCCCCACGTTTGCTTCCCGCAGCTCCTCATGCCTCCTTTCTTATTCTAAGTTATCTCTTTGTCCCTCCCGGTGAGTCCTTGACGAAGCCCTGTGGAGCCTATCTCCCTCCTTCTCCTTCCAAGTAGGCGCCATAAGGACCCATCACCCACATCTCAGCTCTGTATGCACTGTGCCCAAGGAAACGTGTTTGCCAACTTCCACACTATGTAGCTCAGGTCACCTGAGCACACGTGCCTTCCTCTGCCCCACCAGTGCTACAAGTGCAAAACCAGCACGCAGATGTCGTGAGGCACGTGCCCGGGTGAACGTGACCCACCCGCGTGCACCGGGGGTCCTGTGGCTGTGTGCTGCATCCAGCCAGAAGGAAGGGTCCTTGCAGGCCGCCCCTCTCCCACTTCTTCAGCTACTTCTCCAGCCTGTAACACAGGATGAGGGAAAGCAAAGCATAATGAACAACCTGCCACTGGTAAATAACCAACTACGGGGTATTGTGAAAATCCTCTTTATTCTGTCTGTTCATGAGACTGGCTGTAGAGATAGAAAATCATCTCAGTTGAAAGTTTGGAATAAATATCTTAAGTATTGAAGGAAAATAATGAACACAAATGGGAAGGAAGCAATGCTTAACACAGTCGAGGGGAAATAGCTATAAAATGTGTCATCTAAAACTTTAAATAAAATATATATAGGAAGAAAACGGGAAATGAGTATTTTCACTTTTGCTGTGTAGTTAGGATTTATTTTGCTGTCCAGAGTCTGAAGGTCACTCCCTCTGAACTTCTCCCAACCTTTAGGGAGACAAAGAATCCAAATTAACAGCATCCTGGGTTCTCAGAAATTATCAATGTGGCTTATGTGGAAGTGCCATCTTTTTAAATGTTTACCGGCATGGACTATGGGTTCCTTTGACCCTCTTCAGTTTTGAAAATTGAAAAGAAGTCAGATGGCTCATTGACGTGTTGCTGAAAACCGTATCTTCAGAGTGCATCACTGCATCCAGACAAGCTGCTAGACTAGTTGTAGTGGGCAGTCACAGCCTGTGAGACCTGGTGTCCACAGGGGTTAAGCGGACGGCAGGGGCCTACAGGGTCCCTGGTAGGTTTGCGGCTAAACGACCAGCCTCAGTGCTAAGTGGTGTCAGCCTTCCAGAGTGAACAGGCTGGAGCTGGAGTTAACAGAGGATCAGCTGAGGAGACAAATGCTTGCACATACTTGCTCTGTCCCAGCACCCTGCTAGGCAAAGGGTGACCAAGAAAGGTGAGATTCTGGGGCCCAAAGCGTGAGAAAGGATGCTGCCGAGCAGAGAGAGAACAATAGTAAAAAGGGAAAAGATAGAAATAAAATAGAGAACAAACTGTCTTCTTGTCCAGCAGACAATTCTGCCTGGTTATAAACCTCAGCTCCCTAGACATGAAAACATTTAGCTCAATGCATTGAAGTTCATGGCAGCTCCTATTGATGGCACTAACCGCAGTATGACTATTCCCCAGGGGAGAAGGTGAATGAGCATGTCCACCTGCACGTTGTTGAAGCCAGGACAGTTTAGGAAAGCTTCTGAGGCCGACAGCTTCCCCCACCCAGCACCCACGCACACAGCTTGTTTTCCCTGTGATCGGTGGCTGCCTTTGGATGGGTTTCCAGCCCTCTAAAGCACTCCAGACCAGGACCCCTGAGCAGCCCTGAGCCCAAGCCTCTGCAGCCTTAATAGGGAATAGCCCGCCTGTTTGGACACGTTATGAGACAGCCTACATGAGGTTCAGAGAGGCCCTGATCATTAGAAAAGACTCAAAAGGATCTTCTCTCCAGAGCCGACTCTGCAGCTGTCTGCTACAGCCATACTTTTTCCTAAGCATGGGAGCCCGTCCAGTCGCGGAGACAGGGAGTAAACCAGGCCCTCTCAGGATCCCCTTCTCCTAGCCAACACGTCCTGGTTCCTTCCGAGTGTGATGAAATGAACAGAACCCTGTATTTGCGCTCCATCTCCCCACCAGTCTCATGGTCCCCGGGCCTGTGCGGTGTGCCCAAGTCTCCTGAAAGCCAGCACCGAAGGACCTTGCTGGCTTTGGTCCAGGATGCAAGAGGGAGAGAAAGCCCAGTCTCTGCCGGGACGTCCAGACCTGTCTCTGCCCTTGGAGTGCATGGGGAGACCGCGTGACAAAGCCTTTGTAACCACATAGGACTCTCCGTTGTTAGTTTATAAACGCGTGGGTATCAAACATATCTTCCGTGCTTTTGAACTTTAATGTTCTAGTTCTTAAGAGCAGGGAGCCAGTGTGATTAAGGTCTTCCTTGCTTTGGCACGGACTCCTCCTGGATGCACCGTAGGGTCAGCAGGGGCCCAGGTTCAGGTCCAAGGCGGAACTCAGCATCAGTTTCCCAGAACAGTCCTGAAGACTGTCTCCCTCCTGCTGCATCCACGCCTTTGGTGTTTGGCGTCTCACGTGCTGCTGGGCGCGGTGTGTTTCCCTGCAACCTGCCAGTGTCCTTCTGGAAGCACTGTGGGTGCCTCCTGCAAGTACAGTGGTGAAGAGGCTGTTTCCCTTGACACACTGGTTCCACACAACTTTGTGAGATGCCTGCTGAAAACGTAGCCGTTAAAAAAGAAAAAACTCAGATAATCTAGTGCTTTTTTTTTAAAGATGAAATTAGCATACATGTGCTGCTAAGGACTCCACTGTGTCTGATCCCTGATTCCCTTAGCACCCCTGGCCTTGCTGTCAGGACAGGCTGGTACAAAAGGGAGCAGTTCATGATCGATCATTTGTCAGCAAACCAGGCCTAAGGTCAAAGTCTTGCTTTTAAGACAGAATTTGCAAATTTCTTAAGAGGAGCAAAGGGCACACCGTGCATCAAAGCAGAAGCAGAAAAATACGCCATTGTTCCCATGGGCACACTCCCTCCATCCTATTTGATTCTAGGTAAAGCTAGACTTGCAAACAGCTGTGTCTATCAGATCTTTCATTGGGTCTAAGTTTTACTTCTGTATATGGAAATGTTATCTCACAGCAAATCGGTCCATTCCTTTGATCCAGAATTTTCCGCAACTCAGTTGAAATGCCTGGTGTCCTGTCCCGTAATTCTGTGAATCACTCACGTGCAGGTGGTACACCATAGAGACAGAAAGATTTCTCAGAAAGTTCTAAGTGAAAGGGAAATCAGGTGGAAAGAGTTGCTTTACAATACTTGTTACATAATGGTCCTCTTAGTGATGGTTTGTGTAGTCCTCACGGCATTGCTGCTGGGATCGGATTCCTGGTTCTTTGGGTCAGGAAGGCTCACATTCTAAGACGTCAGAGAAACAGGGGGAGTCTGGAGGGAGGGTGGGATGCTTTACTGTCATCAAAGGATAAATTCTACCCATTCCTTCGTTTAAGAATGAAGACAATGCCAAGATGTCCCTGTGAGGTGCCAGAGGCACTTCCTGGAGAATTCCTTTCAGAGGGACACATCTGTTGATGCCCATCAGATACCTTGCAAATTGTCAAATAGGAAAAGACACTCATTTTTTGAGTCTGCCAGGAAAATTTAATTCTTCTTTTAATATTGTATTTTATTTATGTGTTTGGCTGCATTGAGTCCTAGTTGCAGCACACAGGATGTCCATTGCGTCATGCGGGACCTTTCACTGTGGTACGCAAGCCTTTCTAGTCCTGGCGGGGGCTTAGTTACCCTGCAGCATGTAGGATCTTAGTTCCCTAACCAGGGATCAAACCTGTGTCCCCCGCATTGAAGGTGGATCCCTGATCACTGGACCACCAAAGAAGTCCCAAAATTTCATTCTTTGAAGTCTTCTGGTGCTGCCACTGGGAATGACAGACCTGACTCTTCAGAGTCCATGGAAAGAGCATGTGATCCTACAGGAAACAGAAAAAGAAGAGGCAGTGTGGCTGATGAGTGATTTCAGGAGATGTCTTAGAAACTGTTAGCAAATGTTCTCGCCTCAAATAAAAAGGGGGGGAGTGGAGTGCGTACATGAGAAACAGATATTTTTGGCACATTCTTTGAGGTCAAACACCTCTGTGAGGGGCTGCCTCCTCATTACTATGGCACCAAGGTCGGAACTAGAACGAGGTGGCTCTGAAACCATGGTCGGCGATCAGACTAGCTGGACCAGCTCCCGCACCAAGAGGCCTCCGCGCAAGGGGCCGGCCGCCATGTTGGTTCAGAAGGACCCGCGCCCGTGTGACCAAAGCAGGCAGTTCCTCTGAAGGCACACCAAGGGAAACGTAAAGAAAGCACTTCCTGAGATGGTGCAAAAGAATCTCAGTAAGTGGACTGTCACGTTGCACGTCATACCCACTCACTCCGTAAAATACCCCAGAATCACGCCCGGCAGATGCCAAGACCCTGCTCTTGGATGGCACACGGCCGTTGGGGGGAGATGGGGTGCACATCGTGGAGACAGGTGGGCAGGCGGGCGTCATGCAGTGTTACAGGTGAGCGCGTCCCCAGCACCGCCTGGAAGGGTGGTTGGCACTTGAGGTCTCGCCTCGGGTAGGTAGTTGGTCATACAGTTAATGAGGTTAATTAACTGATCTTCAAATCAGACAGCCCATGTGAACCCAAGTTTGTTGATTTTAAATCTTTTCATTCTTTTGACTTTCACCATTTTTTTTAATTTTACATTTTTAAGCCTGCATGTTTATGATATTTGTCACCATTCAGAACACACGCATTAGCTGCATGACATTAAACAGTACTGTCTTGGATTCTCAGTGGGATTGAGCTGGTGGGAGAAAGTGGTCCTGATCACTGTGCTCCAACCAGCTCCATTGTGCAGTGTTCAGAGAGCCCAGAGGGAAGAAGATGAGGAACGCAAAACAGCCTGCAGGAGGGTGCCGCTGGAGCTGGAAAACCCCACAGCAGGCCAGGAATGTGGTCAACTTTGAAGAGAAGAGTGTAGACTTTTTAGAAGACATGACATATACTCTGTCCCTTCAAGAATGCGTAGAATTTTAAGAGCTTGATGGGTGAGGGGATCAGGTGGGGGACAGATCCGTGGGCTGAGGAAGCATCACTGCGGCTTTGGTGTCTGCGTGGGCCGAGGGGGATCTTGGTCTGACCTCAGAGGAGGCATACGGAAATGTATTCCCTGGGCAGACACAGTTGTGGGTGATACCTGCTGGGGTGGGTGTGGGGTCACTGGCTTAGCTTGGTCCCCAAATGATTGCAGATTTGGATCTTTTATTCCATTGCCTTTCACCAAGAGATCTCGTAGCCTGGATCACCCTAATTAAAACCCTATCAATTCAAGGCATTCATTCTTCTGTTAGGTCATGTTCTCGAAGTTGTGAGAAAGGAGTTGTGGGCAGTTAGGGACCACCCCCCTGCCGCCCCCCGCCACCGTGCAGTTTGAGTCAAGGCTTTGGAAACCAGACAGCTTATCTTATCTCTCTTACAGATTCATCCAGAAAGCTGTTGGTTTGAGAATACCAAAGTTAGGGATGAGAACCCATGTGAAAAACCCCCAAGGTCATTTCATGAGAAATGACCCCCAACTCAGACTGAGGTGTCAGAGCAGAGCTTACTGGGTGCAGTGGCAGTGAGGAGGGGGTGGCCCTGGGTGGGCCCTGTGGATGGGCCGGCCTGGGTGTGACTCACCATCGCCATGGCAACTGCATGGCTTTAAGGCGGCTCCTCCCTCCTCATCCCTCCCCCCATACCAAGTGCCTGGCACTTCTGCCCTTGGCCCTAGAGGGCACGGTGGGAAACTCTGGGACCTGGAAGCCCCTTTGGGGAGTCCCAGTGGTTGTGGCCACGCTGTGTTTCTCAGGAAGGCAGCACAGACCTCTTCCTTTCTCTGTTGCCACCTCTGTGGGTTTTCCTGGTGTGGACACCAGTCTACTCTCGGGGCCCATCTGGAAATTGAGTGAGCTGAGCAGGGCAGCCGAGTAAAGTCTCTGAACCCATCGTAACCCAGGCTGTGGTCCATCCTGCGACCTCGAGTCAGCGCCCAGGTGATTCTGCAGGTGGAGAGAGACTCGCCCAGGATGTGGAGGCAGACGAATGAACGGGAGGATGGTTCTGAGTGCTCGTGTCCCCAGCAGACTCTGACATGGGTGCACACCACGCACAGATAACCTCCCTGACCTGGGCCATTGGAAGTGTGTCACTCAAGTGTAAAAACACTTAGGCTGTTCGATTTCCCGTCATTTTCTCTTCTTTCATTTCCTCTCATTTGCATTGGTTGCTCACAGATGGAGACTGGCAGTGTGATCTGTACAACTATCGTGTGTCAATCTGTGAAAAGAAGTCTTGGGACCAGCCGAGCCGTTGGGGTCACTCTGTCCTTTCTGCCAGTTGCCAGTGGTCAGCTCAAAGTGGGGTCACGGTGGGCGGTCCCATCAGCAAACGGAGGGCAGTGGCTTCTGGCTCACTCATTCACTGTTGAAGAGCTGCTTTTGAGCATCGAGCTGTGCCTTTTTAGCAGAAGGGTCTGGTGTTTCCACACAGTGACTCTAGTTTCATTCAATGTGTGAATTACACCTCTGAGCAAACCCAATGAATATAAACTTTATATGTTCTGATTTGAGATCATTGAAACACTCATCATGTCACAGTTGTCCATTAGATACTTTCTCTTTTTTTGTTATCTAGTAATAAGAAAATACCCAGGCATCCAGTACCTTGTGATTTTATGATCTGGGAAGGGGTGGGCTTAACCATTATATTAGTTGTTTTAAGCTTGAAAAGTCATTTATCATGATGAGATAGCGTATGTCTTAATAACCTTGATAAACTGTGTTTTGCATGATTACACCTTAAGGTTGAAACACATTTTATTTCATCATTTCCCAGAAGGGGCACCGAATTCACCCATTTCCTGTTTTTAATCTCAGAATGTTCTGTATTTCCTCCATACCTGCTTTCCTGGCAGCAAGACCCTGGAAGCAACTGACACCAAATGCGTTTACCTCAGGTGTTTGCGCTTTGTATGTGGTTGCAGTCAGATGTACAAGACTTTTGCACAGAAATGGAGGCATGAGGCCAATTCGCCGTCCCCACCAGGCATTAATCGTTCGGTGAACTGGTCCCTGAGTGCCTGTGATGTTGGACTGGGCACTGGGTCTGACCCTCACAGTCACAGTTCACGGCCACAGGCCACCTCAGCCAGCATTGCATTCACACAACATTTGGGGAGGGAATATTTCTTCAGCATGTTCTAAACTACTCAAGCCTACTCCATTTTACTTTCAGTGTGTTTAAACCCTTCTGGATAAGGAATCTTTCTAGAAACTGCTAACTGCACCCCCTCCCCAAGATCCTTTGAAGAATGTCTTGAAAATCCTTTAACCTTTTCATCTTCAGTCCAGCTCACTGTTGTAAACGCTTAGACCCAGTATGATGGACAGAGGATTGCATGCACACACCTGGCAAACCCTGCCAGCAGGGAGGTTTGTGTTGTCAGGGCGTTCATCATTCATTTATTCCTGCCCTCAGGAGACATTTCCCACGCCTGCGATGTACCGTGCAGACCACAAATGTGTATTCTTCTTGTGTCGTGTGGCCGGAAAATTCACTTGTACGTGTCCGACCCTTGGGTCTTGAACATGGCTTCAGAAACCGTCACTGTGTGTGTGGAGCTTATCATTCACGGTTCCTTAAATGACCCTGGCTATGAATCCTCTTATCTGTTTGCATAGTATTTTCAGTCTCTTCCTCAACTTTCTAATTTGCAACTTTGAATCTGCTGAGTGTTAAGATAAGAAAGAACCATTTAATCGTGTTCACGACAGTCTACCAAGTGGAGGGCAGATGCCCCCGGCAAGTGTGGAGGGGCTCACCCATGAGTAAGCAGGTGAATTTTAGTTCAGAGGTTTCTTGCTTCCCTTTCATTGGTTGTCTCAGAGGCCAGTTTTACTTTCTTTCTCCTTCCTGACCGGCTGCCATGGGTCGTGTGGACTCAGCTTTGCTTCTGAGTAAGGGTCATGTCACTAGCATGAGGTCAGTTAGTGACAGTGATGCTCCCGAGTTCCCCAGGCTTATATTTTTATGTTTTTCATTCTCTCTCTTCCTTTTTTTGGCTGTGCTGTGAGGCATCTTAGTTCCCTGGCCAGAGGCTGAACCTGCTCCCTGCTGCACCAGGGACGCAGATTCCTAAGCGCTGGATCACTAGGGAAGCCCAATCAGTCTCTTTAATCCTTATTTCCGTCCTTCCAGTTTTTGTTGCGCTTCTTTCAGTCACTTAAACCAGAAGCCTCCAATCGAAATGAACGGCTCATAACAATTCTTTATCTCAGGGGCAAATGTGTTTTCTTATTTTTTTCATTAGAAATGTTATTTTACTTAGCTGTCAACCATGACATATGTGGGAATAATTGGCAACCTAAATATGAATGTTTTGTCATTACAGGGAGTAAAACTTCCTGTGAATTCCAAGTAGTGTATATTTTTCCATCTTATGTATTAGACTTTTTGAATACTTAGTTGTCTGAAAATAAACTTTTGCTCCTCAGCAACGTTTGTCGTGCTGTTGTGCTTAGTCACTCAATCGTGTCAGATCCTTTGCAACCCTTTGGACTGTAGCCCTCCAGTCTCCTCTGTCTGTGGAATTTTCCTGGCAAGAATACTGGAGTGGGTTGCCATTTCCTTCTCCAGGGGTTCTTCCCAACCCAGGGCTTGAACCCAAACCCCCGGTGTCCCCAGCATTACAGGTGGATTGCTTATCTGCTGAGCCATCGGGGAAGCCCCTGAATCCCCCGTTTCTTGCCTCAGTGGCAGAATCTCCTCACAGGAGTCGAGCCGGAGAGCCGGGGTCCAGAGGGGAGATAGGAGGGGCCGGCAGGAATGTCGCCCTGTGGGATGTGCCTGGGCTCTCCTCTTCCCCGCATCCCATGGAGGTTGCAGTTTCACTCTTCCCAGACTTCCAGGGCACTCGGCAGAACTGGCCTTTCTGCCCCCTCACCTCTGCTGATCACAGCTCTGTCCATAATGTGCTGTCCTTGTCTGCAGACCTTTGACCACCACTGCCCCTCCCCGGGGTGGGGGCCGATGTTGGTCACCCACCCGCTGCACAGACGTCTGCTGCTCTTTGCTTTGTCCTTGCCCTGTGACCCAAGGCTGGATTCCTGCAGGGCTTGCACTGATGCTTGTGAGGGAGAAAGGCACCCCGCCCCCTCCCTGCTCGGGCCACAGTGCTCGGGCTCTCTGATGTCCCCAGATGCCGCGACTGACCCTTGAAGCCAGTCCTCTGGTGGGACACCAAGTCTCCTCTGGCCCGCAGGGGCTGCAGAACCCTGGGGGCTGCAGCTCTGGCTCTGTGATCCGTCGCATGTGTGTGCTCAGTCAGTCGTGTCCGACCCTCTGTGACCCCAAGGACTGTAGCCTTTAGTGAGTCTCTGAGTTTCTTCACTTGTTGAAAAGTCTCCAAAAGCTTTTTACCTGTTTCTCCCTGGGCCACTGTTACAAGGAGGGAGACCCATTCATCCCAGGGACCCAGCCTGTCCCAGAGCCAGGATGTGGAATTGTATGAAAACTCTTAATGACAAGAGGCTCCAAGGAACGGGAAACCCCCTCCCCTCTGGGAGCTGGTGGGTTCGTCCCGTGTTTATCTGTAATGCAAAACTCATATCCCCGTGGTGACTGTGTGCAGATGAGCTGCTTCTGCCTTAGAGCCCGTCTCCTGGAAGAGCTCAGAGGTTCTCCCAGCCCAGGTTCCCTCTGGGGCCGCCCAGTGTGAGTGCTGCGAGTAGGCATTTCATTTCATTTAAAAGATGAGCCTGGGGAAAGGGGCACAGAGGAAGGGGCTGGGCAAAAGGAGAAGAGAAAACCTGTACACAGGCAACCACCGCATCTCCAGGGTGCTCTGAGTGCCGGGCTGGGTGTGGGAGGGGTGTGCCAGGCACGTGCCGAGGGCTGCCCTGCGGCGGGGTGGGGGGGCGGGGAGCCCTCTGTTACTAAGACCAGAGACCAAAGCACCAAAACGCAGGGTTGAAAAAGGACTCAGACATCCAGGAGTCCTGAGCCTTTAGTGGCCCTCTAGCCTTTCTGCCCGCTGTCCTTGACTTGGAAGGGACTTAAACGTCAACAGTGCCCCTGACGATGGGCTGTGGCCCCTGGTGGCTGTGGCATCCTGGGTGGCTCAGAGAGTTGGCTCAGCGGGTGTTCGGTGAGAGCTGGTTGAGTAAGTTTGCCCAACACTCAGAGTCTTGGTTTGAGGTGGACGCTTGGCCAGTGTCAGCGTGAAAACATCACGTGGGAGTAGGAATGATGGATGGGTGATGCACAGAGTCATCTAGAATGTTCACCCAGGAGGCCTGGAGGTGGAGTCCTGGGGTCTTTGGTGGAGATGGAGACAGGGTGGCCCTCTCTGAGCCCGCAGCCCCCTGCCGATCCTGCCGCCTGCACCCGGGGGGGCATGTGCAGGAGTGAGGTGATGCCCGCAGGTTAACTGGCCACCATGTCCTTGGACCATGGCCTCTCTGGTTTTAGATTCGTGGTTATGAACCTGCAGGGTTGTGAAGAATAACTGGGAAGATGCTCTTCAAACGTAGTCTCAAGAGATAACCAATAGTTTTCTGGAAGAGCAATCATAGTTCTTGGAAAATAAGGAAGATGAAAGACCGTGCATTCATTTTAAAACCTGTGCCTGGAAGGGAACTTTCCATCTGAATTCAGAGACCTCAGAGACTGGCAGACAGGGCTCCCCACCTCCACCCTTGAGCCACACATGTTGGAAACCCTAGATAAGCAGCCTCCAGGCTCCTCCGGTGGGAATGCCTGGTGCAGGGCTCATCCGCTGGTTATCTCCACGCACAGAAGATGCCGCAAACGGGTTCATTCCGTTTCTTTCTCAGCTTTCCCTAGATTTCATGCTTTTCTCTCTCAGCCTGTTCTCATGTCTTAAATGCTATTTGGAGGTCCCAGAGGGGAGCTGCCTACATATCTTATGCTTTCTTTTCCTTTGGTCCACTGTTTTGGTCTCAACTCTAAAATTATGTGTGTGATGATGCAAGGCAGCGTGACCATGTTTTACTCCCGCTTTTTAAATACAAGAGAAAAAAGACTGCCCCCCTAGAATTAGTGGGAGTTTCTGACTCTAGAACAATCTAGGGCAGATGCGCAGGTACCCTGGACCACATCCCCCAAAACACTGGGCACAGGACAGATGGGCTTCTTCCCACCAGGGCTTAGAACTAGGAGACGGTCCTGTCCTAGAAGTTAGACTGAAATGCAGTGAAGTGTGTGAGCATGTGTGTGTGTATGTGTGTGTTAGTGTGTGCATATGTGTGCACCTATGTGTATGCGAGTGTATGTCTGTGTGTGTGTGTGTATGGGGTATGTAAGTGTGTGTGTGTGTGTGTGAGGTGTATATGTGTGTCTGTGTGTGTATGGGGTATGTAAGCACGTGTGTGTGTGTGTCTGTGTGTGTATGAGGTATGTCACCCTGTGTGTGTCAGTGTGTGTCTGTGTGTGTATGGGGTATGTAAGCGTGTGTGTGTGTGAGTGTGTATATGTGTGTCTGTGTGTGGGGTAAGTGTGTGTGTGTGTGTGTGTATGGGGTGTGTAAGCATGTGTGTGTGTGTCTGTGTGTATGGGGTATGTAAGCATGTGTGTCTGTGTGTGTATGGGGTGTGTAAACGTGTGTGTGTATGGGGTATGTAAGCATGTGTGTCTATGTGTGTATGGGGTATGTAAGCATGTGTGTGTGTGTGTCTGTGTGTATGGGGTATGTAAGTGTGTGTGTGTGTGTGTGTGTGAGGTGTATATGTATGTGTGTGTATGGGGTGTATAAGTGTGTGTGTGTGAGGTGTATATGTGTGTGTATGGGGTATGTAAGCGTGTGTATGTGTGAGGTGTATGTGTGTGTGTGTATGGGGTATGTAAGTGTGTGTGTGTGTGAGGTGTATGTGTGTCTGTGTGTGTATGGGGTATGTAAGTGTGTGTGTGTGTGTGAGGTGTATATGTGTGTGTGTATGGGGTATGTAAGCATGTGTGTGTGTGAGGTGTATGTGTGTGTGTGTGTATGGGGTATGTAAGTGTGTGTGTGTGTGAGGTGTATATGTGTGTGTGTATGGGGTATGTAAGCATGTGTGTGTGTGAGGTGTATGTGTGTGTGTGTATGGGGTATGTAAGTGTGTGTGTGTGAGGTGTATATGTGTGTGTGTGTATGGGGTATGTAAGCATGTGTGTGCGTGAGGTGTGTGTCTGTGTGTGTATGGGGTATGTAAGTGTGTGTGTGTGAGGTGTATATGTGTGTGTGTATGGGGTATGTAAGCATGTGTGTGTGTGAGGTGTATGTGTGTGTGTGTGTATGGGGTATGTAAGTGTGTGTGTGAGGTGTATATGTGTGTGTGTATGGGGTATGTAAGCGTGTGTGTGTGTGAGGTGTATGTGTGTGTGTGTGTATGGGGTATGTAAGTGTGTGTGTGAGGTGTATATGTGTGTGTGTGTATGGGGTATGTAAGCATGTGTGTGTGTGAGGTGTGTGTCTGTATGTGTATGGGGTATGTAAGTGTGTGTGTGTGTGAGGTATATGTGTGTGTGTGTATGGGGTATGTAAGTGTGTGTATGTGTGAGGTGTATATGTGTGTGTGTATGGGGTATGTAAGCGTGTGTGTGTGTGAGGTGTATGTGTGTGTGTGTATGGGGTATGTAAGTGTGTGTGTGAGGTGTATATGTGTGTGTGTGTATGGGGTATGTAAGCATGTGTGTGTGAGGTGTATGTGTGTCTGTGTGTGTATGGGGTATCTAAGCGTGTGTGTGTGTGAGGTGTATATGTGTGTCTGTGTGTGTATGGGGTATGTAAGCGTGTGTGTGTGTGAGGTTTTTATGTGTGTCTGTGTGTGTCTGGGGTATGTAAGCGTGTATGTGTGTGTATATGTGTGTGTCTGGGGTATGTAAGCGTGTGTGTGTATGGGGTGTGTAAGCATGTGTGTGTGAGTGTGTGTCTGTGTGTTTATGGGGTATGTAAGCATGTGTCTGTGTGTGTATGGGGTATGTAAGTGTATGTGTGTATGTGTGTATGGGGTATGTAAGCGTGTGTGTGTGTGAGGTGTATATGTGTGTCTGTGTGTGTCTGGGGTATGTAAGCGTGTGTGTGTGTGAGGTGTAAGTGTGTGTGTGTATGGGGTGTGTAAGTGTGTGTGTGTGTATGGGGTATGTAAGCGTGTGTGTGTATATGTGTGTGTGTGTATGGGGTATGTAAGCGTGTGTGTGTGTGTATATGTGTGTGTCTGGGGTATGTAAGCGTGTGTGTGTGTGACTGTGTGTATGGGGTGTGTAAGCATGTGTGTGTGAGTGTGTGTCTGTGTGTGTATGGGGTATGTAAGCATGTGTGTGTGTGTGTGTGTGTGTGTATGGGGTGTGCAAGCATGTGTGTGTGTTTATATGTGTGTGTCTGGGGTATATAAGCATGTATGTGTATGGGGTGTGTAAGCATGTGTGTGTGAGTGTGTGTGTGTGTATGGGGTGTGTGAGTGTGTGTCTGTGTGTGTATGGGGTGTATAAGCATGTGTATGTGTGTGTCTGTGTATGGGGTATGTAAGTGTGTGTGTGTGTATGCGTGTATGGGGTATGTAAGCATGTGTGTGTATGTGTGTATGGGGTATGTAAGCGTGTGTGTGTGAGGTGTATATGTGTGTGTGTGTGTATGGGGTATGTAAGTGTGTGTGTGTGTGAGGTGTATATGTGTCTCTGTGTGTGTATGGGGTATGTAAGCCTGTTTGTGTGTGTGAGTGCGTGTGTGTGTATGGGGTATGTAAGCGTGTGTGTGTGTGAGGTGTATATGTGTGTCTGTGTGTGTATGGGGTGTGTAAGCATGTGTGTGTGAGCGTGTGTATATGTGTGTGTATGGGGTATGTAAGCGTGTGTGTGTGAGGTGTATATGTGTGTCTGTGTGTGTATGGGGTATGTAAGCGTGTGTGTGTGAGGTGTATATGTGTGTGTGTATGGGGTATGTAAGCGTGTGTATGTGTGAGGTGTATGTGTGTCTGTGTGTGTATGGGGTATGTAAGTGTGTGTGTGTATGTGTGCGCGCACGCTCCCCCGGCCGCCCCCCCATGCAATTCCTGCTCCGCTTCCCTTTCTGTCACTTCTCCATAACTCTCTGCTTTTCGGTTGAGCTGCTGTCCCCGGCTTCCTCTTTTCCTGCATTCCTATATTTCATTATTCGCCCTTGTTCCTCTTCTCGGGCTTGTACAACACAGCCAGGAGGATGTGGAAACAGTTACAATATGACACACGAGCAGCGGTGTCACAACCCTGCTCGGCGGGGCCGCGTCCTGGCGGCTTCGGGATGAGGCGGGAGAGGGGAGCCGGCAGAATGCAGAAGTCCTGGTGACGCCGGGATGCTTTTCCCCTAAAGTCCCGCGTTTCCCACTAGCCGAGGCCGCGGAAGCCGTTGGCCACCGTTTTTGCCTGGGGAGCCTGAGGCACCTCAGAAACGCCTTCCTGAGTCACCCCCTCCTCGCCCCGGGCCACCGCTGAATCCCAGCTTCCCTGTCTGTCTGTCTGTAGGCTTTTTGTCTCCTCAGCATCCTGTCTGCCCAGCCCGCGGCTGCAGCCCCTCACTCTCACACCTACCCAGGCTCCCCCCACGACGTGGCCTCCTGAGCAGGGACCTCGATGGCTCCCTCTGGCTTGGGAGCCTCATCTCAGCTTCCAGAAGCCTCTAGAACCTCATCTCCCCATCCCCCACTGTCTGGAGGACCCCCGCCCTGCATGTCCTCTGGGAATGCCTTTCCTTCTGCTTCACGTTTTGAACATGATCCTCTGAGGCGGCCAGGCCCCATGTCACTCACCCAGCTCCAAGCAGGAGGATTCCCTGGTGCTGGATCGTCTGTGGCTGGGGGCTCCCTCCTCTTGCCCCTCTTAGACTGAACCCTCCCAACTCAGAGACCCTATTCCCCCCTCAGGGCTCTGCACCCACGCTCTGCACGGCCTGCGCATAAACCATCCCCGAGTGCTAGCTGCCATATCTCCTCCAAGGACCCCTTCATAGACTCCTTCCCTGCTGGCCCCGGAGGGTGTGCAGAGGCTGGCGCAGCCCTGGGGACCTCAGGGAAGGTGGTGTGCAGTTTCCCTGCCCAGTGACCCCGATTTCAGGCACGTTTCACTCCCTTTTGCCATCATGTGGGCACGGCCCGAGCCAGGTGAGCTGCCGGAAGCAGGTGTGGGGTGGGAAGAACCAGGCTCTGTCCCCACCTCGCCCGCATCCCCGCTGGTGGCCCCGGGCAGGGCAGGGGGACTGTCTGAGCCTTCTTTCTCGGTTTGTGAAGTGGGTTTGTAGGGTTCCTCACGCAGGAATCTGTCCAGGATAGTTCCCAGCGGAGAAACTGAGGGGGCGGTTTCCTCGCGTGCTTTCCTCACAGGACTGCTTCAAGAAGGAGAGAAATGGGAGCCCAGAAAGTATCTCGCGTGGTCGCTGTCCCTAGTGACAGGCCCAGAGCAGAGGGGACTCTGGGCAGTGCGCCTGGCCCCCCTTGGATTTTACACGGGAGGAACGTGTGACCTGGTCCTTTTCACACGGTTCTCAGTAAACGGTGTTGAATCATAAAGCTAGGAGGGGCAGACAAAGGGGGAAGGAGAAACCTTCCTTATTTCAAAGAAACATTGCCGGAGGGAAGGACAGGACTTTTTGAGAGACCCTAGTCCTAAGAAACAGCTGAAACCTACTAGGAAAAATGGGAGGCTTCAGGTTCTTCCCGTGACATGTGAGATGTGGGCCTGAGTGCCAGGAAGCTGGGCTGTGAGTGGTCCCTTGGCAGGGGGTGGAGCCTCCATGCCCTGTGACTGCCAGGCCCTCGGCTCCCCCACCAAGGGTCTGGACCCCTGGCCCGGCCATGTACGCTGGTGTTCCATCCGAGGGGACCCTCTCAGCTCTGGAGCCTCCCTGAGGCGGAGCTTCCCCCAGCACCTGCATGGATCAGAGCGCAGGATCACAGCCCAGAGCCTCATCGCCAGGGTTGGGTTACTGGCCTCGTGTCTGTTGGGCAAGGCGCTGAAAGTGGGAGAGGGATGAGAGGGAGAGGGGAAACGGGAAAGCCTCAGAGTTCCCTGAGAGAACTGTGGACTGCAGAGTGTTGGGGCTTCTTTCACCACGGTGCGCAGTAAGTCCACCCTGGACACGGAAGAGCTTGCAGGAGTCGTGTCTCTGGCCTGGTTCTCCTCTGTGTGTGAGTTTACTGTCAAGATTGTAGGGTTCCTCACCGAGGAACCCCTCCAGGATAGCTCCCAGCTGAGAAATGGAGGGAGCAGGAGCATCGCTGGGACTTCTGGGTGGTGGAGACGTCTCTGATGGTGAGGTGTCATCTGCTCCTGGGGCTGGGGGGCAGGGGTGGGACCCGTCTGTGCTCAGGGCCCTGGGGACTCTGTCCTTCACTTGTAAGAGTCACTGTTGCAAATGGGCCCTCTGCCTCTGAGACTGTTTTTCTACGCTGACTTTGTAAATATGTGGGCAGGAAGAGTGGTCTTTGCCATTGACACGAGCACACGCGTGCACACACACGTGCACACACATGTGCATGCCCTGGCACCCTGACCGGGCGCACCCACCCCCCTGCGTGTGTCCCAGCCCCTTTCCCACGGTGGCCCTGTCTGTCTGCAGACCCAGGTTGCCTCCCACTTTCTGCCGGGCCCTCTCCCATCCTGGCCTCCGCTGCCAGCGCGCTGGGGTGGAGAACAGGAAGCAGTGGGAAAAGCAGCGTGAAGGCTTGTCTCCTCCCTGGGCCTCCGCGTAGGAGTGTCGCCCAAGGTCTCAGCCCCTGAACCGCACCCCAAGCAGCCTCCACTTACAGACTCGCACCCCTGAGATGGACAGTGCGCTACTGCGCCTGCGGGCTCAGGACACTGGATCAGCGGGCAGACCATCCTTCCAGACCCCGCCTCCCCTGCTGAGTCACCTCTTGCTTGGAATTCCTCCGGGGACCCCTCCGAGCTTCTGGAAGGGAGGGACAGCCAGGGACCCGCCCTCATGTGTCCCGGAGGAGATTACTTTATCGCTGGCCGCCCCGAGGTGGGGCCCGGGCTCCTGGGATCTGTGGGGCTTGACACGGTGCCAGCTGGGGAGCCGGAGGGAATGGCCTGGAGCATCTGCAGGGCCCGCAGGAGACCCCCCTCGGCCCTCTGCCCTCTGTCGCGGAGCAGCCTGTCCTGTGCCTCCTCCATGTGGCAAAGATGCATACGGCGACCCAGCCTCGGAGGTCAGGCAGAGCTGACGGTCAGGACCCTCCCAGCCCTCAGCACCCCATTCCCCCGGCAGTGGCTTTCAGCCTGCTGTTTCAGTAGGAACAAGCGCTGGGGGAACCACATCTGAAGCACCCTTAGAGTCACATCGGCTAAAGCACCTGTGTGGATGGCCGGGCGGCAGTGAGCTGCCCGTGCCTGCCCCTCCCGCCCGGGTGCTCAGGGACCCCGCACCCACGGCCTGCTCGCCCCCTGTCTTCACAGGGCCTCGATGCTGCAAGCTGGCCCCCTTCACCTGTGCCGGCCCGCCCGTCAACACCACCCCCAGCCCCGCATGCGGCCTGAGCAGAGTTTCCATCTCTGACTGTTTCGGCCTGCCTGATCCAGTGTAAACTCCCCTCACTGGAACTAGATTTGGGATGGAAAGACAAAATAAAAGTCAAGGTCTCACATACACCCAGGCCCTCACGCTATCTCAGCCTCCCCCCACCAGTCCGTGCTGAGAAGACTTTTAGGGCTTCTCGGGGCTTCCCCAGTTGTCTGAATTTTCTTCAGTCCTTATTTATTGCCTGAAAATGTCCATTTCCTTCTGTCTTTTTAAAGCTTGAGCTAAACTCTCTCACTCTGTTTATCATTATTATTATTATGTTCCTATTTTCTCTTTTTCATGGTTTTCTTTAGATTCCAGGAGTTGGAGGTAAATTTTAGAAATTTCATCTTGGTATTTATGTATACTTGCAGTCTTTGAATAGGCAAATACTATTTTTACCAATGGGGCTTCCCAGGTGGCTCAGTGGTAAAGAATCTGCCTCCAATTCAGGAGACTCAGGAGACCCAGGTTCAATCCCTGGATGGGGAATATCCCCTGGAGAAGGAAATGGCAACCCACTCCAGTATTCTTGCCTGGACAATTCCACGGACAGAGGAGCCTGGCGGGCTACAGTCCGTGGAGGCAGTCCATGGGGTCTCAAAGAGTCAGACATAACTGAGCAACTACACATGCACATTCTTACCAATAAAAAGGTAATTTCCATTAAAAAAAAAAACTACTAGAAGGATATAACATTCTGAAAATATCCCTTAAATCTGTCATTTAACTCCTTCACCCTGAGTGGTGGTGAACTCTAAGAAGGTGAGTTAAGGACGCCGGAGCAAGGGCTTCAGAGGCAGTCCCATGCACAGAATCCTCAGCTTCGAACCTCTTGGCTCAGATGTCCTCTTTAGAAGCAGAATCTTTGCCTAGTCTGGCTTCCCTTTCTAAATGATAGGTTGGTCAATCAGAGCTTTTCCATGCTGTTTCGTTCATTGTGGACAACTCAACTGTACTAATAAAACATGAAGAAAAATGGGCTGGTCCCCAGCTGTGCTGCAGGGAGAGAAGATCAGGAATTGGTTTATCCCCATCAGATCCTCAGCTCGTTGGTTAGTTGTTATGGGAAGGAAGGCAAAGTTCATTCTGGCCATTTTGTCACTTTTCACTTGAAACAACCACTGTTGTTCCATGACCTGGTGTCAACTGGAAACCCTGTCAGGGCGAGTGATGGCCTTAAAAGGTCACCCTGACCCCAGTCCCAAGTGGAGGTCTGCCGGAGTTTGGGGGTGGAAGGGAAGCCTGTGAAGACTTGGGTTTCCAGGCACCGAGGGCAGCTGTCCTCCGAACCACATGGTCTTACAAAGCCCAGCCCTGTTGTTTTCCTGGTTATGAAAAACTTGGTGGGTGCTTGTCGGCTGTGGCTGATCCCTTCGGCCTGAAGCCCTTGCTGAGGAGAAGATAGGTGCTGTGTTAGCCGTGGTTATCTGCCCGCGCCTTCCCACCGAGGGGAGGCTGGCTGCGAGAGAGGCCTGACAGACGGACGCAGTGGTTCCCATTTGCTGGATGAGGCACTCGGGGCTCAGGGCGGCTGGCGCCTCACTGAGCCCACAGCACTGTGGGAAGCAAAGCCGGGTGGCTGGCCCTGCGGCCCTTGCACCCGGCTCTCTCACAGCCACCCCATCCTTCCTAGAAGTCAGCGAGGCTCCGGATGCAGGGACGTCTGGGGTGTGACGCCCCGGGACGCAGGTAGGAGCAGCGGGAGGACTCATTCCAACAGAAAGCCTGGGCCCGTGTGCTCAGCCCTCTAAGCTTAAGCCAAGTCCAGCACTTTCCCCATGACTCACTGGATCTAAACACGCCCCTCTGCTTGGGAGTCGCACTCAGACGTGAGAAGCACTGTGCCTTCTGTCTTCCAGCTTCTCCTGGAATGTATGTGGGTTTCTGAAAATGTTCAAGTCGGATGGTTGTGTCCAAAAGGAGAAGTAAGGAGTTTGATTCAAGGCCCCTATGGTGAGCCCCTCACGTTCCAGGTCTTGTGCAGGAGGAGAGGAAATGCAGAGAAGGAAGCATAGGGCCTGTGGCCCTTTATCTGAGCACAGGATTGAGCTCCAGACACACCAGGTTCCAGAACTAGGCATGCATCCTAAGGGCTCTGGAGTGGAGTTGGCAAGGGTGTAGCTGAGAGAGAGGGTGGGTTCCGAGTGGGTGTCACAAGGATGGGAATGCAGAGGGGCCCTGCAGTGGGTGGGGAGTCTCTGCTAGAGCAGTTCGGGGGACGAGGCTTGGGGGAAGATTCCTTGACATCTGCATAGGACACAGATCTGCTGGGACAGGGACAGTTCACACCAGCTGCAAGGCATTTCCCAAGAGGTGAGGATGGCGTTTTGTGTCCTCTTGCATTTGGCTGTCTGAATAGTGTTACCAGCTGGAGGGTCATTGTCATTGCTGATCAGGACTTGACAGGACCCAGGGTTTTGTCTTATTATAACAGTACGTGCTAAGTCACTTAGTCATGTCTGACTCTTTGCCAGCCTGTGGACTGTAGCCCACAGGCTCCTCTGTCCATGGGATACTCCAGGTGAGAATACTGGAGTGGGTTGCCAGCCCTTCCTCTGGGGGATCTTCCCAACTCAGGGATTGAACCTGTGTCTCTTACGTCTCCTGCATTGGCAGGTGGGTTGTTTACCACTAGCTCCTCCTGGGAAGCCCTCATTATAACCGTTACAGACTAGCGGAGACCTTAGAAGTAGGTGCCCTGACAAAGTCAGCCTTGAGGATGAGGGTCTCAGGCCCAGGGCTCAGATGGTTTGAGAGGGGAGCTGGTGCTGGGTGGGGGGTAGGAAGCCCTGGCAGGATGTGAAGCAAGTAGAGACAGCCCCACCAGAGAGACAGCAGCTTCACGCATGTGCCGGATGCAATGTGACTGGAAAAGGTCAAAAGGAAACAACTCAGAGAGAAATTGGCAATCGAAGGCCAGGGGTGGGGGTGCGGCCATGAGATCAGAGAGAGGACCACAGGCACGTGGGGTGGGAGGAGGAGAGCGGGGTGTGGAGGAAGACCTGGAGCTTGGATTCTGTCTGCTTGTCTGCAGCATGAAGGGACGGAGGGCAGCCAGGCAGGGCTGGAGCCCGGGAGAACCCCACCATCAGCAGGAGCTGGCACATCGTTGATCCCTGTGTCCACCCAGGACACAGGGCTGAGTGGGCACTGGGGCCCTGGGGTCCGAGGGAGGATCTGCAGTGGGAAGGGGGTACTGCAGGAGGAGCCTCTTAGGGATCACTCAGCTGAGATGTGAGCCAGCGCTCATGGGCTCCATGTGCAGGGTCAGACTATAGCTTCCTCTTCCGTCAGTCTGGAAGGACACCCCTTTCTCGGCATGAATGGTCAGGAGTGTCAGAATTATCTCCCCTGGCAGGACGGGGCGCTCCCTCATGTAGAGGGTGGTCTGAGCACAAAGGTCCACCCCAGAAACATCTGGTGTGGGGGAATCTCAAGAGAGTCTGGGTCTGGTACTTCTGCAGGATGTAACTAGTTCTCCTGCAGGAACGTGGTCTTGGAGTTTCGGCTCTGACAGTCCCTGGTCCTCTCCTTTGCCCATTGGGCCATGCGGGGACCCTCTCACGAGGGGCGTGACAGGGCAAGGATGCCCCTCCCTGAAATGTGAGATCTGCAGGCATCGCAGAAGTCACTGCAAACCGTACTTACACGAGTTACTGAGACTGATCATGACCAACAGGCTTAATATGAATTGAAGAATGTATAAAAGTCATGTGACAGCAGATTTTTAATTCTCCTAAATACAAATCTGAATGTATTTACACTAAAATCATGCATCTTTGTTTGACTTGAGAGGGGACAGACTTCTTCTCTCCCACTTTGAAAATCTCAAGTACATCTTCATCTCTCCCAAAGGTACCAGCAGTGTGAGAAGCGTAGAATTATATTCTTGATAATTTGCTCAAATAAAGGGACCTGAAGAGTGTGGTTTCTGGGCCTTTCACCTTTTTTCTCAGAATGGTCACCAATGTGCAATCTGAATAGGGTTCAGAATCTGAGGCATTCCCAGCATTTTATACAGAAATGTTCATACCAACTCAGGGAATAAAAATTCCTACTAAGTCAGCTCAATTTGATCTTGGCGACAAGACTGGATCCTGTGAAATTTAGGAAACTTAACAAGGTTCACTAAATCTGCTTCTGTCTGCACCCTTTTATGAAGCAATAGCCTGAAATTTGGGGTGGAATTTACAAAAGAAATGAAGAGGCTGGGAGTCAGTCAAGACTTCACTCCTGCTGCCATGGTGAAGCTTCAGGACCAGCCAGGACTGTGAGCAGGAGCACATCAGCTCTGCTCCTATAACACAGCCCCCCGAGTGCCCAGGGAGAATGGGGGTGTGGCTGATGTCACGTTCATCGGACACGGGGACATCGTGGGCGCGTAGGGCACTGGGGTCGGTGGCCCAGGGAGGTGAGAGTGTCTGCACCACGGCGCCCCCTGTGCCCGCTGACTGCCCGCGGGCGTGGGGACCGGTGGCCCTGGAGAAGGCCGCACTGGGGTGGGGGTCTCACTTTCCAGACCGCTTGTTCATAGTCATTTTGTGATGTGGGGGAGTCTTTATTTTAGTAAACATCTTTATTCTTTATTATCTTTAACTGAAATCCAGTTGATTTACAGAATTATATTAGTTTCAGGTGTACAGCCTAGTGATTCAGTGTTCTTACAAATTATACTCGCTTAAACCTTGTTACAAAATAATGGCTGTAATTCCATGTGCTACACAATACATGCTGGTTGCTTGCCTGTTTCACTGTTTAAAATTTTATATTGGAGTATAGTTGCTTTCCAATGCTCTGCTTCAGGTGCACGGCCAAGTGATTCAGTTATACATGTACATATACCCACTCCTTTTTGGGTTCCTTTCCCATATAGATCATTACAGAGCATTGGGTAGATTTCCTTGTACTGCACAGTATGTCCTCACTAGTTACCTATTGTATTTTCAGTGGGGTGTGTTTGTGTTGTGTAAGGAGTTCTGTCGGTAAATGCTCTGTAACCCCCATGCGGGGTGTGTGTGTGTTAACTGTGTAAGGAGTTCTGTCGGTAAACGCTCTGTAACCCCCATGCGTGGTGAGTGTGTGTGCACACATTTCAGCATGTGCTTGTGTGCAACTGCAGTAACTTTTAGGCTCTCCAGCTTCGTAACGGAGAAAGCGCAGCTCCCAAAGCCCCATCCTGCAGGCAGTGTGTATTTGGAGTATTGAGTTTCTGTGTTAACTACATATGGTCTCAGATTCACCTGGTCCCCCGCTCACCGCCAAGAGGACAAACTCCAGGGCTTCCTGGAAGCCCCAGCCCCTCCCTGGTGCCTTAGTGATGGTTCCTGCCTCGTAGGACCATGTGGGGACCAAAGGCAGTTTGTGGAAAGAGCTTATAAATAAGTCCCTGTTGTTTACGGAGTTCCTGGTGCCTGCCTTCCCCGAGGTCCTGGGCTGATCAGGGTAGAATGGGATGAGAGGGGACCGAGCAGGACGAGAGTGTTCACGCGTCCCGACTGTGTGCTTGTTCCCCGCAGGAAGAGAGGAGCGTTCCTTTTCCTGAAGTCAGAAGTTGGTACTTGCAGGAACGCAGGTGGTGCCCGAGCAAGAGTGGATTTCTGCTTTCCTTGGGGAAAGCACAATGCTATAGCCACAGAGGACACACAGAGAACTGATGCCCTTGATGAATGGTTAACGTTCGGTGTCTGGTGGTGTGCTGTACTTACATCACTTATATTACGTCACTTATATCCAGTAAGGTGTGCTGATGGGATTCGGTGTTCCAAGGCCTGCTCTGATCACCCAGCACCTGTGCGAGCGAACATCTCCTGGGGAGGCAGCTTCTAGGTGAACGCTGTTCATCTCTCAGCCCTGTAGCTCCTTCACTCACCCACTCTATTCATCCCCCACCTTCACCTTCCCCTCCTCATTGCCATCCATGGCCTCTGGCTGAAGGGGTCCCAGGAGGTTGACTTTCAGATCAAGCCATGCTCAAGCCCTGTCAGCAGTCTCAGTCGTACTCAGAGAACCGAGGCAGTGATGTCATTTAATCAGAAAATTTTATATTATGTCATGTATTCCGATATCCCTTATTTTAAAAGGTAATACTGACCTTTCAAAACATCTTGGCCCTTCCTCCCTCATCTGAGATGGTAGCACCCTGTGACGTGGAGGGCTCGGGGTTTCAGAAGTCGATTCAAAGAGCTGGAGCTCAGTGAAGATGACAGAATTGCAAAGGGCACCGTGAAATCAGTGTCCCCTGGTTGGCTGTCTGCTGGCTGTGGAACACCGGTGGACCAGGCGGACCCGCTGATGACAGCCCTGCTGGGCGGGGGATGGGAGCACAGTGCTGACTGTTAGAGTCAGATGATCAGAAGGAAGGAGCATCCGAGGAACAGGGGGAAGACAGGAAGGCTGAGGGTTTACTAAGAAATGATTCAGGCAGCAACTTCAAGGAATAGCTTTGGAGGTGTCCCCGAGACTCTTTCCCGTTCTCCCAACATTTTACTAAAATTTTCATGGGGAAGAGCGGAGGGCCTATGGGCACATAAATTTGGAAAACACTGGTTTATGCCAAGTTCAGTAGCAGTAGGTCTGTTTCCTGCAGGAAACCCTGCTATTCAGTAGTTCAGCAACATGTTTAATTTAGCAGCTACTCTGTGGATGTAACTCAGACTGCCATTGGGGTGTCAGTTCAGCAGACAAAACTTGTGTGTGTGTGTGTGTGTGTGATGTGCAGTGTCTGTTAAGTTTCAAGACATAGGCACACACTGGAAAGTGCTAACCTATAAAACAGAAAAAAAAAAAAACCTGGCAATTTGAGGTGGTGCTAGTCTTTATGAGGGCAGCTGATAAGAAATACCCACAGAAATTGGTAGTTCACTTTGAGGTAGGGGAAAACACAAATTTTTCCCCACCCAGTGTATTGCGTGAACATTTTCTAATTTTCTGTGAGGACTTTCTAAGAAAAAGCCGAAGGAAGAACATTTGCAATGCAGTCAGCCCGTTAAGAGTCACACTGCTTCTGTGAAGATAAGCACTTTCCCAGGGGAAGCTCAGCTATGATGCGCAAATCTTGGACCTGTCTGTACCAACTCTGCTGAAGGGTTTCTCACCGTTCTAGAATGTTCCAGAAGCAGTGCCTAAGATGCTCAGCACACCAGAGGTTACTCTACAGCATCTGTGTGATTTAGTGCCATGAGCTCAGACCTCTGAGAAGTGGGGTCTTGTTTGGAAGTAAGCACTGTGTTGCTATTTCAGCCCTTTGTTTGAAGGCCAACAGTGCCAGACTGTTAGCTAAATAATGGCTTAGAGTAATATTACTTTCCTTTAAAAAAGAAAAACAAACAATGGTTTTTTTTAAACTCTTACTCTGTCTCTTGGATGGTGTTACAGCCCAGCTTTCTTTTTGCCTTCTTTGTTGCAGTGGCTTATGGGGCTGACGGCTTTAGGGATTTCCATGCAATAATTCCCAATTCTTTCTCTCGTAAGTATACACTTTGCTTCTAGAAAACGATAATGCATGTTTATTTCATATTCAGTTCCCATAGTGTAAATATTGTGAATGCATGATTTTTCATCACCTTCCTCCATACTTGAAACATCGAGATAAGTATCAGTCATGCTGTTGATTCAACATCTGCCCCCAAGAGCATCACTTAAACACTTGAGATGTGTGAGCCTGGTTTTATCATAGACTGTTGATGCACCGTGGAGCGTGCCTTTCATGGTGGCAGTGCAGTAACAGTAAGGGTAGAAGTAATAATAGTATTAACGGAATTATTAATCTACTAATGCTGTTAAATAGTTTCGTTATGAATGTTAACCAGTATCTCCTTTTTGGTTGAGTATAATGATACTGACCAGACTTTCTGTCACCGTTAAATAACCCAACATACTTTCAAGATACCTTGTACAATTCTGTAGGACAAAGAAGGATGCGTACTCTCCTGCAGCTCGGAAGTGTTAATTTCAGAACTGAGAGGAGGAAAGTCGCAGGGCATCAGGGCCGTTAGTTCGTGGTCCGTCCTTCCTGAGCAGACACACGGAGTGCTTCTGTGTGCGGGACGTTCCTGATCTGAGCTGTCAAGCCCAGCGCAGATGTTAATTTCATTTTTCTTTTTTAGGTATTGAGAGATGATGAATGATAAATATATTTGGGCGACATCCTTGAAGGAGTATTTTAAGAAGTGGAAAGGGCTTTTTTAAAATGTCCAGAGAGTTGAATACTAAAAGTGATGCAAGTTGGTTGTCCCCTTAGGATGTAGTCTTCAGAGCCTATATTAGTAAATGTTCTAATGTTATAAAACAAGATCAGAAGATAAGCCATGCTTAATCCTGTAACAAGTATTAACACAAACTCTAATCTCAAAGGTGTCAGGAGCAGTTAAAGAAAGGTTTATGACATCCTAGCTATCAAAAACTCTTTGGCACCGAAAGGGTTTAGCAGTTATAAACCCAGGGTTACCCCTTTTCTTGCAACCTACACTGACTGTTTTTCCAGTTTATAAAAGTTATAGAGATCCTTCTCTTACTAATGTTCCTTTGAATTGACTTTAAAACAGCTTGGTATTTATTTCTGTGAGACCTATATGTATGTATATATAAATGTGTATATGTGTGTGTATATGTATTTATATGTGTACTTATGTGATTATATAAAATGCTTTTAAGGTACTAGGACAGAGAACTAGTATTAATTTTGAGATGAAATATGGAAATATTTGCTGAAATATTAAAAAGTCAAATGCACTTAAGAGTAAGATAACACATTCTGACATATTTTCATTAAATCTGAGAAAGGTTTAAGATCAAGCATGTTGCAGTGTTGGAGAAGATCCTTTGGTGAAGACTTAAGTATGTAAAAAATTGCTGCCTACAAAGATATACAATACTTGCAGATACTGTAAGATAGATGATACATGTTTCAATGCACTTCCTGTCTATACGTTTATACAGTTGGGTTCACAAGGTTTTAGTATCTCTTCTCTCTTCCTTCCCCACCCCCTTCCACATACCCAAGTTGTAACTGTTGATCTTGAGGAGGTCCCCACCCGAACAAGCAACCCAACTGTTCTGGGCCAACATCACCACCTAGTGGTCATGATGGAGAATTGTCCACCTCACTTACTTACTTCTCTTTCGTCCCTTGTTGAAAATTAAAAACAAGCTGTTTGACCCTCTTCTATCTAAATTTGTGTCCCCTGTTACCTGAGGAAAATGTAAATATGCTAGTAACTCATTCATTTTTCATGCTCTTCCTCTTTTATCTCTCTCTGATTTCGTTCCTTTTAAAACCCAAAACATCAAATAAGGATAAGCATATTTCTAGTTGAGGGCTTCCCTGGTGGTTCAGATGGTAAAGAATCTGCCTGCAATGCAGGAGACCTGGGCTCAGTCACCGGGTCAGGAAGATCCCCTGGAGGAGGGCATGGCTACCTTCCCATTAGGGAAGTAGAGGAAGTAATCATGCCTCCTTGCAATGAAAAATCCTGTGTTTTTAATGATATAAGTTCTAATCAGTGGTTTCATTAACCTTAAAGTGCTTAGAAGTTTTCATAAACCTTTAGAGGCAGCACAAAAACTTCTACTCATCTCTCTTCATCTAAAATTTTTAATTACCTTAATTCAAGATACACCTTAAATACATTTGCTCTTTCCCAGCTAGTCACCAGTTGCAGGGATATTTCTGTCTCCTGGTTTTTTCATTTAAAATATTGAGCATTTTGAGCTTACCTGGTCTAAGCTCGTAGTTTAGGGACTATCTGGTCAGTGGGGAAAATGCCATCTGAGTACCTCACGTATAAATATATAGACGCATTCTAAAGGGAAGGGAAAGTGATGGGGAAACAGAATCTGTCTGTGAGGCGAGGCTGCCAGTGTGCTTTATCTCTTTGCATTAAAATGTTTTAATCTTTCATGAGGCCGTACAATGGTTGGCAGCAGATCCAGGCCTCCTGGTCCCAGTGACCCCGAGTTCTCTGGATTCTCACACGGCTAACTTGTCTATGTGCTAATGTTTAGGCACCCAGGGTCGCTCTAAGGACTGTCCTGTTACTAATAACGTAGAAAGCCTCTGAGATGTATAACAACGAGACTTTCATTTTCCCAAATTTTAAATTGCCTCTTGGAAAGAAAGTAGCTTTCGGCTCAGGGTTTGAAGGCACATCCGCTCTGCAGGCAGCCATGTTTATTAAATAATGACAGTGGGGCCTCGTCCATTAGCTCCCGGACTCTGTGGGGAAGTTAGCTGCATGGTTAGGCCTGAGCCAATGTGTTCCAGGGTCAAGAAACTCAGTCTCCATTTCATGTTCTATATTTAATCAGTTCCATTCAGCACCGTACTGAGTTTGACATTTTTCTAAGTGGTGGAAGGACAGAGTTACAAAATATTTATAAGTATAATCCCCATATTCAGGGAGAGTATAACATTTCATAGAAGCAGTAGTGGAACTAAGCAGCTTGGGGTCCAGAGAAACAGAGCCAATGGAATGGTTTAGGAATTCAGAGAGGGAATGACCACAGAGACAGCATCTGTGGGCTGGACCACGGAACACTAAATGCAAGTTAGGAAGGATGACTGGTTCCTGGAATTGGTGATAGGATGGGTCTGAGGAAGCAAACAAGAGGGCTGATCACATGGCATTCTCACACAAGGATGCAGGGGCTCTGCTCGTCTCTTTGGTTGGGCTTTGGAGTGCTTGGGTGTGAACCTACATATGGCTTTAGTGCACACCCGTCATCTGTTCCCAGTCTCCTCCTTCACTAGTTTGAGCAAGGGCTGGTGCGCCTGGGTGCTCCACGGTGTGCAGTTCAAAACCACAGACCCACCAGCTCTCAGACCCGAGAGCCTTCCTGGGAAGGTGCCTGCAAGAGGCAAGGCCAGGCCCTCCACACCCACGGCCGCCCCCTGGTGCCTTGAGGGGGAGCCTGGCTGCTAGAACCACACACCACCACCACGCTCCAGGCTTGCCTTCTTGTCTCAGCAGTGTGGAGGCCCCCCAGGGCAGGGATCCCCCTCAGGAGGGCCTCCAGTCCCTCTTTCGTCTTCCCGCCTGCTTCCCTTCATTCAGGAACTTGGGGTCGGGGGGCATCTCTGCTCTCAGCCCGAGGCTTGTGTCTGAGCCCAGCGCATTGGGGCCCCTCGACATCTAAGAATGGGCTTCTGTGACCCTCGGTTTCCTTCCTTCTGACCCCTTCCGGACGGTGTGCACCTGTCTGAAGGCGGCGTCCAGCCTGTGCGGCAGGGAGTCTCTGTAGGTCAGTACTGTGGGCCCCCAAGTCTGCAGCTGCTACTGTCCTTTTCTTGGGTCACGTTGCTAGTCAAGCTCACCATCACGTGAACCCCCCCAGCCACTTTCACATGTACAGAAGTGAAGCCAGAACACCCCGTCTGAGCTTGTGTTTCTCAAATGTGTCTTCTGCCGTCTGTGGGCCTCACATGGATGTATGTGAGATTTCAACTTTTGAGGTCTGATCTGTGTTCGCCACATATTAAGACAGTTCCCTGCCCTGATTTCCGTCATGTACAAGAATAGTACGACCGCCGCCTACATTCACCTCCTCGCGAGATGAGAGGCCTTTTTCGTGGACACCCGCCTTGGGTTGGGGGCGTCTCTGCACCTTTTCCACGCAGCCAGCACCCAGGGTGCATTTGTCCACAAAGAGATAGGAACTTCCCCTTCACACCGAGAGAAAATTCACACATGCTTGAATCTGCTGAGCCAGTGGCTGATGTGTGGCCCACTGGGTCTCACCTCCAACCCCCGCCCCCCTCTCACTTGCCACAGACCTTTCTGTGACCGTCTAGCCTTGAATTCTGCCCCCCACGCCACCCCCAAGCGCAGGCAGCTTCCAGCTCTGCATCCCCAGCATGCGCCTGCTGGCTCCATGTGACTCTAACCCTCTGTCCAGTCCCCTGACCTTTACGCTCCCCTGACCTTGTGCAGCGATCTGGGGACCCCCAAATTGGGGGTCTGCCTACTTTTTTTCCATAAAACTAGACTATCACAGGATACTGGATTTTCTTCTTTGCGCTTAGCCTCTTGTGGTGATGAATTCATCTACCTAAAACCATACCAGAGGATCCACAATGATCGGAGGGTAACTTACAAAAAGATCTCAGGCCTTTCCAGCCTCCTGGTTTCTTGAGTCTATGAATACACTTCTCAGAGAAAATGTCACTTGGCAGAATAATGACAAAGTCCCGCCTTCATGGACTGCTTTCAGACGGGTGTCAAGACTTCTGGCTTGAGGGCATCTGTGAGCTTAAAGGTGACATTCGTCCCTCACTTTCCATTCCCATTGTTCTCATCCTGTTCACTCCTGACATGCTTTACCTGTGCTGCCCACCGCCACCTCCAGGACCAGGGTGTGGGTCCTGATGGCAGAAAGCCGTCTCTTTACTTTCTCAATTCTCTCAAAGCTCCAGTTGGGCCAATGCTGACAGTTTCCAGTTTTACAGATGAGGAAACCGAGGTACAGAGAAGGTACATGGGTTGTACCAGATCTCAGCGTTTATAAAGAATGGAGCTGAGATTCCAAACCAGGAATTCTGATTTCCGAGTCTCGGCACTGGGCTTGCCAATCGTGAGAAATGTGTTGAGCTTGTTACTAGCACAGGCTTTCTCAGACTCTAGTGGAAGTGGAAGTGTCCGAGGCAGGACCCACCCCCAGGGGCGGGTCTGGGGTGGGTCTTGTTCGGTGGGTCTGAGGTGGACCCCAAAGTCTGCTCTTGCAGCAAGTTCTGTCTGCTGTTCTGGTCCAGAGACCACAGTGGGAGAACCACTGATTCACAACGCCAATCAAAAGTTTTGTAGTCATGGTTACTGTCTGTCTCATTGGTGATTTTACTTGGCATAATTTACCTCCTTCCTCTTGTTCATCTGTAGAGACTGTGATGAACACGAGGGCTTTCAGTGTAACTGCAGTTTCTCCTGGTCATCGCAGGGTTGGATTCAGCCATCCCTTATCAGTTGGTGTTTCAGAAGAGTGCAAACCAAATATCTGTTTTCTTTACCAAGAAAAATACATGAATGACAGAAATAATGACCCTAAATGTGATGCTGAGGAGACAACAGTGCGAAGTGGACACTGGTTATCGTATCATAACCAAGAGCCCACCACCTTCCCTGTCCCCCCCTCCCCATGCCCACACGCGAGTCTTCCTTTCTGGAAAGCTAGTACAGATCTGATTACATTCACAGGCCATCCCAGTCAACGCTTGAGCAACTGGAAGAAACCTGAGGCTCGTGGCCCTACTTTAGGATACAGGTTTTATTATCACTATGGAGTAAGAAGGGTTTAGAGTGGTCATGTGCCAAAGAAACAAACAAAATTCTTTCAGGAATCTGCAGTCAGAAATCTGAGGGTGTGTTTGCTGAGTTTGGTCCCCACATTTATTAACACATGAATGAATGAAGGAAAGGAAGCTTATGCTTATCCTTATGCTTAAGGGGACTTTATCAGCTAGATAAGCACTTCTCAGGGGGGTTTGCCAAACAAGGGCCCCCACCTGTGGGGGCTGGATTACTTGATGATCACTCACGTTCTGGGATCAGGGGTTCTGCTGGCTCACAGGGTGTTGGACCTGGCCTCGGGTCACTTCAGAGGGGCTGTCACGGTGGACCTGGTGACCTTACCCTGTGAGAGCCCCCCATGCCCCCCCCCAATCTAAAGTGAGAATTTATAAATAGCTTTTCCATGCATCTTCACCCCCTGGCATTCAGACCTACAGAAAGGGCAGGCAATTGACCCAGCCCCCCCGTGATGCCGACTGCCACACGTCACAGCCCCCTGTGGGCGGACGGGTCCGGGCCGGGCTGCTGTCCCCCGGGATAAGCTGCCGAGAATCTGTGTTTGGAAGCTGTCACTCCCACTGGGTTGCTTTGCTGCTGGGCGGTGCTGTTCTGTTTTTGCCTGACACTGAGCAGCCCCCTGTGTTGTATTGTCTCTTTCAGCCGGTAATGTTAAAGTAGAGACTCAGAGTGATGAAGAGAATGGGCGTGCCTGTGAAGTGAATGGGGAAGAGTGTGCGGAGGACTTGCGGATGCTCGATGCCTCCGGAGAGAAAATGAATGGCTCGCACAGTGTCCAAGGCAGCAAAGCCTTGTCAGGAGCTGGAGGCATTCGACTCCCTAACGGCAAACTAAAGTGTGATGTCTGTGGGATCATTTGCATCGGCCCCAATGTACTCATGGTCCACAAGAGAAGCCACACTGGTAAGGCCTGGCGTAGTTCCTCCTTCGGTGGCCTGGAGGGGCCCATGGGGTATCGCGGAGGACAAGGCCCTTCCTGGCCGAGTGTCCTGAGCGAGGTGTAGCCACACTGGTAAGGCCTGGCGTAGCTCCTCCTTCGGTGGCCCGGAGGGGCCCACGGGGTGTTGCAGAGGACAAGGCCCTTCCCGGCCGAGTGTCCTGAGCGAGGTGTAGCCTCCCTGTTCATCCAGAAGGACTTCTAAGCATGCACCATTTGGATCCTCTAAACCAAAGCTATAAACAGAAGGGGAAAGGGAACATGCGTGTGAGTTCTGACAAGGGCCTGAGGTTCTACTCGCTAAACAGGGGCAGCGGGGCTGTGCCCGATGGTTCACCCATAAGGAAACAAGTAAGAGTAAGAGGCTGATACCCTGAAATCCACTCCTCAGATTGTCCGCTAAGAAGCCAGGAGTGGAACGTGCATGATGGGGGTATTGGAACTGACAGCGCTTGATCCTTAGAAACGTTCACTGAATGCTGATGGAATAGCAGCAAAATGTAGTCTTTCAGAAAGAGTTTGTTTTCAGAAGGCTCCTCCTCCAAGGTGACACTCCCACTGAGATGGTTTGGGTGCCACCAGCTCCCATCTGAGGGCTTCCCTGGCGGCTCAGACAGTAAAGGATCTGCCTGCAATGCGGGAGACCCTCTCAAATTGGTAAAGAATTTAATACCTAAACCCCCGCCCTAGTGGATGTGGGGGATGGAGGCTTTGCAGCAGAAGAGAAAGTATTCTGGATCCAGAAATGAAAGAGGGCAAACTGAAGTCTGCACCTGAGCTCCTGACATGTTCCCACATTGGGGGCTGGAGACTTAAGGTCTGCGTTCTGCCCCACCCGTGTCCCCTGGGTGCAGTCATGCTGGATGACCAGTCACATGCACCCACCAGAAGTGTCACGGAGTGGCCCTAAAGAATCTTCAAATTAAAATATCAACAGGGCACACCTCACCTGTAACGGCATGCATTAAGAGTCTTTAGAACTGAATAGAAACTTTACTCTTCTGCTCTAAAGGTAGAAAAAGACATAATAAATGTGCCAACTCCAGTGGTCACTAAAAGTTTGGACATAAACATGCCCTGGGCCCCTGCTGCCGGGGGTGGTGGCAGGGGGCTGCGGTTAGGGTTAGGATTAGGTCATCCTAAAGCCAGGGTCTGCCCCTGCTCTCCACAAGAGGAGACAAGCAAGCTGGCGAAACCACAGATTGAGAAGGCAGAGTGGGTTTTGTAACCCAGCTCAGGGAAATGAGGAAGAAGATGAGCATCGCGGCCTCATGATCCTTCCCTGGGCCACACGCTTATCTGATTATCAAAAATGAAGCAGGAACTCAGAGAATTCGTGGAGCAAAACAACTGGGTTGTAAGGAAATGCAGATCTTTGTAGAGCTGTCATTTTTATATTTGAATCAGGCAGTTCCCAAAATGATTTTTGGTTGTCATCCATCTGGAAAAACTGTATATAATACGTTTACTTTCAAGCAACATTCATTTTCGATAAAAACTTAACTTCTACAGTTTAGCAAACTTTGTTTTTTCCTAATATGCCTGTTAAACCCCCTATTATCCCGTGAACAATCCCTAGCACATCCAGCCCTAAGGGAAGCTAGTCAGGGAGAGTAGGCAGGAGGCAGAAATTAAAGTGAACGTAGGTTACATGGTGAGAGACCCCTTACAGGATGCACTGGGACCCATGTTAATTCATTCCTGGTAGAGAAATAGACCTGACAAATGAATTACTTTCCTGTTAATTCACATAAAACCTCACTATACAGTGAAAATTCTCTTCAATAAATATTTGATAACTGAATGAAATGCTGGCATACTAAATGGCCAGAATATAATGACTGCCTGCCCTGATAAAAAGAATAATTGCATTTAATGATAAACCTGCCAAGTATAGATATGCAGAGGAGACTGGCTGTTTGCTGCCCACTTCTGCCCACAAATAGTGGCCCCGTGCCAGATAGGCACCGACTCGTTTCCCTAATGGAGCCGTTCATTCCAGAAAGAGGGACTTAGAGACCATAGTTTTATGATTCCAGCTTGATTTCTATTAAAAAAGAAAAAGCAAAAAAACCTGAAACAAGGAGCTCTTGGATTGCCTTCATAATGCTTTTCTACTTTGCATAGATACAGTGGTAGGTTTGTATGTATAGAAATAGCAACATGTTGGCCAAACTAGGTTTGAGTAGTCACACTGCAAAATATCCACATTCATGGGATCAGAGGGGAATGTATCAGAAAGGCAGGCTTTGCTAATCCCCAACCCTGCCCTGAATTCCCTAAGGCTAACATGTTTCTAGAGCCGCATTTCCCAAAGGTAAAGTTCCCATGACTCGCTGGAGGTCCTGTGAAAATGCAAACTCTGGTCCAGACCCAGAGGATGCTGGGAGCTGGCGCAGGGACCCAGACTGTCTGTAGGTGGGGCAAGGTGCAGCTTATAGTGAACCAGAAACAGGGCCATTTCAGAAGGCCCTCCCCCAGGGAGCCTGGCCTTGCACCTCCTGCTACCCCGTGAGCTGGGCACCCCGGGCTTCCTTCTGAAAGACCCACCCGTCCGGGGCCACGCCCTCATCGCCGGCCCGCAAGGGCTGTGGCTGCCTTCGTCTGAGTGGTCTGTCGATGCCGTCATTTCACTTCCCCAGGTTTGCTGCTCAATCTCCCTTTTTTAACTCAAGCGTCATAGGAACACCTCCCTGCCAAGCTGGGGGCTCCCGGGAGAATCAGAGGGAGGCTGTTAGGAGAGGAGCATGTAATGCAGGGAGCACCCCACCATACAGGTGTGTAGCGTCCTGGTTCTAAATGATAGGGTTTTTAATAGGAAGCATCGAGAAAAATGTCTGAATTATGGTTATCCTGTCCAGCCCTATGCCCGCTCTGTGCCCATCCATAGGTGAAAAGGTGCAGCCATTAGGCTTTGTGAACATAGCCTCACACTGGGTGCTGGGCTTCCCCGGCAGCTCAGTGGTAAAGAGTCCACCCGCCAAGCAGGAGACTGGGGTCAATCCACAGGTCGGGAAGATGCCCTGGAGAAGGAAATGGCAACCCACTCCAGTATTCTTGCCTGGAAAAGTCCCATGACCAGAGGAGCCTGGTGGACTGCAGCCCGTGGGGTTGCACAGATTTGTCCATGGCTTAGTGACTGGACAGCCGTAGCCTCGGCACTGATCGCTGACCCAGGGCATGACTGCAGTAAGCCCAGGCAACTCCTGGTGGCTCTATATGCTTAGGAATTCACTTTCTTCGGATATAGGATCAGAAGTTTTATGATGTAGGTGCCCATGGACTTTCTTTTTTACCCAATTAAGTTATGAAGAGAAGCTTAGGCATTCTTCAGAGAGCCCCTGAAATGACAGATTATAGAGTCACTGAGATTACAAACTAAACTTTGAATTAATGATACAAAACTCCTCATCTCAATTAACTAGAAGGGATACAGCCTTGGGGGAGCTTGGGCTCACTCGCCATCAGCTGCATGCTGTAGGGACGAGCCGTTGGCAGTGGCAGCGAAGGACCAGGTGTTGTGAGCCGAGTCCCGCCGTCCAGCTCCGGGGCCCTTTCCTGCTAACACCTCCAAAGGGAAGCCACCTTGGGTTGGATTCCTTGTCATCCCTTCAGTCCCCAGGCCCCATGTTACATATTCATGCCGGCACAACAGTCAGAAACAAATAGATTTCCAGGAAAGCTTGCCAGTGGAATTAAGACACCAGGCCCAGCAGGCTACATGAGAGCCGATGACTCAAATTAGAAGACAAATTTCACTCTCGAAGTCATGGTCCCTGTTCTACCGAAGGGATCCATGACTGTAACCATCTGTCCTTTCTCCTCTGATAGACACTGGCTGGATGGCAGGTCTGACCTGGTGTCCCCTCCAACCTTTCAGACCTCAGGAGAAGCTGGGGGCCCAGCACCTCGTCAGCGTAGAGGGGGCACTTCACAATGGGCAGGGATCACACCGAGGCACATTGGTTACCAGGAATGGTCCACATCCTTGCCATGACCACATTCATGGCGTTGGACCGCCTAGCTGTCTAGAACACTCAGCCTAAGGGTCCGCCCTGCCAGTTACCCTGACTCTTCTTCCTTCTTCCGTCTGCTTGGAGCTAAAAACCACAGTCACACACACACACGTGTGTGGGGGAAGGCCCAGAAGTGTTTCTAGTAGAAAATTAACAATCTCTATTAGATGCTCCTTGGGTATGCCTGCTACTAGCTATTGTAATCTCCTCATCTAGTGTGGGCTTGTAACTCAGAGATTGAGGAAGTTAGTTACTTTTACCATCACCTTTCCATCTGCTGGACTTCCTCTGCTCAGTCAGATCCAATCTAGATATAGACTTTGGAAAATTCCAAATATATTGTTATTGTTAGGATTCCAAATGGTCTATAACTGAATATCACTGTAAGTTCACTTCAGTTTTTCCAGTAGCACATCTATCCCTCCCGCTTAAGAATGATGATAATCTTGAAATTCAGATGCCAACACAGGCTTCTAAATTTAATCTGGTGTAGATTTAGTAGTACCAGATGCACTTCTAATTGCTCTTGATAAGTGCTGTCTTGTCCACCAAAATCATGCAGATCCATTGGGAAAATTGTTAAAATACATTTTAACACATTCTTCTTCCCTAAGGTAAAGTTGTTACTAGGAAATGCATTTTCATGGTATCTCGATACCAGATATCATGGTCATACAAAGCTTTTTGTCTTAAAAAAAAAACACTTTCTAAAGAGTTTTGATGTTTACTTAAACATGAGAAATGTATCCCTGTTTTAAGTGAGAGTTAAATATTCACTGATCTTAGGTTCTGAGTCCTGTGACTAGCCAGTAGCATGTTTCTTGATCACATCTGCCCGTTCCTCCCTTTGTTGGGTCCAGACTTTGGGGACGTGAGCTGACACACAGCAGAGTGTCCAGTGGGTTTTTTGTTTTGTTCTGTTGTTGCTTTTGTTACCACTCCAGTGGTTCTGCTCCTGAAAGAGTTCTTAATAATAACTGAATTTCATCTCTTAGAATATCTGTACTGAAAATATAACTGACTTCAGTAGATATGGATAGACTTAATACTGGCTTGAAGGCTGCAGGATTATGAGGCAAAGGAAAAAGCCAGAACCCTCAGTGCAGCTCAGATTTTGAGGGAGATGCAGGACTTCTCTTTGGATCATGGAAACCTTCCCTTCAGTTTCTCAACTTCTCATTTTATGCAGTCCTTCTCCTTCTCCCCTCCCACCCTCACACTCTGTCTGTCTCTTTCCTGATTTGCCTGCATAGGGACAGACAGGTAATGGAGAAGAAATTGAAAGGGAAAATACAGGGAAAATGTAAATGAAAAGAAGTTATTATAACTGTTATAATGAAGTGCCTTTCATTTAAATATAAGAATGTAACGCTGAAATGAACTTGTGATCCTGAAATGCATTTTTAATGAGTTTCCTTTTTATTTTGCTGCTTCAGTGGCATATTTTAAAGACCCTTTGAAAAAAGCCACATTAAAACCCCCACCAAATGCCACAACACGCAAAATTGGATATTGGTTTATTCCAAAACTGCTGATCAGGAAGAGTGGCTCTTCATCACAAAATGTTGCAGTCACTTTATTTAAATGAGTTTGAATTTGCATTGTGATGTGCCATTCTGATTTAGGGAAAAAAAATTAGATTTTCAGATCAAATTGACCCAACCAGTGAAGCGTTAAGGAACTGGCAGGTTTAGTCTGAAAGCCTCATGTTCTATCAAACCTGCAGCCGGTGGAAGTCACCGGGCCCGTGGGAAACAACTTTCTCGCCGTGTCCTCCTCTGTCCCCGCTGAGTTCCGCTCTCACCGCTCTCCCTCTTGTCCCCCCAGGAGAGCGACCGTTCCAGTGCAACCAGTGCGGGGCCTCCTTCACGCAGAAAGGCAACTTGCTCCGGCACATCAAGCTGCACTCGGGGGAGAAACCCTTCAAGTGCCACCTCTGCAACTATGCATGTCGCCGGCGGGACGCCCTCACCGGCCACCTGAGGACACACTCCGGTAGGTCCCCTGGGTGGGCGCAGGCGGGCTCAGCTCGGGGGTGCCTGGCTCCCTCTGGGGCAGCCCTACTCCCAGGATCAGTCCCCTGGGCATTGGCTGCACCCAGTTGGAGCATCAGCACCCTCCCCCCACATGCTCTGGTCTCTCAACAAACCAGAGGCAAAGGGTGGGGAAATATTACACAAGCTCGTGCACACACACACACACACACACATCTCATCTTAGAATATTTTAAGAGCAGTCCTCCTCATTCCATTTTTCAGGTAGGTGGGTTTTTCTTTGCAAAGGTTTTACCAGCTTGCACTTGTCCTGAGTCTGCGGCCAATGCCCTGAAGTTTCCAAATACATCTCTCCATGAACATTGTGAAGCCACCCTCGTTGCTGTTTAAGGCTGAGCATGTCGGGGGTCATCATGGGGATAGTTTTCTTTGCAAAGGTGATTCTGCCCTGATTGGTGTTGCCTGGTGCACCCCCAAATGGGCCCAAAGGGACCCAATGTAGCAGTCACACCAGAGGCTGACTGAGGCCCCAGTGGGAGAGGCCAGTTTGGAGCTGTTACCAGAATGTGGTAAACCCACCCGGGTAATTGGGGTCTCAGTGAGATGATGGTGCCTGTGAGTGCTCCAGAGTATTTGAAGTGCTCCAGCCTGGGAGCCCAGGTCAACCTCTGATCATACTAGATCTCCTGCTTCCATAGAAAATTCCTTGGCGTTTCATCATCCAGTGACCCTGTGATCTTCCAGGTAAGAGGAAGACAGAGTGAGGCCTGTGTGCTGTCCCTGGGGGCGTCTGACATCACGCCCTTCCCCTCCCTCAGGGGCCTTACCGTCTAGACCAGCAGCTCCCCATCACCCCCAGGGCAGCACCTCAAAGAGGCCCCTGGCCCAGAGGAGGGGGTGCATGTCCTTGGAGAAGGTTGGCCTGGACTCAGGCGGTCTCTCCCCTTTAGACAGTAAGTGTAGTTAATGCCAGGGTCTGAGGCCTTCACACATTTGTTGAGCTCCCCAGGGAAGAGACAGCAAAGCCGCGGTGTGTACTGGGCGCCACGATGCGTGTGTAGGGACGGCAGGGGCGCAGGGAGGAGACAGCGGGTCTCCAGGGAGAGGTTTCTGGGTTCACCTTTGGAAAAGTTCTCGGTGAATGCGTGGCTCAGTGAGTGGTCCTGAAAGGGGCTGGGGGGGCCTTTATGAGTATGGGGGATGTCCTCCTCCAGGGGCTCCTCGGGAGGCCCTGGGGACAGTTGTGGAGGGCAGGCTGCGGTCTGGGTGTCAGGTGCTTGGCCCAGCCATCTCCCCTTGTTCTGACCTTCTTCCTGACCATCAGCATAGAGGAGGCTCCTGATGCCCTTAGAAAACCAGGATGCTGTGGTGTGGACGAGTGGCCTAAAATCTCCTGAGGAAGGAGCCACTTGAAGCCAGTGGCCTCTCCCACAGCAGGGGATCAGTGGGTGACCCTGGGCCAGGGCGCTGCTGAGGGCTGGGAGGACTTTGCTGCAGGGGACGGGAAGACGGCATTTCCCCAAAGTGGGACGCTGACCCCGTGACAGCGAACATTCTCGGGCGCTTGTAACGTGGACGATAAGGAGTGCATATGTTGTCCCCCGAGAGGTGAAGGTTTGCAGGGTCCCCACAGGCTCCAGATCTGTACGCCGTCTGTGTACGGAACCCACCAGGAGTTCTTCAGAGGCAAGGGCTCTGGGACAGAGCCACTCCACCAGGGTCCTTCAGAGGCAAGCCGATACCGGCGCAGACGGTGGTGATACTGCATTGGAGTTGGTGGGACACACAGCACCCCTCTGGTAGAAAAAACAGACTCAGTCTTAGCTTGACGCCTACCATGGTCATCCCAGGTCACTCTGATTGGCAGCAGAAATCTCCTGTGTATCAGTCCTGTAGTGAAATTAGAAACATCTAATGCCGTGTTTTAGGTTATTCTGGCTCCATCCCTGCCTATTTCATTTGTGGTATGATGGTGTCCTGCTCCAGGTATGGCTAGCAACATCGTACACTTTGGACAGTGTATTTCCAGTAAGGATTCCCTGGTGAGCGAGTAGATAAAATCAGAGGGAGAGAACCGTCACTGATCCAGGGCTGCTGGTGATTCTGCCATCAGAAAGTGCCACTGACACACAGCTCCTGGGGGAAGAAAAAAAAAAACAACAGTGATTTAGGTTCCACAAGATGATTTCATGGGAACAAAACGAAGACTTCAGCCTTTGTCTACAAACCCAAGTGTGGTGTGGTTCCATTGTGAAGTGGCTGCACTCCCATTCCACTAAAAACTGCCATCAGCCTGGTAGCTTTCCCCGGCAACTGGTGGTGGCCTGAGATTCCGGCTATAGGACTTGTCCCATGCTAAGAAGAGGGACTCAGGTGGTCTGGAATGGTGGGGAACAGTCCCCCTCCCCTCTTCTTTGCTTTCTTTGGAAGTTGCAAGTTTGCCTAGTGACCTTCCTTCCTACAAAATAGTGGGCTACACTTCAAGATACACTGTAGTTCAGTTGCTTCCAAAAACTTATGTTCCAGAGTTAGTCAATCATATACTCAGACAGAAATGGATATTCAGACAGAAATGGGTTTTCAGGCCATATGTATAGGGATTTGCTGAAGTTACAGTGTTTCCCAGAAAGGACATGGAGTGAGTTATCTTGATTCTATTAGTTTCTAAAGGGCATACTCAACAAAAAGTGCAGTTTTAAGCAACATTGTATATTTCAGTGTTGTTTCTCTGATGTTAGGGATACAGCACTTTCTCCAGATAAAGAATTATTCTTTTTCCCCACTAGTAAATATTCCAGAAGTCAAATTTTGGTTTTCATCCCGGTTTTCATAAACTGTAGCTTCTGTTCACCTAAGTGAGAGATTTAACCAATACAAGCTTTGGTTAAGCCATTTCACCAAACATGTGGATGGCATGGATTTTGACATAATACTCTCAAACATGTGAAATCTAACAATATGAGCAGAAAAGGAGAAGATTCTGGCTTTAGGATGGAAATTAATAGAATATCCTTTATCCATTTCATCTCCTAAAATGCTATTAGAATCTTTAAGTGTAGGTGTGATATGAATTTGTGCTAGTCTTTTTGTAAAATATCACTCAATAAAATTCAGGGAGAACTAAACTCTGTATAGAAGTACACTGGTCAATACAGTAGCCACAAGCCATAGGTGGGATTTACTTTTTAATTACTTAAAATTAGAATTCAAATTTCTGCTGTTAGTGGCACAGACCATACTTTGACCGACCAGTGCTCACACATGGCTCGTGGCTGCCGTGTTGGACAGCACAGGGGGAGAGCACTTCCTTCTTCCTAGTAAATTCTGCTGGACAGGGCCGCTCTGTTTAAGAGAAGCCATGCTCTTCTAAGGGTCTTTGGAAGAGAAAATAGAGCTTTTCCAAGTTAGAACCAGAAAATACATTTTAAAAACAGAATGCTCATTTCATTAAAGTCTATTTATCCACTGTGGTTTCTTTGAGACCTCAGATTATTAGTTTAGCACTAATTTAGGAGTTGAATTCACTTTGGTTGCATTAGATCTGGCACCAGTGTCAGGCCAGACCTGGTGGAGAAGTGGACAAGAGGCTGACTTTGGAGCTGAACCGGTGTATTATCCTGCCAATGTGGGCACATCTTCTGCACATCTCTGCCCTGGTGTTGGGCATCCCTGGCATCACACTGCAGTGCTTTGTTTTCTTCAGTTAAAAGACAGACTTCGTGATTTAAATAGGAGAGAGTTTGGTAGGCTGGACAGTGAACAAGTTAAAATGAAAAAAAGGTGGCAGGAGTTCTTGGTACAATCAGGAAGCCCCTGATCATTCACATTTTTAAATTCAGTCATCTTAACTGAGTCCATGATACTTTTAGCTGTCAAGAATAGAGGGTTTTTTGTTTTTTGGGTTTTTTTTGTCTTTTTGATAAGAAGTGTATTGCATGCCTTCCCATGACACGTACGGCCGCTATTTAATCGGGGTCTCGAACTCCATTGTGTCTCCTGCAGTTGGTAAACCTCACAAATGTGGATATTGTGGCCGAAGCTATAAACAGCGGAGCTCTTTAGAGGAACACAAAGAGCGCTGCCACAACTACTTGCAAAGCATGGGCCTCCCAGGCACGCTCTACCCAGGTAAGCCCCGCGGGCACAGGCTGCCTGGCCCCGGCTCCCCCCCTCCCCAGCCAGGGGGATGGAGGGCCCCTTGCCCACTGGGATGCAGCTGGGCCAGAGCACAGGCCCGGGAGCCACAACAGCTGGGACGGAGGGACGTTTCTGGCCACTAAAGTCTCTCTAGGAGTGCCTCCTGCTTCCCAGCGTTCCCAGACTTCCTCTCACCAGGGAGCACGTGCTTGTGAAACCCCTCCCTCTCAAAATCTGGATCAGCTTCTAAGATCATAGTGACCCTTGAAAGCCTCAGGTTTTTACTTTTCTGGTTTTTTTTTTTTTTTTTTTTTTTTGGTGTTGTTTTTTTTTTTTTTAACCTAGGAGTATGGATTTTCTTTGTGCTTAGTCATCAAAATAAGATGTGAAATCTGGCTCTAAAAATGATTTTTTTTCATGAAGTGGATCAAATGAGAGTGTCCAGGCCATGTTTTCCTTCGTTGGTGTTGGCATCTGCCTGGGACATGGGGTAATTGAAAGACCCTGACCGTCTGTGGTCCTGCAGCTGTCACAGGGTCCAAGGGAAGCTTCATTTTTCCCTCAGGTGCTCTGATGCTTTGCTGTGTATCTGTTGCATCTCAAGATGTTCGGCTCTGATCTGAGACAAGCTGAAGTGAAAAACGTTAACATAGAGACTATGGAAAGGGCTGAATTTACTCAAGGGCCAGCAGTATTGTCAAAAGCACCTTTCTGATTTTCTAAGACATGAGATTTATGGATAGATCAGCTCAAGTTCACCTCTTTCAAAACACTACTCATTTAGCATGACTGCTGGAAAAATCCTCATTGGTATGTGTACATGCTAAGTCACCTCAGTCGTGTCTGACTCTCTGCGCCCCTATGGACTGTAGCCTACCAGACTCCTCTGTCCATGGGCTTCTCCAGGCAGCAATACTGATGTGGGTTGCCATGCTCTCCTCCAGGGGATCTTCCCAACCCAGGGACTGAACCCTCAACTCTTACCTATCCTGCATTGGCGGGCAGGTTCTTTACCACTAGCACCAGATGAAGGAGTAGATGGTAAATGAATAGTTGAGATTTTATCAAGTCTCATTCAGCTTTCTGACTTTAATAAATGGCTCATAAAAAAAATCCACCAGGAAACTCTCAGGTTATTAGTTTTAAATTTTAACATTTATTTTATTTTGTTATTGTGTTTAGATACATATAACATGAGGCTTACTATCCTGTTTCTAAGTGGGGTGGTGATTTTAGTTGCTAAGTCATGTCTGATTCTTGTGACCCCATGGACTGTAGCCTGCAAGGCTCCTCTGTCCATGGGATTCTCCAGGCAAGAATACTGGAGTGGGTTGCCATTTCCTTCTCCAGGGGGTCTTCCTGATCCAGGGATCAAACCCAGGCCTCCAGCATTGTTGGCAGATTCTTTACCGACTGAAAGGGAAGCCCCATTTTTAAGTGTGTTTCAGTGCTATTAAGTGAATTCAGTAATGCTGAGATTACTAATGGCAGCTGAGATCAGAGGAAAGAGTAGTCAGTATCAGAATAAAGTCCTAAAAATTGAGTAGTCTTGGCATCAAGGAGTAGGATGTCCCCCACTGATCTGGGGTCAATCTGGGTCCAACATTTGATTTCACTGGGCCTTAATCTTCTCACCTATAAAATGGGGAGATTGCATCAAGTTATCTTTTAGCTTCCTTCAAAGTGTAAGTTCTATTTCTAGAACAAAGGCATTGTAGCTTAGTGGAAGAGAGGAAAGTAGATATCAATAATAATAATAATTTATCAATTTGTGGCCAAACCCTCGAGTAGGAGATTAAGGGATGAGAAGATGATTATAGTCCTTTAAAATAAAATGTAAATACTTGATATTACATTTTTCTGTTAAAAAAAATGGGTCTTGGAAGTCAGTGCTTTTAATGAATGATTAAATAAGTCATTTATTTACCCAAGAAGTATTTACTGAGGACATATTATATACCATGCCAAGTCCTACTGAAGATCAGTTCAGTTCAGTCACTCAGTTATCTCAGACTCTTTGCGACCCCATGGACTGAAGCACACAAGGCTTCCGTGTCCATCACCAACTCCTGGAGCTTGCTCAAACTCACGTCCATCGCATCGGTGATGCCATCCAACCATCTCATCCTCCTCTTCTCCTCTTACCTTCAATCTTTCCCAACATCAGGATCTTTTCCAGTGAGTCAGTTCTTTGCATCAGGTGGCCAAAGTATTGGAGCTTCAGCTTCAGCATCAGTCCTTCCAGTGAATATTCAGGACTGATTTCCTTTAGGATGGACTGGTTGGATCTCCTTGCAGTCCAGGGTACTCTACTGAGATAGTAATCTGAATTTCCCTCCAAACTATTCACATGGAATTGGGATGACAAGATGAACCAGAGGCCCCAGCAGAGTTCACAGGTTGCCTCCACTGTTTTCATGACTAAGCAGACAAGCCCTAATGTCCAGTGGGCTTCTGGGAGCTTCTCCTTCACCCAGTCCTGGATGCAAGCTTCTTTTCTGACTCTGTTTCCGAATGCCACTAGGCCCACCTAGGTGGGAGTCAGGCGGTTCCTGCCTGACCGACCTCATGGAAAGGCTCTGAGCAGAGATCTGCATCATGCCCTTACCTGAACGCACACATTAGGGACTCCCTGGGGCTGGAGTCTCCTGTGTCCCTGTCAACACACTTCTCTGTCAGGGATGTGTATGTTACATAGTACCCTACCGTCAGAGTTCATTTAGTCCTGAGATGTGAACTGACTCCCTTTGGGGGCCAGATGGTTTGGAATTCCACACAGTGGCTTTCAGTCCTGTTCTCAGGAGATGAGAAGGCTTCTCATGTGAAGTTCACGCTTGTGGAGGATCCATAAACGCCCTCTGAAGAAGGTCCTTCAAGGCTGCGTCAAGGCGCAGGCAGGCAGTGGGTGAGGGCTTCACTGGGCTGGGGCCGGCTGACCTACACTTTCTGTGCATTTCTCACATGCATCCCTCCCACACCTCCCAGGACCAGGCCTCACGAGCGTGCACATGGGCCCTGAAACAGGCTTGACCCCTCCAGTCCACCTTAGGTTGAGGCCATTCTTTGGGCTTATATAAAGACAAAGCCTGGCTTATGAGACTTGGCCAAGATTTGATTTTTCTGAGTATGATTTTATTTAGGAAGAAGCTTTCTGGTCATCCACTGTAATTTCCTAATGTCTTTATAGAAAACGTAAGTTTCTCTTGAGCCTCTAGGTGTGTAGATTGCATTAGAAGCTTGGGGAGAAATATATCAGAGGGCAGAGAAGCCAGTGGTCTGGGAGGTCAGGACTTGTGGTCCCTCGCTGTGGTGGCTCTGAGGGTCTCAGGAGGCCCCTTGGCCTGGCAGAAAGGAAACCCAGCTCGAGGTGCTGTAGGCACCCTGGGCAGGCCACAGAGTCTGCGTTTGCAGAAAAGGATGGGCATGTCAAGAAGCATATCAGCTTGATCAAAAAGACAGCCGGTACAATTGACTTCTATGGACTTTATTCATACCCCTCCTATAAATCAGGATGTGGGCTATTATGTTTACCCATTTAATAAGAATCCCATATTACCAAGGCTAAAAAATAACATTTGCCAGTGGTAATAACTGATTTGAAATATATTTTTTCAACGTGGCATTGATTGTGAAGCAATGAAAACATAAAATGCTTAGAATTAGGGATTTTCCTGGCAGTCCAGTGGTTAAGACTCTGAACTACCAGTGAAGGGGGCACAGATTCGATCCCTGGTCAGGGAACTAAGATCCCATTAAGCTTCATTGACCCGCAAAAAAAAAAAAAAAAAAATTAAAAAAGGAGAGCTAAAGAAAAAAGTGCTTAGAATTGCTCAGAATTGCTTCTGGCCTCACAAACTATGCTGGGGCCAGAAAATACAGGGGAGCCATGGGGGAGAAAGGTCTGAATGCTGCATGTGTATCTTCTGGGGTCATGGGATGTTTTCAGCACAAAATTGGTGTCAAATTTTGTCAATTTGCCCATCTTATTGGAATAATATAAAGTGTATCTGGAAAAATAAAAGTGGGAATTGGCATTTTTAAAAAAGAAAAGTAATGTCCAATGTTATATTAAAACATTGCTGTCATCTGGAACTCTTTGAAGAATAGGCAGATAAATCAATAATAGAAATGGATAAACCTTCCAGAGACGCTGTGATCAATCAGCGTGTCCTGTATAAGAAAGGAAGACACACAGCGTGTGGGATTTCAGTGAACTTTACAGAGTTGGTTTGGGAAGGACTGATTAGCCATTAGGAAGAAAATCAGTTTAGATTTTTAGCTTCTTATATATTAGGAGAAATTGCAGGGAGATGAAAAAATTGATATTTTCAAAAATCCAACCATAAAAATTAGAACACAGAGAGGCTATGCAGAATATATATCTGTATCTTCAATTATGGAAAGAAAGGGATAACATAGCAAAGCAAAGGTCAGCTAGAAGTACTCCCTAGATCACCTCTCATCTCCACAATTTCTAGATTCCCTACAGTGCTTGTTCTTTGACTTTCCAGGTTGCTGTGTTCAGGGCCCAGGAACTCCCGAGTTCTTTCCCCCTTTTGCCAGGGTTGGCTGCAGCATCCTCGTGGCCACGTTTCTCCTACGTCTCTGTTCATGTGACAGAGTCAGACCCTTAGGTCATTTTTAGCTGAGAGTTCATTCATTCGCAAGAGGGCTGTTGTCCGGAGTGACTGAGTGAGTGGCCTGGGGAGTATTTGAAACGTTAAGAGGACTTGTCAATGGGACACAGTTGTAAAATCACAGTCCAGCTTCTGGGGAGAGTGGTGGTGCTTGTTCCCTGATCTTAGGGGATGAGGAAGGTGTCATCAGCTCTGATCCTCCTCTGTCTGGCTGGCAGGGTTGCTGGGAAGATTAGAAATAATCTCAACGAAGATCCTGGCTCTCGTAGGCACTTAACACATGTCAGATTTAACGCTGGGTGACGAGACCGAATCCTTTGACTGTAAGCGTTTCTAAACTGGTCTCTCTAACTGTCTTTGACTTTAGTCATTAAAGAAGAAACTAATCACAGTGAAATGGCAGAAGATCTGTGCAAGATGGGATCGGAGCGCTCCCTCGTGCTGGAAAGAATATCTAACGTCGCCAAACGTAAGAGCTCTATGCCTCAGAAATTTGTTGGTAAGAGTTAAATGTTTCCTGTCTCTTAAAAGAACAACCATGCGGGTGCTTTAGACGGTGATTAGTTGAGGGAAGAAGAAAGGAAACATATCTCATTTTTTCGAAAAACAAAAGCAAAAATCAGCAAGCTTAACATTTCTCAAGTCTCTCGGAATGGTTTTCCGATAGGCCTCTTGAAAATACCAGATCTTCTCCCAGGGGCTGTTCTTAGAGGTGGTTTTGCAAGGTCTGGGGTACCTGGTGAGGTCTGCTCTGTGTCTTTTGGGGATGGCTGGTCAGTGAGCCCAGGGCAGAGGGCGCACCACCCAGACCCCCAGCCCCAGCAGCCTTGCTGAGCCTCAGTGGCTCCTTTGTCCAAAGTTCATAATACTCCCCACGGGGGCTACTTCAGAGTCTAAAAGGCAGAATTGCAAGGCAGCTGGCCTGTGAGGTACACAGCGCGGCGTAGGCACGGCCGCGATGGCTGTTTTCACTGCTGACTGTATCTGTGCCGGGTGCTGTCAGGGTGGGGTAACCCTCTCCTCCAGCGTAGACGGTGGGCACACCACAGCCGTGTGGCCCAGCCCGACACTGGGAGTGTAACTAGGATAACACCTGGGCAGGTGGGAGGGCATAGGCACTGGGCGGGGCCTCAGCGGGAGGGTGTGAGTTCACAGCCCTGTGAGCTGTCGCCGTGTAAGACACTCGCTTCTGCAGCCTAAGTCCCGTCCTCTACATGTCTCGCAGGGTTTTATGGGCCTCTGGTGACTCAGACAGTAAAGAATCTGCCTGCAATGCTGGAGTCCTGGGTTTGATCGCTGGGTTGGGAAGATCCCCTGGAGGAGGGCATGGCAATCCACTCCAGTATTCTTGCCTGGAGAGTCACATGGACATGTGATTCCTCCTGACAGAGGAGCCTGGTGGGCTGCAGTCTTGGGGTCTCAAAGAGTCAGACACGACTGGGTACTTAAGCACACACACACAGGATTTTATGAACACAGAGTAACACCAGGATGTGACAACGTTTAAAAGCCCTCAATGTGAAGATGATGTTATAAAGATAATATGGAAAGAGGATGGGGGGCGTGGGGCGGTCACATCTGGGGAACTGATCAGTAAAGGCTTGTGAAGTTGACAGTGACTTTGAAGTAGGAAGAGGATCGCCGCACACTTTTGACAGTGGAAGAATGGAGCAGGATTCTGCGTAGATCAGAACAAATGCAGATCAATGGTGATGCTGGCTGGGGACTTGAGGGGGATGTGTGGGCAGGCTCGAGAAGCAGGGCAGATTTCAGGGTGAGTCACGGACCCTCGAGGAACCCCCTGAAAGACAAAGCCCCAGTCAGCTCTGGTCACAAGTGAATGGCCTTCGAATGCCGAGGTGAGAAATGTAGCCTTAACCCCGCAGGCAGAAGACAGCACTGGCACGTCTTTAACTGGAGGCACGTCTTGGAAAATAGAGACCTCTGGTGCCAAAAATTGATTGGAAATGGGAGAACAGGGGGCCTTGTTGGCCTGGAAAGAGGAAGGTACAGGGGAGAGGCTGGTGAAAGAGGAAGGTGGGGGACACTCGGGTGAGGGAGACCGCAAGTCATGGGGCCTCAGGGACACGGGCGCCATCGACAGGTTCTGGGAATTGACAGTCTGGGTTTGGTCTGTCCGCTTTGAAGGACTTTCTGAATGATGCCCCATGGGAACCTGGGGAATGTGTGTTAGGAGAGAGGACAGTTCTAGAATGGGGTCAGTAGTCAGTCAGGCCTGGGTTGGGTGCTGACCTGCAGGAGGGGACAGGACCCAGGGGAGGCCAGGCTCTTGGGTTCCAGCCTCTCTCCGACACTGAAGAAAAGGCTCCATTTTGATCATGTTTTAAGTAGAGGTTTGTCATAGGCCTGGAGTTGGGAGGGGTGACAGGAGGGAAGGATTCAGTTAAAAAACACTCTTGCAAACCACTGGCTGGAGACACAGTGTGGGGAGTCACCCACACGAGTGTGAGCCTTTAGACTGTGAGAAATGAGGAGGCCTCTCACTTCCTGAGCAGAAGGGGGGTGAGGTGACTCAGAGAGCTGACTTCTGGGGGTGGAATTTCAAGCAGCGCCAGGTGGGAGTGAGAGCAGGGCTCCCCACCCCTCCCAGGAGGCCGTGTGTGGTAGAGGAGGGATGAGGGCCCTTGTAACCGGGGGAGATGGAGCAGCAAGTGTGTCTGAGGATTGATGGACCGTCATGGGCCCTGGGGAGCTGGGTACCACTTCCTTCTTCAGAACAGAAAACTGGAGGATGCCAAGGAAGAAAAGTTGCTCAGTCATGTCCAACTCTTTGCAACCCCATGGACTGTATTGTCCCTGGAATTCTCCAGGCCAGAATACTGGAGTGGGTAGCCTTTCCCTTCTCCAGGGGATCTTCCCAACCCAGGGATCGAACCCAGGTCTCCCGCATTGCAGGTGGATTCTTTAGCAGCTGAATCACAGGATGCCAAACAAGGGCTTTGTGAATGGGTGTTTCAACCCCTGTGGCTGATGGAGACTTCAGACCAAATTACCATCTGTGAAACTCCACTGTAGCTACCTCCAGCGAGAGCACAGTTTAGGTGTTGTATTGAGATTTAGATATTTTTGTGTTAAAAAAAAAAAAAAAAATATATATATATATATAAAGAATAAAAAAAAAAGAACAAACAGAACCCCTCTCTCTGATCAAGCAAAACTAAGGTTAAAAGCAACCCCTGGGGAGACGTGGACCACACAGGAGGAGGGGGCTCAGAACCAGCCGTGCACGCTGCAGCTGTCGCCCCAGGAGTGTGGTGACTGGCAGTTTATTTCTAGGATAATGCCTCTTACCCCCACGTCAGCTTGATGGGGTTTGCATCAACCACTCCTCCCTTGTCATGGTTTCTCCAAACCAAAAATCTAAAAGGAAATGGACCTCCAAGACCTCTCTTTACCTCTAGAAGCTGGGTTTATCTTCTTATATGATTTCAGAAGGAGTGGGTGGGAATCCAGCTGTCAGTGTGCAAGCTGGCGCACTGGTGGGCTGAAAGCGCTCCCAGTTTTCGCCCAGGAGAGGCTCAGACCCAGCCCTCCTGCTGTCCTGCTTGGTCGCTCAGTCGTGTCCGACTCTCTGCAGCCCCGTGGGCTGTAGCCGCCAGGCTCCTCTGTCCATGGGATTCTCCAGGCAAGAACACTGGAGGGGGTTGCCGTTTCCTTCTCCAGGGGATTTTCCCGACCCAGGACCAAACCTGCACCCCCTGTGTCTCCTGTATTGCAGGCAGATTCTTCCCCATTGAGCCCCTGGGGAAGACCCTTACTACTATTTCTGTTTATTTTGAATGATCTCTTAATTGATTGGACTTTGCATGCAAGCAGCTGTTTTCAAGAAGCTTCGGTAGGTGTTCTGTTTCCATAATCGTGTCTGTGTTTGAGGAGGTCTGCCTGCTGCCTTTCTTCTTGAAGAACATTATGACGAGGGAGGTTGGTCACTGTCTTTGTTCCCCCAGTCTAGGACTTTCTAGATTTTGCCATCATGACTGACGGCAAGATTTCCATTTTCTGTCTGAGTGCCTGAAGAGTTTTTTCTTTAATCTAAAAGTTCAATACAACTAGGTTGTGTCTTGGTGTTTTGCATTCTGAATAAAAATTTCCTGACATTTTAATCTGGGGATTCCCTTCTTTTCTCTTTTATTTCTTGGAAATTCTCTTTTTTTATGAATATGTCTTTTGTTCCATCTGTTATGATCTCTGTTCAGAGATACCAGTTGTCCTTTATTGAAGAGTTTGTTTTCCATATCGGTTAGCATTTCTCCAAGTTTTTTTGTTTGTTCATTTGTTTGTTCTTGCCTTTTTCACATTTATTCACTGTTACTATCTTGCATTTTTCCTCTAGGTCAGTGATTCCATTTTCAAGAGATTATGTTCTATTACTTGCTATTTCTAATCCCTGTATTATCTGTAAATAACACTGTTTGGACCTCATTTTGTTTCCTGGGATCTAAAATCTCCTTTTTCATCTTATTGTATTGTTCTAGCCTGCCATGGTTCAGTATCTTTTTAATTGAATTCATGTCACAAAGCAGTTATGAGACATTCTTCTCTTCCTTGAATTAGGCTTTTTCCGAGGATGGGCTTATTGGTCTGTTGTACTTCCTTTCTCCCCTTGTCTTGCCAGAAAATATATTCACGGTAACCATAACCTTTTCTTTTCATCTTGCTTATTTGACTTGGGCTGGTAGAGCTTGACTGATGTTTGCTATGTTCTTCCCATTGTATCTGAGATGTGTTTTTGTTTGTTTGTTTTCTGTGAGAACTCAGCTTTTCTCAGTCCTGAAGGAATGCCAGGCATGAGGTTGGAGGAGTTCAAGGAAGGCCAGGTGCAGCCTTTGCTAAAAGACTTCCTCTGTGCCCTCTCTCCCTCTCCGTTGTTCTGAGATTTGGTTAAACGCCCTGAACCAGTGACCACTGTCCCTGGTTGGGAAGTGTTCCCAGCTGCCAGAGGATGTGCTGGCCCTTGGGGTGTTTCCTCGCAGTGTGCCGCGTCGAGGACTCACGCGCATCTCCCACCTAGTGAATCAGCCTCAGCACTCCGTCCTCCAGTGTCCTCCAGTAGGAGAGGTTTCAACTGCTTTTTGATCAGAAGTGAAAAAATACTGCTATTTGAATTGATTCTCTGTGGATATGAGGATGTTAGGGAAACTGCTGAGGATTTTGCTGCTTCATACTTAAGGTTTTATAAGTAAAATCAGCTGTCAAGCTTAGCCATGTATCTCATGCCAGAATTTTCTTTCCTTGATTTTTATAAGTATGTATTTCCTTAGACTATGTACCTTTCTTTAGGATTCTGCCAAAGTGAATGTTGTGGGATTTTCTCACTCTGTGGAAGATTAAGGGAAGAGAAATTCTGTGGGTGGTTTCAATATGCCACATGGGTCTGAAATATATATAGGTTTTTCCCCCCTACATCCTTTTATTGTTGATACCCAGTTTAAAAAAAAAAAAAAAGTTGCTTAGGAAAGCACAGAACCATGACTCTGGGGGAAACAGGATCATTAGGTGGGAAAGCACCATTTTGGGTGGAGCTATAAGCACTTTATATGTGTCACAATTGTATCAGAATTGTCCTGAAGCCCACTCCCTTCCCCGCCCTGCCAGGCTTTAATGGATGGATAGAGGAGGCAAAAGGAACTCATTCTCTTCTGGGGTTAATGTCACCAGACATTTATCACCTTGATACAAAAATGGGGGGGGGTGGAAATCACATGACTTCTGAACTGCTGTTCAATGACCTTAAATAGGGAGAAACACCACTTCTGTGGTCCCTGCCACCCAACTTCCATAGAGATTCCGATACGTCCTGGTTCTGCAGATGGTGTGGCTGGCCACGGACAAGTTTCCGTGTCATGTAAGGGTCACGTGGTACCGTTGTCAGGGCACGTGTCACTCCTGACTACCAGCAGATCAAGATGAAAGGGAGCCAGGCCGTTGTACGATACACATCCCAACAAAGCAAGAAGCAGGGCCTAAGGATGCTTTCTAGTCTGAGGCAGCACACTGCTGGATAGTTGTCAGTGGTCTCAGATTGCTGAAGGGTTGTTAATAAGTCTAGGAACTATGGAGCAGTTTAACCTTCTGTTGCTGGAACTGGCTGCAGGCCATGACGTCAGTGTCGGTGTGGGAGGTGTGGGGGTCTCCACCGTGATCGGGCTCACCAGCCACCGTCAGCCATCACCTGGACCCTTGGGCAGCCAGAGGCATCCTCACTTTTGCCTTCCGTCCGTCGGGCTGCCCAGGTGGCATGAGTGGTACGGAACCCAGCTGCCAATGCAGGAGACATAAGGGATTCAATCCCTGGTTTGGGAAGATTCCCTGGAGGAGGGCACGGCAGCCCATTCCAGTATTCTTGCCTGGAGAATCCCCGTAAACAGAGGAGCCTGAGGGGCTCCAGTCCATAAGGTTGCACACTCGACTGAAGCAACTTAGCACGCATGCACACACGCGATGGAGAGGGCCCTTCTTCCTGCAGAGCCTTCCAGCTGCCTTTGGTATAGTCTTCCCTGGGTCTACCCTTCCCGTCCATCTGCTCGGGGCGCTGGCTCCCCTCAGCCATCCATCCCAGCCTCCTAGCTCCCTCTCCCCTCCGTTTCCTCCTGCTGCTCCCGGTGTGGGACACACACCACGGTCTGCAGCTGGTGCTTAGCAGCTGGAGGATGAACTGCTCCATGGTTCCCAGACTTATTAATAATCCTTAAAAAATCTGTGACATTAACTGTCCAGAAATAGGCCTCATCATACTAGAAAGCAGAACTAAGTCCCCACAGCAAACCTTCCTTTTCCGTCACAGAACTTCTCAGACAGGGATGCACCCTGTATGATTATGCAGTGTATCTGTCTCCCCTGTGGGCTGTGAAGGACGTTCCTTTTTTGCCATTCTGTCCCTCCTGTCTGGTCCAGGGTGGACACTCCTTGGAGATGTGTTGAGAGAAGGAGAGAAATAGAGCGAGAATCGAAACGTAAACAGCTCAGACCTGCCTCTGAGTGCCCCTCCTCCCACGACTTGTTAACTAACCACCACTGAAATAAAGTGAATCAATAGACCTTAACAATGAGGCAGACAGTTCACTCATGAATTTGCTAATTAAGCCGAGGTTTCCTACTGAGCTTAGAACCTGTACATCAAGAAGGTGTTATCTTCAAGGATCTTCATTTTATTGCATTATGAAAACTTGTACTCAAAAGCTAATTACAAGAAGTCAAATCTTTTCTCAAATGTCCCCTTTCCAGGGGAAGCGAGCTCGCTGCCTCCTACCAACCATGATGTTAGGTATTAGGCTTCTTGAGGCCAAACTTGCTGACGAGTCATTGACAGTAATTTCTTACAAATCATTCCTGCTCAGTAATTGCTTGAAGGAACAAGTAAATGTCACTGGAGCCTTTTCAGGCTGCTCTCAACTTTCTATCAACTTTTCACCAAACGATTGCAGCGTAGATTCCTTGCTGCTAAGAGCTGAGAAGCAGGCGTGGAATTAGAGGCCAGGGAAGATGTGGAGGCTGATAACATCTGATGGTGCTTTTCACTGACCCAAGTCAGAGCTGGGTTTTTGTTGTTGACAAGACTGATACCATTTCACTATGAAGAATATAAAGTTTCTGTATTTTTGATTAAGCTTTATTCTACAGTACTATAGTTATGAACTTAAAATATATGACATATCACACATTGTTATAATCATATAATTGCTTGAATTAAATAAATTAGTGATGTTAACCAGCCATTGTGAATTACTTAGAACTCTATATGAAAACATATCATTTCAATATTAATTTTAAATTAAATATAAAAATCTTTAGCACTTCCCAGGTGGCGCTAGTGGTAAAGAACCCGCCTTGCCAATGCAGGAGACATAAGAGAAATGAGTTCAGTCCCTGGGTTGGGAAGATCCCCTGGAAGAGGGCATGCAATGCACTCCAGTATTCTTGCCTGGAGAATCCCATGGACAGAGGATGCTAGCAGTCTACAGTCCATAGGGTCGCAAAGACTCGGACACGACTTAAGTGACTTAGGACACTCAGCACATTCAAAATGTTTATTAACACCCAGAGTAAACACAAGTATTGGTTTAGTATTTGAATATATGCTGTTTAAGTTGGCACGCCATCCTTGGTTCGCCTGTTCGTTTATTGATTTGTGTAGACAAATTGGTTTAAATGCCAGCCCCGGGCAGGGCGCCATGCCAGGTACAGGGCAGGCAGAGACTTGTCAGCTTTGCCCTATTTTGCTGATGTCCGCCTTGTGTGTCTGCCCGAGATTGTTGCCCCCACTGGTGCAGATGTCAGCTGTTGCCGCCGGGCACAGAGGTAACCTGGGCCTCACTGACTGTCACCGCTTCCCACAGGGGACAAGTGCCTGCCGGAACTGCCCTACGACGGCAGCGCCAGCTACGAGAAGGAGAACGAGATGATGCAGACACATGTGATAGACCAGGCCATCAACAACGCCATCAGCTACCTGGGGGCTGAGTCCCTGCGCCCCCTGGTGCAGACACCCCCCGGCAGCTCCGACGTGGTCCCGGTGCTCAGCCCCATGTACCAGCTCCACAAGCCGCACGCCGAGGGCCCCGCGCGCTCCGGCCACTCAGCCCAGGACGGCGCCGTGGAGAACCTGCTGCTGCTCTCAAAGGCCAAGTCCGCGTCCTCGGAGCGCGAGGCATCCCCGAGCAACAGCTGCCAAGACTCCACGGACACCGAGAGCAACACGGAGGAGCAGCGGGGCGGCCTCATCTACCTGACCAACCACATCACCCCCCACGCGCGCAACGGCCTGTCCATCAAGGAGGAGCACGCGGCCTACGACGTGCTGCGCGCGGCCTCCGAGGGCCCCGCGGACGCGCTGCGCGTGATCGGCACGAGCGGGGAAGCCCTCAAGGTGTACAGGTGTGAACACTGCCGCGTGCTCTTCCTGGACCACGTCATGTACACCATCCACATGGGCTGCCACGGCTTCCGAGACCCCTTCGAGTGCAACATGTGCGGCTACCACAGCCAGGACCGCTACGAGTTCTCGTCCCACATCACGCGCGGGGAGCACCGCTTCCACATGAGCTAAAGCCGGACTGCGCGAGCCCGCAGGAAGAGCATCCGCGCCCTGCACGCGCCCCTGGGCCGGCAGCCGGGGCTGGACTGGACCGCTGTGCTTTGTCCTCTAGGTGGTACTTCGTTTTGTTCTGAGTTGGTTGATTTGCTTTTGAGAACAGGACGTTTTTCTTGTTAGATGCGGGGTTCCATTTGGAGCCCTCGGAGTGCTCTCTTACTCGACGATTCTGTAGACCGCAGGCTGAAATCCCCTCCCCTGTTGCTTCCTAGAAATCGCCGGCCTCCAAGTGATAGGTCATGTTCGGAGAGAATTGTATAGAAACAAGCGGAAGCCCGGGAAGGAATGAGTTGGTTCCATGCTGAGCGTGGTTTCGCGCACCAGATGGGGTTTGCAGGGTCCCGGGAACCGGGCGCACAGCCCCTGCGCTGTGGCCGTGGCCGTGACCCTGGGCTGAAATGCCCTCATTGCAGCGCCAGAAGCTGCGTGCATCCAGCACCGACAGGCCACAGGTTCCAAAGGAAGATATTATTCTAAGTCAAATTCTGCACACTGCTGGGGAAAATGAAATGACTATTGGGCAGAGGGAGGGGAGGGCTTGGAGAGCCTTTTGGATTCATTCTCCTTTTCCAAACTTGGTCATGACATTGCCCAGCCCATAAGCCTCCAGAGGCCTGTTGTCCCATGGAATGAACTCTATTTCCGTGGGGCACCTGGGCCCATTGTTCTCTGCTCTCTCATCTCCTAAGGGCCCCCAGAGTCTATCACTACATTGTTAACACCGGCCCTGAAATTTAGACCTTAGTTCCTTTTGAAACGTTCAGATGATAAAACCCCTCAGAAACCAAACCTTTATTCTGAATTCCACACTCACGTCTGGTTCTGTCCTCCTTCCTGCCGGGTTCTGCCTGTGACCAGAAGCCTATTTCTTGCAGAAAGTCTGTCCTGAACTTCATTTAACGTTGTGTTTGTAGCTCCAAGCATGGGTTTCTTGTTGTGGGTGCATTTCTTTCCCTGCCTTCTGTGTATAGTGTTCCCATTTTAGTATATGTGCTGCCGAAGTGAGCACTAGTGTTCCCATTTTAATACCCACTGAAGGATTCAGAATGACCATTTTCAGGTCAAGGGAATGTGGCAGGTGGAGCCCAGAGGCTACTGCTTACACACAGCACCTGTTTGTTTGAAACCACACTTTCCAACCACCTGACACTCTCTACTCTAAGGACAGAGCTGCACCCTTGTGTCCACCTAGGCAGGATGCACCTTTCTGACTGGGGGAGTGTTTCAGGATCATCTCGTGACCACAACTCCAGGTCCAGGTGGACAGAGGGAGGTGAGGCCCGCCCGTGCCCTCAAAGGCCCACAAAGACGCCCACGGGTTCCGGTCCTAACCTGGAAAGCAATAGAAGAGGTTCACACTGTCATTAAGGACATTCATCTCAACCACCTAGCAGGAAGGGCATACAGTTGCAAATGTCTCCAGTATTTTTCATCACCAAAAATGTCCAAGGTTACCATAAGGAAACAGCAAAAATTGTGCACAAGCATCTCTGCTTTTCAGCCAACTCCAGAGATCCTGGGCTCAGCACTCTTGACATTTGGGGCTGGATACTGTGTTGCAGGGGATTTCCCCAGGCCATCCTAGGCTGTTTAACAGCATGAGGTCAACCCCTGAGTTGGGAAGATCCCCTGGAGGAGGAAATGGCAATCCACTCCAGTATTCTTGCCTGGACAATCCCATGGACAGAGGAGCCTGGTGGGCTACAGTCTATGTGGTCACAAAGAGTTGGACACGACTGAGTGACTATCACTTCACTGGTCACTTACCCAATAAATGCATGTAGGACCCCCCAGTTGACAACCAGAAATGCCCCTGAGAAGAAAAAGGTGTCCCTAGTGGAGAACCACTGCTCTAATTGAATTGTAAACCAATCAAGGGTCTGGAAGCCTTCCAGAGATGAAAGCCCTGCCATGAATTTCCCCAGTCAGCAGTCTCGAGTGTGACTCCTGTTCCTTTGGGTTCATTTTAATTCTCTCAATGAACTATCCCACCTTCAGTCTTCAGAAGCTTACCTTCCCAGGTGCACTTGAGTTTTGTGGAAAGGGTGGCAGCCTAGTGTCCTTGAGTCATGGGGTTCTTTGCTTACGGAACTGTGTGATGTTTTGAACCTGGAAATGGACACAGTTGTAGTGACTTGGTCAGTGACAGACTAAGGCACTGGGTGAGGGGCAGAGGGGGACTCTGGGCTGTGGACAGCACTAGTTCAGTGTGAAGTTACAAAGAAAGATCCACCTTATCCCCCTGAACACGTATATTCAGGGTAAGAGACTGCTTACATGTCCAGTTTGCAGACAGGGTCCATTGGCTGAACAGAGTGATCTTTTCCCCTGTGGCTTCAAACAGACCTCAACCCACCACTGTAAATAGTGGCTGAGGAGTTGTTTTCCCCTCCCTCTCTCCACCTTCTGTAACCAATATAACCTTATTTACACACCTTTTGTTGTGGTTTTCTAATGTAACACCCTTTTTCTCTGAAACTATTGTATTTAAAGTAAGGTTTCATTAATGCCAACAAGTAATGAAATTATGCTTGAAAGGTGGCCATGTTCTGTACCCAAAGCTGTTGACATTTTCCTTCTAGCTGGTAAAAGTAGTGTTTTGCATGACCTTACCCGTTTCACTCTGTGGTTTGTTCAGCTGTTGGAAGATATGAGTGTGTGTCTCGGGGACCACTGTGGATGCAGTAGGTTTCATGCACTCTCATTGTGTTGAAAATAAATATCAACCAAAGGAGGGGCACCAGGAGCAGGTGGATTCCATTGATCATGAGAACTCCCTGTCTGGCATTCCGGCCCATCCCGGTCACCCAGCTCCCTTCCACTGGACCCTACTCTTCACCCAGGTCTTCCTGCATCACTGTCTTAGAGCGTGGGCTTGTCCTTGTAGAAGAGACATTAAAAAGAATCGCGTTACTCTTGCTTTGTCACCCAAGGGCGTGTCCCAGCACCTAGCATTTCAGATACCAGCACGTTTCACTTCCAGTTCAGAATCAACCAAAAATGAGATCTCAGACTCTCCATCAAGAAAGACAGCTCTCTCAATGCGATGAGAGTTCTTTTTTTGTTTTTTGTTTTTTTCTATTTTTGTGCTTTTTCTTGTTTTGTTTTCAGTGGGACTTTCTTAGCATCATCTTCTTGCCAAAACAAAAGTAAGATGCCATGGACTTCTGTAGACCAGTCGTGAAGTAAATCTATTTCTCTCGTTCACTTATGTTCCAGCAATAATGAAGGGGCAGCGCTACTCAGAATCCAGATCTCTCTCCTTCAGTTTAGTGTTTTTTTTTTTTTTTTACTTTAAAAGAAACCAAAATTAGACTTATTTAAGATATACGGACATCAGAAATTGAAAGAAAAAAAGCACATATGATGTTGGTGCGATAGCATTCACTGTGAACAAGTGTGACCAGAGATGAATATGCAATCTTGTTTCCAGTACTTTCTAACATACTTTTTTACAATGTTGTATGTGGTGACTGTTGAGGGTCCAATTTATGTGCGTCTATCTAATGCATCTTTGGGTGTGCAGCCGCCAATCTGGCAAATACTTGTACAGACTGTAAATGAGAAAATGCAGTTGTATTTCCAATCTGCCTCTATGATGATGTTAAATTATTTCTGTTTTGCTGTGAACAAGGGGTGTGCCCTTGGAGGAATAGAGTATCCTTTTGTACACATTTTCAAATGCTTACTCTGTGGTGATAGAACTAATAAATGCAACGAATACTCTGTCTGCCCCATGCTGTGAAGCCCACGCTGGTCTTGAGAGAATCGCCCCGCAGACCTGCCACCTGCTGCAGACTCCCTCCGGGTCGAGGAGGAGGAGCTGGGCCTGGGGGCGGGTCCCGGACAGGGCGGGATCATATGTGATCATGCGTGTTCGCTGCTGCCGCCAGTGCATCGGTTCACTTCGGCAGGCTGAGCACCTCCCGTTGAAGTTGTGCTGGGCTTGGGGTACTTGTGGGTTGGAGGGTGAGTGGAGGTCGTGGGCAATATAACACACGTTCCCCAGCTCTTAGGGCAGTGCTTAATGCCATGCGCAGCGATGGGCAGCCGGGGGGAGCACAGAGGCGGGGGCTGACCGCAGTGACCACCCTGGGGGCACTCCCCCTGCTGAGTTGCACGTTTAGGGCAGGGGGCGCAGGGCTGGGGGGTCTCAACTCTGTCTGCCACAGACTTGCACTGCTCGAGATACTCGGCCCTTTGGGAGAACCAGCCAATGTGTGGGCTCAAATCTAGTAAATAAGATGAAGTGATCAAATGTACACGGTTCAACGTTTGACCCAAATGGGGTGAAACTTGAATGAAATCCACAGACTGTCCTGTTGCACGTCAGGCCCTGGCATCAGGGGCTTTTCCTAAGTGTCGGTGGCCGGGGCAGTATCCTTCAAAGACGTTTTCGGCAACCTTAAGTTACTGCGCTGAATGAACGCGTGGCTTAGAGAGAGGTGAAGACACAACCATTGTCAGATCCAGTGTCACAGTTACATCCTGTCCTTTCTCAGTGCACGGGTTCAAGAGATAAAGGGTGTCTGCGTTAACTCAGAAACGACCTAGGCTCAATTTAAGGCACTCCAGAGTGGCGGTGGTGGGCGGGGAGGGTGGGGTCTGACTGTGAGAGGGAGGAACCAAACGTGTCTGTGTGCACCTTACCAAGGATAGTGAGTGTGTCTACAAGCGGGCTTCTTTGGTGACTCGGTAAAGAATCTGCCTGCAACACGGGAGACCTGGGTTCAATCCCTAGGTCGGGAAGATCCCTTGGAGAAGGAAATGGCAACCCAGTCCAGTATTCTTTCCTGGAGAATTCCACAGACAGAGGAGCCTGGTGGGCTACAGTCCATGGGGTCGAAAAGAGTCAGACATGACTAAACGACCAACACTCAACTAGAAGGGATCTGAGGAGGGCAGGGGCCTGCCCTCATCTCTCAAGCTCATCGACTGAGCTTGGGAAGGGGTTGAGAAACAATCCATCCTGGAAGCCAGGAAGTGGTAACAAGTGAGGGTGGAGTTTCAAACCCTCACTTCAAGAGCATTCCGTAGGATGATAGACTTCACTTCTTGGTTTTCACTACCTTTTATATTATTGAAATCATGCTAAGAATGATTATCCTCAGCATCTTTTTGATGCTGTAAGCCATTAAGCTTCCTCTGGTCCCCTTGCAAGCCCTCAGTGAGTCAGGGGTGCACCCACCCCATGTGCCCAACCTGGTGAGCCCCACTCTGGGAAGTGGGCCCTGGAGGGTGTTTCCCCTCATGGGGTGATGGTGAGGAGCAGAACAACTCACATTCACGCCTGGGAGGGGTAAGGGTCAGGAACACTCTGCCTAGTCAGCCCCAGGAGGACCGCACCTGCTTCCAGGTGGATGCACCAAGGTTCAAAGAGCCGGGTCGCCTGCACAGAGGGCCTGGAAGATGCTGAGTGAAGGAAGCGAGGGGTGGCTGCCGTTGTCACACAAACACTGTCCCCTGCATACCTGGAACAGCCTGGCATGTTCTGGACAGCTCCCTCTCTGCTGTTGCCCCTGGGGCAGCTCTGGCAGTTTCCTGGGTGCAGTTTTTTATCCTCCCTGAAGACAGCTGCTCATCCAATTCTGTTCCTGATGAGTGCTGTAAATTTACAAAACATGCTGTGTTTAACATATTAGTGTGAAATCTGAGGAGCTAGACATCATGATTGGGGGCTCAGACGCCAACGATTTCTGATTCCATTTCCAATTAATTGGCCATATTTTCTCTCAAAATAAAACATCTTGGAGGTTTTGTGATTCCTTGGTGTAGTTCTGCTTTTTCACTGAAAGTATGCGCACTCTAAGGAACAAGATCGTTCGGCTGTTGTCAAAAGTCTCGTTTTTTTCACATGCCCAGCCTCTCAACTCCAAATCCTGGGCAGGGCTCGAAACAGGCATCTAGGAGCTGGGCAATCAGTACAAGACTTGGAAGAAGTGCTCAGACCACCGACGCAGGGGTTCCCTGCTGCTCAGAAGCCAAGGCATCACTCTGAACCCCGCTGGTCTTTCTCTGCCCCGGAACCCAGAGAGCAGCCCAGCACAGCCGCCAGGCAGGGCTGGACCTCAGGTGCTGCTGACACAGCCTGGATCCTCTCTGCCTTCCCCAAGAGCCTGGCCCTTGCTACCTCTGACGAGGGGGAAACGGAGCCCCTCGGCTCCTAGAATAGTACTTCTGCCTCATGGCCAGGCTCCCATCCTCCCATTGGCCTCTCCCAGCATTAACCCAAATTCCCAGCTCCCAGCTCAAGACCACCCCCAGATTCCCTCACCCACACCACCATCCCCACGCCCTGGGGCATCCAGAAATTCCCCATGACCCTGGTTCTCAAATGCAGCTCAGAATCACCTGGCTGGTTCTCAGAAATGGAGTTTCCAGAGACCCACTCCTGACCTTTCTGGAGCAGGAGGTCTGGGTGGAGCCCACCTGCCTTCTTTGGGACCAGTTCCTCAAGTCCAGAGAAGCTGACCCCACCCACCTGGTCCCCATCAAGGCAGATCCAACCTTAACCCTCTCCTCCAGCCCAGCCACCTCCCTCTCTCTTTTGACAGAGGAAGAAACTTAATAACTAATTATTAGTGAAGTGAATAATTATTCAAAATGAATAACGTCTCTCTCTTCCCCTCTTAAATTTAAAACAACTCTTGCACGTGTGCTAAGTCACTTCAGTCATGTCCGACTCTGATCTTATGGCCTGTAGCCCGCCAGGCTCCTCTGTCCATGGGATTCTCCAGGCAAGAATACTGGAGTGGGTTTGCCATGACAAGAAAGTCAGAGTGTGGGAAACCAAACTACTACCTGGGCTACCTGTAAAAGCTGGATTAGAGGAGCCGGCTTCAGCGGCTGACCATGGTGGGCTTGCTGACCCCAGGCAGACTTGCCCCGCTGGACGCAGGTAGGATTTAAACTCAGGCACCTCCTGAAGGGGCTGAGCCCCTACCCTGCAGGAAAGGGAGGAAGGGGGAGCAGACCTCATCCTGCAGCAAAGCCCAGGAAAGCCAGAGAAAGCAAGCTCAGTTCCTGCAGCCGGAGGAGAGTGAGGAGGGGAGAAGCAGGGGCAGGGGGGGGCCACTGGAGGCAGAGAAGAGAGCAGGCAGGAGGCCTGGCGGGGAGGCATAACCTGCCGGCAGCGGGGCTGCAGAGGACTTGACTCTCTCTCACTGGGCTGTGGTCCCCAGGAGCAGAGGTTTTTCCTGCCATATCCTCACTGTCAAGAAGAGTTACCTGGCACATAGTAGGTGCTTGCTATGGTCTGAATGTTTGTGTCTCCCCAGAAATCATATGTGGAAATCCTGCCTCCCAAAGGTATTTGGAGGTGGGCGTTTGGCAGGTGACTGAGTCATCAGGATGGAGTCCTCGTGGTGGGATTGCTATGTACTCAGCCACTTCAGTCGTGTCCGGCTCTTTAAGACCCCACCAGACTCCTCTATCCATGGGATTCTCCAGGCAAGAATCCTGGAGTATGTGCCCATGCCCTCCTCCAGGGCATCTTCCCAATCCAGGGATGGAACCCAAGTCTCATGTCTCCTGCGTTGGCAGGTGGGTTCTTTGCCACTAGCGCCACCTGCTGGGATTGGTGTCCTAATAAAGAGGCTTCAAGGAGCTCCCTCACCCTGTCTCCTGCGAGGACAGTGGGAAATGCACCACCGGGAGGGGGGCCTCACCTGGCCCTGAGTTCAAGACTTGCAGCTTCCGGAACTTCGGGAAATGAACTTCTGTTGTTCACAGGCCACCCGGTGTCTGACATTTGTGACAGCAATGCACAGGCTGAGATGCAGGTCAGCAGACATGTACGCATACAATTGTCTGCTGAAGATGATTGAGATGACTGCATGCGGAGCACCTGTGAGGCGCTGGCCCCCAATCTCAGGCCCTGTGTGAGCGGTTAGTGCGGGGCAGGGGCAGCGTGGGCTGGGCGGAGGGATTGAGCGGGGAAGCTGGGTCTTGTATAACGGAAGGCACTGGATGACAAGAATGGGTCAGCCGTGAAGACAGGTCAGAGTCTGAGAGTCAGGTGGTCAGGAGTGAGAGAGCAGGATGGACCCAGGAGGCACCCGAGGGCAGAGCTAGGTGGAGAGCTCTGTTCCCACAGAGAAGAGGGCGATGGGCCCAGACAGGAGGGAAGCCTGCTGAGCCCGGCGCCCAAACCCCCTCCACGAAGGAGAGGCCGGAAAGCAGTCCCAGCAAAGTAGCTGAGAGCAGGACCCTGGCCCTGACAGTTGGCGGGGGGCCTGGGGAGGGAGATGCAAGAGGTGTGATGGGCTGGGGACCCCTGAGCCTGATGCTGGCAGGAAGGAAATGGGGAACTCGGGGCAGCCCGGACCTCAGGCCTCAGCTGGGACCAGATGCTTCAAAACATGCCAAGTTCTGGGCTGTATTTTCCTAAGGAGGAAGGTGAAAACCTCAGTGTGAAGTCCCCTCGCTTTTTCCGCTTTTTGGCAAAGCCAAGGACAGGAACAAGGCAGGATCCCTGTGTGATGTCTCCCCAGGGCCCCCCCCACCTCAGCACAGGCCGCCCGCGCCCCCTCCCTGGCAGTGGGGTGCTGCCCCGGCCCAGCAGGTGGGCTGTGGCTACAGGGGTCGCAGGACAGGAAGCAGATGCGGCCCCGTGGTCCCCAGACGCAACTGGAGGCCGGCCGCTTGGGGAGGAAATTTGCATAATAAGGATAATTTGGTCCCAAAGCTGTCCCCTGAAGTGAACTGCCTGGATCTCGGTGCAGTTAACAAATTTCACTTCTTCTTTCCCATGTTTTGTCAAACCAACTAGATGTGACGTTGAGTGTGTGAATTGTCCAAAGATACTTTCTTTCTCCCTGCGTGATTCCGGCCTCCCTCCCTCTGCTCTGCCTGACCCGGGGCCTCCCGTGCCCACTCCCAGGGTCTCTGGCCCCCAAAGGCAGCGCAGCAGTGCCCACCACTCTCAAAGCCTTGCTCCCCCTCGGAGGGACCCCGTGGCGGGACTCCAGGCCTCTGGGCACCTTGCCTCTGCTCCCCGCACCTGCCGCTGCATCCCCGTCAGCTTCCTCCCTCCTGCTTCCTGTGGGCAAGGGTGGGTGGAGGCCCCACAGTGAGGAGGGCGTGTGGTCTGGGGCCTCGGTTTGATTCCCCTTTCAGGGCCCTCCTCCCTCCTGGGCACTACCCTTCACAAACCCGCGTGGCTCCCCTGCCCACACCCAGATCCCACTCCTTAAAGCATCACGATTCTTTGAAGCTGTCCTTATACCTTCCTGCAAGAAAACAGTGACATGTGCTATTGCTCAAAAGTAAAATAGGTACAGTATATTCTTGAGGGGTTCCCCCGCTGGCTCAGTGGTAAAGAAGCTACCTGTAGTGTAGGAGATGCAGGTTTGGTCCCTGTGTTGGGAAGAGCTCCTGGAGAAGAGAATGCAACCCACTCCAGTATTCTTGCCTGGAGAACCCCATGGACAGAGGAGCCTGGCAGGCTACAGTCCACGGGGTCACAAAGAGTCAGACTCGACTTAGTGACTGAACAAGAGCCGTGTGCTTGAGGGTCTGTGCCAATCCCCAGGAGCCTTGGAGTCAGGGAGCCTGGTCTGGGGTCCAAGTCCACTGCTTGCAGATGTCATCTGGTCTGATCCGCATCGCTCCGGGCTCCTTCTAACCTTCAGTAGCCTGGCACCTAGGCTCCTGCACATGATGAGCCCGCAGGTCCTGGAATGCTCCCCAGGCTGTGCCAGCTGCTGAGCTAGGCATGAAACGAGGCTGAGCCTTTGTTCTTAACTGATCTTTGGAGCTGCCTCAAGGCCAGAGCTCCAGGTTTCTGGAGCTGTTTAAATCTGTCTCAGGCCTTGCATGGTGCTCTGTTAAGTGGCTGCCTCCTCCATTGGACTAGGAGGCCGAGGTCTCGCCTCGTCATCCCCACACTTCCACTCCCAGCTCACGGTCAGGCCCCAGGAAGGGTGCATGGCATATAGGATGGACGCTTGTCCCTGCTCCTTGGGGTCTATGAAGTCTTATCCCACCAAGATGACGGCCTGGACCCCCCACCCAGGGCTCTTCCTTCAGAACCCCCTCCCATCTTTCCGCATGCTTCAGGGCCAGCATCATCTCTCCAGAGAAAGACAGGAGACAGTGGGACGCAGGCTCAGGATGCCGAGGTCTCCAGGAGGGTCCTCCCCTGTGGGTCCTGGCATTCAGGCCCTGCAGGGGGTCTCATCCAGGGCACGCGCTGGGCAGTCCTGGGGGACACAGCTGATGGGGCGGGGAGGGTTGAGAAACCGGGCAGCCAGGCTCCACCAGACAAAGCCAGTCTGAGCCAGAGTGAGGAAATGGAAACCTGTTCACAAAAGGACTAAAGCTAGAGAAACCAGGACAAGTGGACGGCAATAAGAACAAGCAAACAAAAGGGGGTAAAAAATAGGAAATAGTAACAAGTGTGGTGGCTTCTAATCCAACTGTATCAATCTTCAGTTTAAACACCGTTGCTCTAAATACACCACTTGAAACGTAGACACTGTCAGAGTGCATCTACAGACAAGATCCAACTATACACCGTCCATGAAGAAGTCACTTTAAATGTAAGACACATGGGGCTTCCCTGGTAGCTCAGACTGTACAGAATCTGCCTGCAATGCAGGAGACACGGGAGATGCAGGTTCGATCCCTGGGTCAGGAAGATTTCCTGGAGAAGGAAATGGCAACCCACTCTAGTATTCTTGCCTGGAGAATTCCATGGACAGAGGAGCCTGGCAGGCTACAGTCCACAGGATCGCAAAGAGTTGGATGCTGCTCAGCGACTGAGCACACATAGACTGAAGAGAGGAAGAAGGGCGCACCTTGCTGATATCGGTCAGGAGAAAGCAGGAGACACAGCAGACTTCAGAGCCAGGGGGGTTATCCAGGATGGAGGGACTTTACCTGATGGTAAAGGGCTCAGTCCTCTGGGAGAACATAGCAATTCTTAATGTGTATGTGCCTAACAACAGAGCACCCAAATATGCCCTAGAACCACAGGAAGAAATAGATGAGCCCACTCACCATTGGACACATCAGCCCCTTCCATCAGAAACAGATCCCGCAGACGGAAAACCTGGAAGGACAGAGTTGAGCGGAAAGGCAGAAGGAGGTGTTTGGGTGAAGAAAGTTGGCCCCGGGAAATTTGGGCCAGAGGGACGGGTGAGCACCGGCCTACCAGATACCTGAACATGGAAACACATTTGGGGACAGCCATGCCATTAACAGACTTTATGTTTCTGGGCTCCAAAATCACTGTGGATGGTGACTGCAGCCATGAAATTAAAAGATGCTTGCTCCTTGAAAGAAAAGCTATGGCAAACCTAGAGGGTGTATTAAAAAGCAGAGACATTACTTTGCCGACAAAAGTTCGTATAGTCAAAGCTGTGGTTTTTCCAATAGTCATGTACAGATGTGAAAGTTGGACCATAAAGAAGGCTGAACATCAAAGAATTGATGCTTTTGAATTGTGGTGCTGGAGAAGACTCTTGAGAGTCCCTTGGACAGCAAGGAGATCAAACCAGTAAATCCTAAAGGAAATCAACCCTAAATATGCATTGGAAGGACTGATGCTGAAGCTGAAGCTCCAATTCTTTGGCCAGGTGATGGGAAGAGCCAGCTCACTGGAAAAGGCCCTAATGCTAGGAAAGATTGAGGGCAGGAAGAAAAGAGGGTGACAGACGATGAGATGGTTGGACACCATCACCAATTCAATGGACATGAGTTTGTGCAAACTCCGGGAGATGGTGAAGGACGGGGAGCCTGTCATGCTGCAGTCCATGGGGTCACAAAGAGTCAGACACAACTGAAAAACACAATGCTGTTGATTTTAGCCAGAGGGTCCCAGGAGGGCTTTGGGAGGTCTGCAGCTTCTGTGGTCCGGAGGGCCCGCCACCCGGGGGTCCAGCCGGAAGAGCGGCATCCACAGGGGGCTGGAGAAGGGTCTTGTCAGCATTAGGCTAAGCAAGGGCCTGGGGGGAGAAGCAGGAAGTGAGATCCCCATCCTGGTCCTGGAACACCCGGCTGTCAAGGGACAGCCAGGCTTTTAGAGGAAGGGCGGGGATGGGAGTGAACAGCCACTTCAGGTAGTGAAACCAGCAACCGGGACACAGAATGACTTCTTCAAGGTCACAGGGAGTCACCCTGAGCCACACTTCCTAATGCCCGCCCATCACACGCAAGAGCCACAGTCACTGAATGAACACTTCTCTGGGTCAGACACGTGGAAAAAGCATAAGACTGCAGGGCCACGCAGACAGCAATACTGCACCAAAGGCCGTAGCCTAGAGACAATGTCAAAAGGCTTAAAGGGTCCCCACTCTCACCTTGCCACCAGCTGGGGGGGGTCATCCCACACCTATGGGGCCATGGGGCAGCTCAGACTCCCAGTAATCTGGACTGGAACTCGTGTGCAACAGAATCGTGTTAATCAAAAAGGAAAACAGTAGCAGTGTCTTACTCTGAGGATTACCTGGTCACTCTAACACACTCTGGGTGCACACCCAGCCCGTGCAAGCCGTGCTGAGGGATTAAACCCAGGACAGCCGGAAAGGTGCGCCCTGCAGCAGCCAAGATGGATTCTGCTTCTTGCCTGTTTGCTTTGAGAAACAGGGTGCCCATTCCCACCCCTGTGGCATGGAAATGCCAGGACAGAGCATTTGTTTTCATCCGCAAGTAGGAGTTCTGCGAAGAGCGATGCTCATCCACACAAAGGCCACTAGCCACAGCCCGTGATCTAAACTTAAAATCATCAAAACTAAATAAATCAGAAAATTCAGCCTGTCCAACACAGCAGCCTCATTCTAAGAGCTCCGTGAGCCGCGTGGGGCTGTGGCTGCCACCCTGGACAGAGCAGAGAGGAAAGCTTTGCCTTGTGCATCGTGGGGTAGCTCTGCTGAGCCGGAGCAGGGCAGCACTGTTGCCAAGGTCTCGGCTCTCTCTGCACCAATGCCAAACAGAAATGTAGAGGCGGAGTCATGGAGGAGACGCACAGAGGGGCTTCACTACTTTGCCAGGCAAAGGGGGAACACAGCAGGCTAGCGCCTCAAGAACTGCGCCCCGCTCCCTGGTGAGTAGGGGAAGGTTATATAGTCAGGCCAGAGTATGTGATGGGATCAAGGTAGTAACTGCTTTGTAGTCTTTTATTCTGCAGTTTCAAAAGGGTGGAGTTGCTGAGAAGCTGAAGGTGTGTGCAGGGCCCTAGGTGGTGCCTCTTCTAATGTGGCTGCACCTCTGCCTCGGGTGGTTTTGTGGCCACTTCTCCTTTGCAGAGCTGCTGTCCAGCCGTTTGGAACTCAGAGAAGGTCGTGGGGCCAGAGTTCTGCCTGCAAGGGATGGGGCACAAAAAGGCCTCCATGCCCTGGAGTCCCGCAGGGCCACAAACTCCCTTCCTCCCCCCTCCGAAAACAACCGTGGGTTCCCAGCTTGTTCCTGAGGAAGACTGCGCCTGGGGTACTGAATCCTGGAGGCTGCCTCCGATATTCAAATTACAGAGCAACTTTCACTTCCACCTGGGGACCGAGGCCTCCACTCTGCCAGCAGGGAGATAGCATTTGCCCGAGGCCGTGTGCCTTCCATAAAGCAGGTTCACTGGCCCTTCAAGGTGTCTTGGGTGGGACTGCTTTCCCCGATGCTCCCGGCACCTCCCGGACTTTACCCCCACTTCCCCGGGGTCTGTGCCCAGGCCTGCTGCTCCCTTGACCGCGAGTCCCCTCCAGGCAGCAGCGGCCTGCAGGAACTGCTGAGAAGCCTCGGAGGGTGGGATTTCCAGCAAATAGGGAAGGAGTCTGACGCCCTGCTGGTAGATTCTTGCAGGATCACTCTCCTCCCAGGAGAAAAAGAGGAAAAAAAGGCAAATCACTTTCCTCTTGCTTCTGCTTCTCCCCAATAAACTGCTTGCCTCACTTCCTTTGCAGTTAGAGAAACGTTCCTTGTGAAAGCGATTTCCACACATCCACACACCATGCCGCCCCAGCCTCCAGGAGGGATTTGCATGGTGCTTTGCTCCCTGTTCCCTGGACTCTGACTAAAGTTCTTGCATCTCTGTCAGGAAACAGGCGCTGACTTGAACCATCCAGCTCTTCCATCAATGGCGAGTGCCTGTCTCCAGGGGTGAGACGGGACGCAGCTCTGGAAGGTTCCACCTGAGAATCAGGGTCCTTCAAGCATGGCCTGTGACCACGTTGGCCAGCAACAGCCTCCCAAGGGTCCAGGCCCCTCTGTGGCCCTGCTGCACAAGGACAAAGTCAAGGGCTCTGTGTGTGCTGGGGGGCTGAAGGTGGCCCCTTGATTAGCAACTCACTCTGACTGCCTCCTCTGTTACAACAGAGATTGAAAGTGCTTGTTCTGAGAGCAGAGGGAAGGATTCCAGAAGATGCTGTATGTCAAGGGTTGTTGTTCAGCCCCTCAGTCATGTCTGACTCTGAGACCCCGTGGACTGCAGCATGCCAGGCTTCCCTGTCCTTCACTATCTCCCAGAGCTTGCTCAAACTCATGTTCATTGAGTTGGTGATACCACCCAACCATCTCATACTTTGTCATCCCCTTATCCTCCAGCCCTCAATCTTTCCCAGCATCAGGGTCTTTTCCAGTGAGTCAGCTATTCGCATCAGCTGGGCAAGGTATTGGAGTCTCAGCTTCAACATCAGTCCTTTCAATGAATAATATGTCAAGGGAGCAGGTGCAAAATGCCCTCCCAGGGATTCATTCCACATGTTTAGTGTCTGTGTTGATGACTTGAGATCAGAAAACATAGAGGCTTGGAAGGACTAGGGACCAACCACTCATCTCCGTGTACGTCCACCAGTTCACATGTCTGGTTGGCCCTGGAAAGGACAGGTCCCTCAGAGGGAATTTAAGGCCCTTCCTGGGTCAGGAACATCCCCTGTAGAAGGACAGGCTACCCACTCCAGTATCCTTGGGCTTCCCTTGTGGCCCCCCTGGTAAAGAATTCGCCTGCAATGTGGGAGATCTGGGTTCGATCCCTGGGTTGGGAAGATCCCCTGGAGAAGGGGAAGGCTACCCACACCAGTATTCTGCCCTAGAGAATTCCATGATGTCCACAGGGTCACAAAGAGTCAGACACCACTGAGTGACTTATACTTTCAGTTTCCCGTGTACACAGGAGTATCAGTAAAGCAGTTCAGCTGGAAATCTCCCAGCAACACTATAGGCCAAAGCATTTTAAAAAGCTGATTCATTAATTAAGCATAATATTTTAATTTAAATACAGAAGTGAAGAAACTAAAAATTTGAGCTTTGTGGCAAATTAGCTAAACATTCTCTAACATCTAAATTGGAATTTTAAGGTAAAATGGTATCAAAATTCAAAGGGCTGAGAAAGACAAATATCATATGATATCATCACTCATGTGTGGAATCTTAAAAAATGAGAAGAACTTGTTTACAAAGCAGAAACAGACTCACAGAAAATAAACCTACGGTTACCAAAGGGGATAAGAGGGAGCACAGGGTAAATGAGGAGATTGGGATTGGCACATACCCACTACTATATAAAAATTAGGTAACTATTAAGAACCTGCTGTATATATAGCATGGGGAGCTCTGCTCTATGCCCTACATGGGAAAAGCATCTGAAAAAAGAATGGATATATGTGTATGTATAACTGATCCACTTTGCTGTACAGCGAAAACTAACATAACATTGTAAAACAACCATCCTCCAATAAAAATTTAAAAATAAAGAGCTCACTAAATGAAATTAAAAAAAAAAAAATAAGGGAAAAGGGCAAACAGCCACCTCCAGGGCACTGCGGAAGCCCCAGGCAAAGCAAGGCATGCGCCCCCTCTAGTGGTGAAGGCAGAGAATGCAGCGGCCCGCCCTTGCTTCCGGGACAGGGTCTCACAGCGCCTACTGGGGAGGGCGTTTCTGCACCCCCAGCCCAGCGCCCCGCTGACAAGGGGGAAAATGCAGCCCTGCGGCAGTGGAAGCTGACCCGCTCACTTAGCCAGCTAAGGCTGGAGACAGGCTTGCCACCAGCTAAATGTGCTCTCACACATGGGCTTACAGTTTGATGTTCAATAGGTGGCTCTAGTGATAAAGAATCTGCCCGCCAATGCAGGAGACACAAGAGATACGGGTTCAATCCCTGGGCTGGGAAGATCCCCTGGAGAAGGAAATGGCAACCCACTCCAGTATTCTTGCTGGGAGAATCCCATGGACAGAGGAGCCTGATGGGCTGCAGTCCATGGGGTCACAAAGAGTCAGACATGACTGAGGGATTGAGCGTGAACACACCCTAAGAATCTGTTATTCAGCTCTTACACCCCCTGAAGTCAATCCTGGCAAAAATTCGGTTAATAAGCGTAGGGACCTCCCCCACCCAGAGAAGGGGCCTCACTCTGGCCCAGAACTCTTCTAACCCTGCTGGACACTCCTATTCGACCCCTCCCTAGGGTCCCAGCCTGACCTCTGTGGAGCTGCGCCCTGGTCTGAGCAAGGAGTCTTAAGAGCTCACCTTCTCAGAACGTGATCCTTCACCCTGGGCCTCCAGGTCCCTGGAGTGGAGATCTCTGGTGTCTGTAGGGGAGGGAAACTTGGCCTCTGCTCCCGTAAGCTCAGTGGATAAGCCTGTGAAATGAGGTAATAATAGGTCAAAGGGAGAAAAGGCACGCAATTTTATTTGGTGTTAAAGGTTTCACGTGGCACGGGGGGCTTCACGGGCAGGAGAGAAACCTCACACCTCCCCGTCCATTGCTGAACCTCCAGCAAGGCTTGGAAGCTGCTGAGCCATCTGAACAGGGAAAGAGCAATTTAAAGAGAAGGATCCTTTCCTAAAGAGAGGCCCTTGCCTCGGTATCTAGGACTGGCAGTTTGTGGGAAGGCAGTTCTGGGGGGAACACAAGGGCTATCTAGTGAGGCTGGCATGGGCATGCAATATTGAGATTTATAAGAAACACACATATACATTTGGTCATTCACCTGGTCAGTCACATGTGATTGGTCTTCATGCACCATTCCTAGCCCACAGCTCCCGAGAGCCCCTCTGCTGTCATAAGTGATAACAGCACTTGGATCAGTGCCTGAAAACCCCTCAGGGAAGGAGCCTTAGGGGTTCCACCCAAGGATGGGGATGGTTACCAGGAGAATCAGCCTTGTGGTTCGACAGTAGGAACTTTTAGTTCCACCTCCCACCCCACCCCACCGCCGATTTCCCAGGAGGGGAGAGGGGTTGAAGGTTGGATCCATCACAGTAACCAGTGATTGAAGCAATCCTGCTGTGCTGAAAAGCAGAGACCACCATGGAGACGCTACGGGGCTGGGCTCTTCTCAGGGTACCAGAGGCTGCTGAGGGCCAAGCACTCTGAGTTTGTATCTGTAGCTGGGAAGCCAAGGCTGGCTGAGGACTGAAATCAGCAAAGTTGTGAAGAATGTGGGAACTGCTCTAGAACCTCAGCATAAACTCTGACCTAGAGCAGCAAAGATGCTCCCTCGCTTCAGCCTGGCAGGACGTGGAGCTAGGAAGTGTTCCTTTTACAGAGTGCATAAACCAGAGACCCCAAGATGGAGAACCTGCTGGAACACCATCTATGCCTGGTTTACCCCAAGAAGCACCCTGGCTGTGAAGGTCGCGGGGTGGGGGGAGACATGGGAGCAGGTTGGAGGCTGAGGACAGGCACGTCGAGCGCCACCGACCAGTGATGACCCGAGGCCTGGGAGTCAGTAGAACCATCTACCTATCAGCTTGTACCCTGTGACGTTCCACAGTTTAGGTAAAAAGTGGTTCAATGTGGGCAAGTTGGTGGGACTCAGACAAGTGTTGGGCTTCCCAAGTCATTCAGTGGGTAAAGAACCCACCTGCAGTGCGGGAACGCAGGTTCGATCCCTGGGTGGGGAAGAAAAGGACAAGGCAACCTGGGAAATCCCATGGACAGAGGAGCCTGGCTGGCTGCAGTCCATGGGGTCACAAAGAGTTGAACACAACCTAGCAACTGATCATACACACACAGCCTAGTGTAAGGCATGCACAGAGATTGGCTCCCATCAATCTTTGGAGTAATTTCTGTTAAGAGAACAATGGTGATCTACAGCCACATTTAGGGGAAGACTCCAGTGATGGAGAGACATTCAATGTAGGGTGAATCCCTGCTTATAACTTTGGACTTACAAAGTTCAAATAGACTTGTTCTACTTAAAAACTAGAGCAGCTAATGTTGGTGATGAATTACAACTATGTGTGACATTATCACAGGGGCAACTAGGAGAGGGTGCAAACTCCGTACCAATTTTTGCAACTTCTTATGGGTCTGAAATTTTTAAATAGAAAGTACTTTAAGTGAATAAAATAGGAGATATTTTAATCAGACCCCAAAACATGGGTGAGCTGAGCAAATTTCAAATAAGGAGTGGGATCACTGAATTTTTTAATAAATTTAGTAGTTATAGGAAAGACACCCTGGAATCTATGAAAGCAAATAAGTCTTTTTTTTACAAATTTTTTAGTGATAAATACATATGGTTAGCAGCGAAGTTGTGCATACTATAATACGTATGTGCATACTATAATACCTATAATACACATACTACAATACAAACTCAGGTGTGAAAGAAATGTCATTTTACAGGCTTTGTTAGTTACATACAGCCACATTCACCAGATCCCAACACTTAGCAGCTTCAAACAGGAAACATTTGTTCTCCATCAGTTGGTCAGGAATGCAGTGCAGCTGGGTGGGGTTTTCTGGTTTGAGGTGTCCGACAAGATTGCGATCAAGTGGTTTGTTTGGGCTGAGGTCTTGTCTGGAGGCTCAACTGAAAGAGTTTCACTCAGGTTCATTTGTGTGATTGTCAGGATGCAGTCCCTCTCAGGATCTTGGGCAGAAAACCCCATCTCATTGCTGGCTGCTGCCTGGAGACCTGTGCTGTCCTCGATGTGTGAGTCTTGCACAGGGCAGGTCACACGTGGCAGCTGCTACCCCAGAGTGAGCAAGTAAGGGCACCAGAGTGAGTGAGCTGGAAGCCAGCCTTTTTGAACTAATCATGGAAGTGACTGATGTCCCATCACTTCTGAACTGTGAACAGATGACATCAGGATCATGGAAACCGAACTGCAGTCCATTTGTTCACCTGCTGGCCCCAGTGATTCCATCCTGACACCTTTAAGATACAATCACTTCTTGAAAAGTCTCATCAAAAGCTTCCCAACTCAAAGTCCAGACTCTCATTACCCGAGTCAAGTCCAGGTCCAGAAGTGGCCCCTGAGCTGTAGTTCTCTAAGCAAGTTCCTGGGACACAACTTCTCTTGATCTGTGAGCCCACAAATGAAAGAGACAAGCTGTCTGCCTGTCACACCCTGCGTATTATGGTAGGACAGCAGCTACGCACACCCTTGCTCCAGATGGAGCATGGGAGAGGCACACAGGCATCACTGATCCCGTGTGGGTCTGAAATCCTGCCAGGCTGACTCTGCAAACGGCTGCAGTTTCAGGGCCTGAGTACAAGATCCTGTGGCCGTAGGCTCTGCCTTCTGAGACATCCTTCCTTTTTCATGGAAGGTCCTGGCTGGTGAGTGGTTTCATCGGCCTGTTTTCTGGGAGCCTGCCATCTACCTTCATTTTCATTCCTTGTCCCTGTTAGTCTAAGCTCACAGTGTTTCTGATAAAAATAGTTTTTCTCAGACCCTTCTGTGGCTTTGGGTGGGTTCACCCCATCAGACAAGTGTTGTACCCACAGATCACTCCTTTTGCTCCCTGATCCAGAGCGTCAACCGAGGACAGAGGCCCGCCGGCTGGCCAGGGAGGGTCTCTGGGCTCTCCCATGTGAGTGAGTGTTCTGAAATTTCCATCCTTCTGAGTTCACACCCTCTGCTCTTCCTTGAGACACATTCTTCTAACAGTGTAGCTCTTAATTTGAGCATCTTTGCCACCAGGAGGGGTTGAGGATTTTCAGAAACCTCAAGCCCTGGTTGTTTTGTCTGATGGTTCTTCTGTCGATATCGATGTTCATCTCTCCTCCTGTGTTCCTCGGTGAGCAGGAACCCAGCAGCCCCTTCCACACCTCCCCGGAAGCCCCTTGTCTGGCCACATGGATGAGTTAGTACTTATAAGTCCCGCTTCCCCTGTGATGATAGGAGACAGTTAGGAGCTGAGACTTCTGCCCCTACATACAAGGATGCCCCTTCCTCTTGTCCGCAATAACCCACTCCTCACCTCCATTAGGTCCTCAACAGGCGGGTCCAGTCTGTGTTTCTGAAGTGAAGTGAAGTGAAGTCTCTCAGTCGTGTCCGGCTCTTTGTGACCCCATTGACTATACAGTCCATGGAATTCTCCAAGCCAGAATACTGGAGAGGGTAGCCTTTTTCTTCTCCAGGGGATCTTCTCAACCCAGGGATCAAACCCAGGTCTCCTGCATTGCAGGCAGTTTCCTTACCAGCTGAGCCACAAGGAAAACCCAAGAATACTGGAGTGAGTAGCCTATCCCTTCTCCAGTGGATCTTCCCGACCCAGGAATCAAACCTGAGTTTCCTTCATTGCAGACAGATTCTTTACCAACTGAGCTGTCAGGGAAGCCCCCTATTAGCCCATGTTTCCAATAGCCATTGTTCAATGTAGTTTTGGCTCTCTCTCTTAAGCTCCCCCAAATTCTCTCAGCCTCCCCATGACCTCCTTCCAAAGCCATCATGACATCTATGATCCATTTCCAGACACCAAAGTCTGTCTTACTTATCTATTGTTGCATAACAAGCTAGCACAAACTTGGCTCAAGATGACACCATGTCTGTGGATACAGAGTCTAGATACAGGGCAGCTGGGTCCTCTGACCCAAAACATAAATGTAACCATAAGATCTCCCTAGTCTCTCACCTCTGTCTGAAAAGAGGCTTTCTGAACTGAAAGCTACTGTAGAAATCACAGAATACAGATGTGAAAATTTGACTGATAGAAAAATTCATTTCCAACTGTAAGTTGAAAATAATCTTTAAAAATTGTGTAAAAAAATTTTAAAACCTAGGAAACAAATAAAATTTCCTAGATTTAAAAGAAAAATCCATTTTTAGGACAGCTACTTTCTGTTTCAGTCCATCTTTCCTCTGAGATATTCCAGACTGCAAATCACGTTTCTTTCTTTCTTAAAAAATACTTATGCATTTATTACTTGTTTGGCTGCCCTGGGTCTTAGCTGTGTTGTGTGGGACCTTTCACTGTGGTGCACAGGCTTCTCTAATTGTGGCACATGGGCTCTAGAGAGCCTGGGCTTGTTAGTTGCAGACCACCAGCTTAGTTGCTCCAAGGCATGTGGGATCTTGGTTCCCCAGCCAGGGATTGAACCTGTGTCCCTTGCATTGGAGGGCAGATTCTTAACCACTGGACCACCAGGCAAGTCCCTCTAATCCGTTTCTTATGTGTAGCCTGATATACTGGGCAACAACATCACCACTGGGAATGATCTCAAGAATCCTATCCAAAGGCTCCTGTTAATTACATAATTTCCTCTATTGCCTTAAGCAAATCTTCTTGAACTAAGAACGTGAATCTCATGGGGCCTCATTGAACCACAGACACTTTGTTCAGTAGGTCTGGGGTGGGGTCCAGGGAATGCATGGTTATGATCCACGGAAACACGTCGCATTCTCCACTAACTCAGGGGTTGAAGAAACTAAATATGGGGGTCTCCTGTTGTTACTGAGCTAAGAGCTCACTATCCAACATGTACAGAAGCCAGAACTGTGGCACCAGGTTTTAGGAGAGAAAAGAGCTTTACTTCAACGTCAACTGGCAAGAAGACGAGGCTCAAATGTGTCTGCTTGATCTGGGGTTCTATCAGACTTGCATGAGTTAGGGGAGGAGGGCTGGTGTGCAGAGATGCTGGGGTGGGGGTAAAGGTTTCAGTGGGAAGGCTGTGGAGGTGGCCATTCATGGTAAGGTATGGGTAGATCCGGCTTCAGCACTTCTGGACAGCTGACTCCTCGCTTCCGGAAGGGCTCCGGTGTGCGCGTTCTGCGCACATCTTGGTTCTTTCATCCATGGGGAGAGAGACTTTGGTTCCAGGAGTTATTTAAGGTCAAAGTTTTCTCTCGGTGCTTGCTTGGCTGCGTGACTTGTGGTTTTGTTCTGTTGTCTCTGAAAAACAACTCAGTATCTTATTAGAAACAGCAAAGTGCCAGTTTGGGGCTGGTGCTGTGGTTACTTTGTGAAGGTTGTCACCTCCCATTTTTTCTCAGCTCATATAGTTCTCTGCTGTCCTTATAAAAATTCTCTTAACACTTACCAATCCTGTCCTTTACAACAGGTCAGCATCAAGGGTTTGGCTGAGTAAAGTTCGACACATCCATTCAGTGGAAGACAATGCAACCCTGCAGAGTTTGTGGGAATGGAGAGGTCCACTTATAGTGTGCTGTTAAGTTGCAATGCTAATTGTGTCTGCAGCATAATTCTAACTACATAAAAATTTATTATACTGTGTGTGTCATGGAGAGAATGTCTGAAACATTCTGGGTTGTGGAATTGTGTGTTCTGTTTCCCTTCTCATTCTGTACTTTTCCAATTTTCTTCAGTGAGCATATAATAATTAAATGTGTTTATTTATTAAATGTTTCCAAAAATTAAGATTGCTCTAATGGGAAGAAGTAAGAGAATCTATGACAGGAATTCCAGTTGGGAATTTATCACTGGGACTCATGAAGAAAACTTTTATTCTAGTCCCAAGATGATATTTTCAAAGATAAATTTTTTGAGTTGGAATTGTTTCTTTTAAAAAGACATTAAGTACTCTGTATCCAAATGCTAATCAGAAAGTTTCAATTAATACTTGAAGAAAAAATACAGAAAAAAGGGGGGGAAAGGAAGGGAAAATGGAAGGGGAAAAAAAACAGAAAAAAATGTTTTAATATGTATTGAGCATGCTTCTGATTATCCTTATGAAAAATAAAACAGAAAACAATAAGGAGAGACAAGAAAAGTAAATATTCTTAAATCCTAGTACCTAGAATTTTGTATTCTTGAGTTTTATGCTTGAAAGAGCCAATCTCAGTTGTTTAGTTTTTTGACCCTGAACCTGTACATACTTTTACAGTTTCCTTAGAAAACGTGTTGGGCTTTTTTCTCATGCAAAATTCAGCTTTGTCTGTTTAATATGTTTTCTTCTGTTTCAAGCTGATAACTAAACTTGGATGAGCTTGTTTATCTTAAGCAGATAACACTTTATCAAATATAATTAGGAAATTTGTTTCTTTGCTTTTAAAAAATGTCATATTTTCTCTAGGACAGGATAAGTGTGTACTATGTTTTATGTAAATTAGCAAATTTAAAACAATACAGGAAATACTTTACTGAATTTCCCATTTCTTAGGGTAAATATCTATGAGTTGATTCCTGAACTTGGGTAGAATTTTGGGAGAGTCTGAAGCTGCCAATGTTTGTTCTCACTTCACTAAGAAAGGTCCCCTTCTTAATCTGTCTGTTGTGTTGGCTTTAAGAAAGACAACCTTGCCAACTACTTAATCACATTGCTCAATAAACTAAGAGTCACCGAATTGGAAGGTATCGCAGCCTTTTGCATTGGGCTCATCCCCACTGCCTTTTTGTCTGGTAGTGATGAAAGGCAGGTCTGTCTGTCCAGCTCACTAACCTATTTTTTGCTGAATGAAAATACCTTCGAGTTCAGAGAGACTCACTTGATCAAAGAGAATTTGTGATCGGTTCAGCAGTGAGCCTTGGTAATGTTTGGCACACAAAACATGCACAATAGATCGTGGAGTGGAGTTGAAAGAGTCAAAAAGAGCCTTTGAAATTAACTATTCAGTGGGATTAAGTCTTTCCAAAATAGTAAAATGGCTTAGGAAAAACATTTGTTTTCATTTCTGTGTACCATTGTAGACTGGATATTGTGTGCATTTTCCATTCTAATTTAGGCCAGTTGAGAAGAATAAATAATGAACTACTGACACATTTATTTTGCATCTACTAAGCTTATCCATTAAAATAGATTTATCTGCATCATTTCCCTTAAATTGCAATCATGCCCTAGTTTTGTGGCAATTTTCTATGTTTTGTGAAATTATGTCTCCAGAAGCTTATCATATATTCCAGGTTGCAGTGTCCCACGGAGTCAGAAGCATATGTATGCCCATGCTATTTCTTCCAAATGTGAGGGTCCGACATTGTCTACACCCCAAACTCTGAAAAAATAGAAGTTATCCACTTCTGCGGTCACTGATGTATTCATGCATGTATGTTGCTTGCTCAAAGATTCCTTTGTAAAATGAGTTTCTGAACAATTCAGTTCCTTAAAATGCAGATGAAATCTGTATTTGTCTCACAGCTACTTTTAAAAGCAATTTTGATAGTCTTGCTCAATTTGGAGTTGGATGAATGACTATTTGCTACAGATTCTGATTCTGAGAGGTTTACTTGTAATGCAATCTGATGTATGTGCAAAACTTCCACCCTGGTTTGTAAGGATTTATTTTCTGTTTGGCCATCATCTTTTCAGCGTCCTTTTCCATATGAAATAGAATAATGTTTTCTGAAAGGAATTTATATTAGGGGCTTTCCATTCTCACCCCTTGCCACTTCCTTACTTACTAACAAACTTAATGGCTCCTCTAATCTAAAAAAATAAAGCCATGTTCAATACCTTAAAAATACTATTTGAGATTTAAAAAATTACAAAAAGAATACATTGTTGTTGTCAGATATGGAAACTGCCTGCCTCCTCCAATTCCCATTCCAGAGAGGTAAGCAGTCTTAATTGTCATTGACTGTCCTTCAGGGCCTTTTTTGCATCCCTTTACTTACCCAGAGACACATGAATTATCACACACTGGCTCCTTTCAGCAGAGCTCGGTGCTCTCGCCTCATCGGTGTATATACAGATCTACTTGATTCTTAAAAATCACTGCTAAAACCCCATGGAATGGACTTAACCATTCTCCACTGATGGATTTGGGGTTATTTTCTCATATGTTAGAATGCTTCCATGAGCTCATTTTCATAGTATGGAGGCCTAAAAGTGGAGTTTTGGGGGGCAGATGTGATCAAATTGCCTTCCAGAAAGGCTAGACTTATGTATATTCTCCCCCAGAAAAGTTTGCAATGACCTCTTCTCCAAATCTTTACCAGAACTTGACAATAGGGATCTTTTCCAATTTTGCTAGTGCTTTCATCATTTTTAATTGTCAATTTTTGATGCTTTTGGCTCCATGTATAAAGGCGCATGAATGGTGTCAGAGGTAGGAAGATTTTTATCAACAAACAGTGTTTTTCCTCATGGAGTTTATCGCTTTTGAGCCTGACTCCCCTCTGGTTGGGATTAAGGGGCTGCTTCCTTGGTGTCTGCATGCTCCTTCTGCATCTCTCTCCAAACCTTTATTGTCAGAGTTCCTGTTTCATTTATAAAAGTATCACTGAACTTTGGCTTTTTACCTAACCTATGAGGCTTTGTTTATTAATCAAGGAATTCTTCACATGCACTGTGAACCTTAAGTGTTTAGTCTTTTTTTCTGGCATCTTATTTTAAATTTTCTATCCTTTTTTCCTCCCTTATTCCTTTTTAAAGTCTTTTTCTTTCTTCTTTGGATTGATCAGGTTTTCCTTGCTTTATTTTTTTTCTCTGAGACTTGGAGGTTTTATATCTCATTTCTGACCTATGTCCTTTATCTATATTACTAACATTTTCACTTACATTTTAGACAGATATATTTAAAGTACATAAATATATATGTACAACCATACACATGTATTTATTAGTTTTGTTTTTACCTTAATTTAAATGGAATATGCATATATTTAAAATGCATATTAATCATATATTACATAGTCAGATGTCTAATCAATGCTGATTAACAGTTTGTCATTTATTCTAAAGGAGTGGCAGTGTGAAACATAACATCAACATTCAAAGGGTAGCCACCCCAAGCACTAAAAACAACATGAGAGCGTGAGACAGTGACTAAAGTGCAATGTTAAACATGCTCTACTTTCTGAGCTCCAAGCTTCAGCATCAACCATTTTAGAGATGCCTTTTAAATCATTTATTATTTATTTACTTTGGCTTCTCCAGTTGAGGTGAGCAGGAGCCACTCTCCGGGTGTGGTGTGTGAGCATCCTCGTTGCAGAGCACTGGCTCAGTGGTTGCAGCGTGCAGGCTTAGCTGCCTAGAAGCGTGTGGAATCTACCTGTACCAGAGACTGCACCCATGTCCTCTGCATTGTTAGCTGAATCCTTAACTCCTGGACCAGCAAGGAAGTCCTAGAGACACTTCTGAATTAAAATTTATGTCCGTAAAGGCACTGTTATTTTTAAGCATTTCTATTTTTATATAATGTCTTTGTTTCTTTTATATTAAGTATTTCTAAATTACATACAGATAAAATATTTCCTCTGACAGTAATCTCTATCCTATAATTTACACCACTTGATTTTGGATGACAGAAGGAGCCTGGGCTGCAGCAAAATGCCTGCCGATGAAGCCTGAGAGAGTTTAAAGATCATTGTCAAATGTGCAGCAACGCTGAGGTAACACGATGAGAAGCTGTTTGCACAGAAGCCAGCACTGGATGAAGTTCACCAGTTCCCAAAGCCATATTCTTAACGATAGCTTTAATGGTACAGAAATTGTTTCCTACAGCAAAAGGCTGACTACATATATAGAACACAGAGCTTTAAAAGAATCGCTTACAGTGGTTACGAGTATGGGGCTGAAGACACAGCATCTGGACCGACCCTGTCCAGCATGGCAGTCACATGCGACTGTGGAATAAATATTCATCAGATTTCAGTGGGGCCAGTGGCTGAGCTTCTGATTCAATTTATTATTATTTTTTTTTGCACTATGTTAATCTTTTTTTCTTCTATTGAAGTACAGTGGATTTATTAGGCTGGTACAAAATTAATTGTGGTTTCAGACCATGAATTTTAAATCATTATAACTAGGCTTAAACACATCCTTATTAATCAAAATAGGAACCATTATAATCAACACATTTTTGCCAACGAGAAATAAGTTTATTTCTGTTGCATAAAAATCCATGCTTCAGGATTCAACAAACTCTTGGAAAGCATTTCCTGCCACTTGCTGGAAGTGTTTTCCCTGCAAAAAAAATTGTTGAGATGCTTGAAGAAGTGGTAGTTGGTTGGTGAGAAGTCAGGTGAATAATGGCAGATGACCCAAAACTTTGTAGCCCAATTCGTTCGATTTTTGAAGCAATGGTTGTATGACCTACAGTCAGGTGTTGTCGTGGAAAAGAATTGGGCCCATTCTGTTGACCAGTGCCAGCTGTAGGCATTGCAGTTTTCAGTGCATCTCATTGATTTGCTGAGCATAATTCTCAGATGTAATAGTTTCAACAAGATTCAGAAAGCTGCAGTGAATCAGATGGGTGGCAGACCACCAAACATTGACCATGACTTTTTTGGTGCAAGTTTGGCTTTGAGAAGTGGTTTGGAGCTTCTTGTCCAACCACTGAGCTGGTCATCACTGGTTGTCATATAAAATTCACTTTTTGTCACACATCACAATCAGATCAAGAAATAGTTCATTGTTGTTGTGTAGAATAAGTGAAGATGACACTTCGAAATGATGATTTTTTAAAATTTTTGGTCAGCTCATGACGCACCCACTTGTCAAGCTTTATCACCTTTCCAATTTGCTTCAAATGACAAATGACTGTAGAATGGTTGACATTGAGTTCTTCGGCAGCTTCTCATGTAGTTATAAGAGGATAAGCTTTCATGATGGCTCTCACTTGGTCATTGTCAACTTCCGATGGCAGGCCACTCTGTTCCTCATCTTCAAGGCTCCCATCTCCCTTGCATAACTTCTGGAACCACCACCGCCCTGTACGGTCATTAGCAGTTCCTGAGCCAGATGTGTTGCTGATGTTGCGAGTTGTCTCCACTACTTACCACCCATTTTGAACTCAAATGAAAAAATGGCTCAAATTTGCTTTTTTTCTAATATCATTTCTACAGTCTAATATAAAATAACAGCAGGTAATAAGTCAGTAGGAAAAAAATGAAGTGTAAAATGCACATTAAAATGACGTATAACATAACCATATTTAAGAACGTATTCCAAAATCAAGTAGCCAAGTTAAACAATGTAAAACCGCAATTACTTTAACACCAACAAAATGCAATGTTGTGTTAGCTTCAGATGTACAGCATAGTGACTGTTTTATATATACATAGATATATATAATTTTCTTGAAACACCAATACTTCAACATATACAGATATATATATATAACTGAATGTATATATAAAGTATATATTATTTTCTAGAGTTTATTTGCTTTTAGATTATTACAAAATATTGAGTACTGTTCTCTCTGCTATACAGTAGGTCCTTGTCATTTATCTGTTTTACTTAGAGTAGTGTGTTAAAGTCAATCCCAGAAGCCAAATTTATCCCTCATCCTTCTTTCTCTTTGGTAACTGTAAGCTTTTCTAAGTCTCTGATTCTGTTTCTCTTTTGTAAATAAGTGAATTTGTGTCATCAGCTTAGATTCCACATATAAGTGGTATTATATTTTTCTGACTTCTTTGGGTACATCCATGTTGCTGCAAATGGCATTACTTCTCTCTTTTATGGCTAAGCAATAGTCCAATTCCACTGTGTATATATACCATATCTTATCCCTCCATCAGCGGACATTCAGGTTGTTTCCGTGTCCTCGCTATTGTGACGAGTGCTGCAGTGAACACTGGTGTGCATGAATGTCTTCAAATTAAGTTTTTATTTTTTTCTGGATATATGCTCAGAAGTGGGATTGCTGGATATATTAGCTGTATTTTAATTTTTTTAAAGGAACCTTCATACTGTTCTCCACAGTGGCTGCACCAATTGACATTCCCAGCAACAGTATAGGAGGGCTCCTTTTCCTCCACTCTCTCTAACAGTGTTTATTGGTAGACTTAAAAAAATTTTTTTTTATTTGGAGGCTAATTACTTTACAATATTGTGGTGGTTTTTACCATATATTCACATGAATCAGCCATGGGTGTACATGTGTTCCCCATCCTGAACCCCCCTCCCACCTCCCTCCCCATCCCATCCCTCAGGGTCATCCCAGTGCACCAGCCCTGAGAACCCTGTCTCATGCATTGCACCTAGACTGGCCATCTATTTCCATATGATAATATACATGTTTCAACGCTATTCTTTCAAATCATCCCACCCTCACCTTCTCCCACAGAGTCCAGAAGTCTGTTCTTTACATCTCTGTCTATTTTCCTGTCTCATATATAAATTCCATATGCTATTTTGGTGTTTTTCTTTCTGACTTACTTCTCTCTGTATAATAGCCTCCAGTTTCATCCACTTCATTAGAACTGATTCAAATGCATTCTTTTTAATAGCTGAGTAATATTCCATTGTGTATATGTACCACAGCTTTCTTATCCATTTGTCTGCCGATGGACATCTAGGTTGCTTCCATGTCCTGGCTATTGTAAACAGTGCTGCAATGAACATTGGGGTAAACGTGTCTCTTTCAATTCTGGTTTCCTCAGTGTATGCCCAGGAGTGGGATTGCTGGGTCATATGGCAGTTCTATTTCCAGTTTTTTGAGGAATCTCCACACTGTTCTCCATAGTGGGTGTACTAGTTTGCATTCCCACCAACAGGGTTCCTTTTTCTCTGCACCCTCTCCAGCATTTATTGTTTGTAGTCTTTTTGATAGCAGCCATTCTGACCAGCATGAGATGGTACCTCACTGTGGTTTTGATTTGCATTTCTCTGATAATGAGTGATGTTGAGAATCTTTTCATGTGTTTGTTAGCCATCTGTATGTCTTCTTTGGAGAAATGTCTGTTTAGTCCTTTGGCCCATTTTTTGATTGGGTCATTTATTTTTCTGGAATTGAGCTGCAGGAGTTGCTTGTATATTTTTGAGATTAATTCTTTGTCAGTTGCTTCATTGTTATTATTTTCTCCCATTCTGAAAGCTTTCTTTTCACCTTGCTTATAGTTTCCTTCACTGTGCAAAAGCTTTTAAGTTTAATTATGTCCCATTTGTTTATTCTTGCTTTTATTTCCATTACTCTGGGAGGTGGGTCACAGAGGACCTAGTTATGATTTACATCAGAGAGTGTTTTGCCTGTGTTTTCCTCTAGGAGTTTCATAGTTTCTGGTCTTACATTTAGATCTTTAATCCATTTTGAATCTATTTTTGTGTATGGTGTTAGAAAGTGTTCTAGTTTCATTCTTTTACAAGTGGTTGACCAGTTTTCCCAGCACCACTTGGTAAAGAGATTGTCTTTTCTCCATTGTATATTCTTGCCTCCTTTGTCAAAGATAAGGTGTCCATAGGTGCGTGGATTTATCTCTGGGCTTTCTATTTTCTTCCATTGATCTATATTTCTGTCTTTGTGCCAGTACCATACTCTCTTGATGACTGTGGCTTTGTAGTATAGCCTGAAGTCAGGCAGGTTGATTCCTCCAATTCCATTCTTCTTTCTCAAGATTGCTTTGGCTATTCAAAGTTTTTTGTATTTCCATACAAATTGTGAAATTATTTGTTCTAATTCTCTGAAAAATACTGTTGGTAGCTTGAATGCTTTGGGTAGTATACTCATTTTCACTATATTGATTCTTCTGATTCATGAACATGGTATATTTCTCCATCTATTTGTGTCATCTTTGATTTCTTTCATCAGTGTTTTATAGTTTTCTATGTATAGGTCTTTTGTTTCTTTAGGTAAATTTATTCCTAAGTATTTTATTCTTTTCATTGCAATGGTGAATGGAATTGTTTCCTTAATTTCTCTTTCAATTTTCTCATTGTTAGTGTATAGGAATGTAAGGGATTTCTGTGTATTAATTTTATATCCTGCAACTTTACTATATTCTTTGATTAGCTCTAGTAATTTTCTGGTGGTGTCTTTAGGATTTTCTATGTAGAGGATCATGTCATCTGCAAACAGTGTGAGCCTTTATTTCAAAGTCTATTTTATCTGATATAAGTATTGCTACTCCTGCTTTCTTTTGGTCTCCATTTGCATGAAATATCTTTTTCCGGCCCTTCACTTTCAGTCTGTATGTGTCCCTAGGTTTGAGGTGGGTCTCTTGCAGACAGCATATATAGGGGTCTTGTTTTTGTATCCCTTCAGCCAGTCTTTTGTCTTTTGTCCTTCAACCCATTTACATTTAAGGTAAGGTAATTAGTAAGTACGATCCTGTTGCCATTTACTGTGTTGTTTTTGGTTCAAGTTTACACACCTTTTCTGTGCTTCCTGTCTAGAGAAAATCCTTTAGCCTTTGTTGAAGAGCTGGTTTGGTGGTGCTGAATTCTCTGAGCTTTTGCTTGTCTGTAAAGCTTTTGATTTCTCCATCATATTTGAATGAGATCCTTGCTGGGTATAGTAATCTGGGTTGTCGATTTTTCTCTTTCATCATTTTAAGTATGCCCTGCCATTCCCTTCTGGCCTGAAGAATTTCTATTGAAAGATCAGCTCTTATCCTTATGGGAATCCCATTGTGTGTTATTTGTTGTTTTTGTCCCTTGCTGCTTTTAACATTTGTTCTTTGTGTTTGATCTTTGTTAATTTGATTAATATGTGTCTTGAGATATTTCACCTTGGGTTTATCCTGTTTGGGACTCTGGGTTTCTAGGACTTGGGTGGCTATTCCCTTCCCAATATTAGGGAAGTTTTCAACTATTGTCTCCTCAAGTATTTTCTTATGATCTTTCTTTTTGTCTTCTTCTTCTGGGACTCCTATGATTTGAATGTTGGGGTGTTTAACATTGCCCCAGAGGTCTCTGAGTTTGTCCTCATTTTTCAAAATTATTTTTTCTTTTTTCCTCTCTGCTTCATTTATTTCCACCATTCTATCTTCCACCTCACTTATCCTATCTTCTGCCTCAGTTATTCTACTGTTGGTTCCCTCCGGAGTGCTTTTGATCTCAGTTATTGCATTATTCATTATTGATTGACTCTTTTTTATTTCTTCTAGGTCCTTGTTAAACTTTTCTTGCATCCTCTCAATCCTTGTCTCCAGACTATTTACCTGTAACTCCATTTTGTTTTCAAGATTTTGGATTATTTTTACTACCATTTTTCTGAATTCTTTTTCAGGTAGACTCCCTATCTCCTCCTCTTTTGTTTGGTTTGGTGGGCTTTTATCATATTCCTTTACCTGCTGAATATTTCTCTGCCTTTTCATCTTGTTTAGATTGCTGTGTTTGGGGTGGCCTTCTGTATGCTGTGGTCCCTCTTTATTGTGGAGGTTCCTCCCTGTGGGTGGAGTTGGACGAGTGGCTTGTCAAGGTTTCCTGGTTAGGGAAGCTTGCATTGGTGTTCTGGTGGGTAGAGCTGGATCTCTTCTCTCTGGAGTGCAATGAAATGTCCAGTAGTGAGTTTTGAGGTGTCTGTGGGTTTGGTGTGACTTTTGGCTGCCTGTATTTTAATGCTCAGGTCTATGTTCCTGCATTGCTGGAGAATTTACATGGTATGTCTTGCTCTGAAACTTGTTGGCTCTAGGGTGGAACTTGGTTCAGTGTAGGTACAGAGGCTTTTGGATGAGCTTTTGTTGATTAATGTTCCCTGGAGTCAGGAGTTTTCTGGTGTTCTCAAGTTTTGGATTTAAGCCTCCTGCCTCTGGCTTTCAGTCTTATTCTTACAGTAGCCTCAAGACTTCTCCATCCATACAGCACCGATGATAAAACATCTAGGTTAATGGTGAAAAGATTCTCCACAGTAAGGGACACTCAGAGAGGTTCACAGAGTTACGTGGAGAAGAGAAGAGGGAGGAGGGAGATAAAGGTGACCAGGAGGAAAAGAGGAGGAATCAAAAGGGGAGAGAGCAGTCTAGCCAGTAATCAATCCCCTATTTGCTCTCCACATTCTGGAACACTCAGAGAGGTTCACAGAGTTACATAGAGAAGAGGAGAGGGAGGAAGGAGATATAGGTGACCAGGAGGAGAGGAGGGGGAGTCAAAAGAATAAAGACCAATCTAGCCAGTGATCAGTTCCCTAAGTGTTCTCCACAGCCTGGAACACCCAAAGAGATTCACAGGGTTAAGTAGAGAAGAGAAGGGGGAGGGAGGAGATAGAGGTGACCTGGGGGAGAAAAAGCAGAGTCAAAAAAGGAGAGAGCAATCAAGCCAGTAACCACACTTCTAAGTAAAAATGGGTACTGAAGATTGGATTCTTAAAGGTACAAATTTGATAACAAATACCAAAAAGCAAAGATTAAAAATCTAGAGTAGAGGTTAGACTCTCAAAAATACAATATTAAAAAAAATCACAAAAATTATAAAAATATATATACACTAAATTTGCTTTAATAATAGGGTCTTTTTTTTTTTTGCAAGATACTAGTAGGTTTTAAAATGAAAATTGAAGGGGTAAAAGAACTTAAAAATAAAAAAAAAACTTTTTAAAATAAAAAATGATAATAGTAAAATATATCTAGGAATTTCTCTGGAGCTGTTAATGGCAGTGTGGGGTCAGTTCAGTTTCAGATAGTTCCTTGTTCCAGCTTATTCTTCTTCTCAAGCTCTGTAGGCCCCTTCCAATGTAGTCAATGCTAATTTTAGGGTTTTAATCTGTTGCACTTGTCACTTCCAAAGCGGTTCCCTCTTGTTTGTTTATTTTGGCTTCCTCTGTTTGCAAGTCTCTTCAGGGTCTAATTTCCGCCCTGACACAAGGGGGTGAAGGTGGTCACTTATTTAGGCTCACTTGTTCATTTGTGTTGCGGGGAGGGAAGAACACTGTAAATAAATATCACTGGCATGTGTGAGGAGTGTGCGCAGTGTCTGGGCCACAGTGGGTTTGACCCCGCTCACACCAAACTCCAGGTTGCTCTGCAGGGGAACTGTCTAAAGCGGGCCCTGGGTTGAGTGCACTTCCCAGGTCTAAGCCACTCAGGTTCAGGTTCTCGGGTACTCCACAAAGGCACAGACTCAGTTGGGCCTGCGTTTTTTGCCCTTCCCAGGTCTGAGCACCTCTGGCGACCAGGTGCTTGATGAGCGCACTGTCCCAGGTGGGCGTTGCATCTTATCACCTCCCTGGTCCCAGCCGGTCAGTTTCCTGGGTGTGCAGTGGGAGCGCTGTCTCATGTGTGCCCTGTGTCTCCTCTGGGGAGCTGATCTCTGACTGTGGCCCTCCTGGTGGATGTCAGCCGTCCAGGATCCCAGGAAGACTTGCTTAGCAACTGGGAGTCTGCTCACAGTTTGGTGGAGGATGCCATCTCTGGGGCCAAGATTGCCCCTTGCCTCCCGGCTCTGGCTGTCGCCTGCCTGCCTCCCTGCCTCCGGCGGGGGATGGGCTGGTCCGCTGCAGGCTAGCTCTTCTCTGGTATTCGCTCAGTCGTTTGTTCTGTGAGCGGGCCCGGCAGTGCCTTAGATTAGAGCTTTTCATGGGAAAGTTCTCTCTCTCGCTTTTTTCCCCTCTCTGGCTGTCCCACGGTTTGGGTTGCTATCCCACATTAGCTCCCTCAGATTTTCCTCAGGGCATTCAGGCCAGGTCCTTACCCTAAGCAATGCAGCCTGTGCCTCCCTGTTCAGCCCCCGCTTGCTGGTGGCGGACACAAGCATCTGTCTGGGCTACTTCTCTACTGGGAGTTGCAGTTAGGCACATAATCTGTGGGTTTTATTTTTTCCCTCCCAGTTATGTTGCCCTCTGAGATTCCAAAACTCCCCACAGACCCACCAGTGAGAGGGTTTCCTGGTGTTTGGAAACTTCTCCTCCTTCACGACTCCCTCCCTGGGACAGGTCTCTGTCCCTAACTCTTTTGTCTCTCTTTGTATCTTTTATGTTTTGTCCTACCACCTTTCGAAGACAATAGGCTGCCTTTCTGGGTGCCTGGTGTTCTCCACCAGCGCTCAAGTTGTTTTGTGGTATTTGCTCAGCGTTCAAATGATCTTTCGATGAATTTGTTGGGGAGAAAGTGGTCTCCCTGTCCTACTCCTCCGCCATCTTAGGACCGCCCCCTATTGGTAGACTTTTTGATTATGGCCATTCTGTTCAGTGTGAGGTGATGCCTCATTTTCGTTTTCCTTTGCATTTCTCTAATAATTAGTGATGGTGAGCATTTTTCATGTGCCTGTCAGCAATCCGTATGTCTTTAGAGAAATGCCTATTTAGATCTTCCAAGGTTTTTTTTTTTTTTTATTGAGCTGTATAAACTTTGTATATTTTGAAGTTTAATTCCTTGTTGATTGATTCATTTGCAAATATTTTCTCCCATTTTATAGGTTGTCCTTTTCTTTTATAGTTTCCTCTGCTAAGCAAAAGCTTGTAAGTTTGCTTGGGTCCTATTTATTTTTATTTCTATTTGGGAGACTGAACTAAGAAAACACTGACAAGATTTATGTTAGAGAATGTTTTGCCTATGTTCTCTTCTAGTTTTAGGATGTCGTGTCTTACATTTTTCTTAAAGCCATTTTATTTCTGTGTATGATGTGAGAGTGTGTTCTCACGTCATTGATTTATATGTGACTGTCCAACCTTCCCAGCACCACTTGCTGAAGAGGCTTTTCTTTTGTCCATTGTATATTCTTGTCTCCTTTGACACAGATTAATTGACCATAGGTGTGTGGGTTTATTTCTGGACTCTCTATTCTGTTTCATTGATCCATATATCTGGTTTTGTGCAATACCAAACTGGATTAAGGTAGAATTAAGAATAAGCTAGAATGAACAACCACATGAAACAATTGAAAACAAAATGATCCGTCAAAGCAATGAAGGCAGAATCAGGCCAGAAAGAGGAGGATACACAATTATTGAGCAATTGGGCTTTGTAAGCCTGTATTATACCACAGGATTCTCATTCTCCAATAAGATAGGTACAGACTACTCTCATTTCACAACCAAGACTGAACCGTTGGGGGGCTATAGTCCCAACCAGTCAATGACAGACTCAGAGTCTAACAACATGTCCCTCTGGTTCAAGTCCATGCCCTTTACAAGTACTCCACCTTATCAACTGGTTGACATGGAGGTAGACTGGATAAGTATTTTGGAAGTGAGAAAATGAATTAGAATTTCAAAAGGATGGCAAAGACAGTAAGTTGGAATAGAATTTCCCAAAGAATACACATCAAAGAACCATAATCAAATGAATAAGAAAAACATTTAAAAATCCCTGATACTAAAAATGCAGATACTCTACCTACCAATATTTTTAAGCATTGATATACAAATGAGTTACATCTGTTGGCAAAATGTGTGTATTTCTACAAAGGATGTGTATCTTTCAATGATATTTAAAAATACAGGTAATGCTTACTTCTCAAAAATAATGGATAAGGACAGTGACACACAAAACACTTGGAAGTAAAGAATTCAATCCAACATTACCGTATTCAATCAAGAGAATATAATGTAGAGATACAAAGAAATTTCAAGTCTAAATTTCAGGAAACTTCCTACCCAAATGCCTCAGAAACATACTGCAAATCACAAAAAGCTGAGAGAAAGAATGCTTCTAGTATAACGTAGAAACAACTGCCAAGTGACTCCCTAGCTCAAATTTTCTACAGAAATCCAATGTTATAGTGTTTTTATGTTGAATGGAAAGGGACATAGATAGTAAGAAATATGGTGAAATGCTTAAAGATCTTAAAAGATACAACAAAAAATTAGGACAAAAGATTTAATACCCAAATTATAATAAAAGATATATCTCAAAGGCAAAAATTAAAAGCTGGAGAAATAAAGCTTCTAAAAGAGCATAAAAATAGCAGGCAGACCAAGAATAAAAATTAAAAGAATATATAAATTGCCTAAACTCAGCTACTAAAAATTTCAAATTTCATTTCTTACATTGTATTGTTCTCAAAACATTAGAACATGAAAGTAATCTCCATGAGAACTGTGTTGTTCACTGGTCTATTTTCAGCATCTAGAACTGCCTGGCATCTGATAGTTTTTGTGGGTTTTTTTTTTTTTTTTTTTCAGTTTTATTTATTTTTACTTTACAATATTGTATTGGTTTTGCCATACATTGACATGAATCCACCATGGGTCTTTTTGAATGAATGGATGCAAAAGAATGCTAACAAAACCTGCATATCTGTTTAGCTGGTACAGGTAAACAGGCACCTTGATTCAGTGCATGTGGGAATTTTACACAGGGTGTCACTGTTTCAGAGGGCAATTTATAATAGAGCACATGCCAGAAGCCTGAGAAATCCTTAATCCAAGAATTTTACTCAAGAAATGTATATAATTTTTAAAAGATCACTAAGGCATTTAATGGGCAGCGGCTGCGACAGCGCATGAGTGCAGCCGAGAGGAGCTACCCTGCATCAGAGGTAAGGAGCAACCGTGAAGACAGACCCCACGTCCAAGGTAAGAGAAACCCAAGTAAGATGGTAGGCACTGAGAGAGGGGATCAGAGGGCAGACACACTAAAACCACAATCACAGAAAACTAGCCAATCTAATCACACGGACCACAGCCTTGTCTAATCAATGAAACTAAGCCATGCTGTGTGGGGTCACCTAAGACGGTCAGGTCATGGAGGAGAGGTCTGACAGAATGTGGTCCACTGGAGAAGGGAATGGCAAACCACTTCAGTATTCTTGCCTTGAGAACCCCATGAACAGTATGAAAAGGCAAAAACATAGGACACTGAAAGATGAACTCCCCAGGTTGGTAGGTGCCCAATATGCTACTGGAGATCAGTGGAGAAATAACTCCAGAAAGAATGAAAGGATGGAGCCAAAGCAAAAAACAACACCCAGTTGTCAATGTGACTGGTGATGGAAGCAGAGTTCGATGCTGTAAAGAGCAATATTGCATAGGAACCTGGTATGTTAGGTCCATGAATCAAGGCAAACTGGAAGTGGTCAAACAGGAGATGACAGGAATGAACATCAACATTCTAGGGATCAGCGAGCTAAGATGGACTGGAGTGGGTGAATTTAACTCAGATGACCATTGTATCTACTACTTTGGGCAGGAATCCCTTAGAAGAAATGGAGTAGCCATCATAGTCAACAAGAGTCCGAAATGCAGTACTTGGATGCAATCTCAAAAATGACAGAATGATCTGTTCATTTCCAAGGCAAACCATTCAATATCACAGTAATCCAAGTCTATGCTCTGACCAGTAAAGCTGAAGAAGCTGAACAGTTCTATGAAGACCTACAAGACCTTCTAGAACTAACACCCAAAAAAATGTCCTTTTCATTATACGGGACTGGAATGCAAAAGTAGGAAGTCAAGAAACACCTGGAGTAACAGGCAAATTTTGGCCTAGATCTGATAGACAGAGTGCCTGATGAACTATGGATGGAGGTTCTTGACATTGTACAGGAGACAGCAATCAAGACCATCCCCAAGAAAAAAAAAATGCAAAAAAGCAAAATGGCTGTCTGAGGAGGCCTTACAAATAGCTGTGAAAAGAAGGGAAGTGAAAAGCAAAGGAAAAAAGGAAAGATATACCCGTTTGAATGCAGAGTTCCAAAGAATAGCAAGGAGAGATAAGAAAGCCTTTCTCAGGGATCAATGCAAAGAAATAGAGGAAAACAGTAGAATGGGAAAGACTAGAGATCTCTTCCAGAAAATTAGAGATACCAAAGGAACATTTCATGCAAAGATGGGCGCAATAAAGGACAGAAATGGTAGGGACCTAACAGAAGCAGAAGATATTAAGAAGAGGTGGCAAGAATACACAGAAGAATTGTACAAAAAAGATCTTCATAACCCAGATAATGATAGTATGATCACTCACCTAGAGCCAGACATCCTGGAATGTGAAGTCAAGTGGGCCTTAGGAAGTATCACTATGAACAAAGCTAGTGGAGGTGATGGAATTCCAGTTGAGCTATTTCAAATCCTGAAAGATGACGCTGTGAAAGTGCTGCACTCAATATGACAGCAAATTTGGAAAACTCAGCAGTGGCCACAGGACTGGAAAAGGTCAGTTTTCATTCCAATCCCAAAGAAGGGCAATCCAAAGAATGCTCAAATGGCCGCACAATTGCACTCATCTCACACGCTAGTAAAGTAATGCTTAAAATACTGCAAGCCAGGCTTCAGCAATACGTGAACCATGAACTTCCAGATGTTCAAGCTGGTTTTAGAAAAGGCAGAGGAACCAGAGATCAAATTGCCAACATCCACTCGATCATCAAAAAAGCAAGAGAGTTCCAGAAAAACATCTATTTCTGCTTTATTGACTATGCCAAAGCCTTTGACTGTGTGGATCACAATGAACTGTGGAAAATTCTGAAAGAGATGGGAATACCAGACCACCTGACCTGCCTCTTGAGAAACCTGTATGCAGATCAGGAAGCAACAGTTAGAACTAGACATGGAACAACAGACCGGTTCTAAATAAGAAAAGGAGCACATCAAGGCTATACATTGTCACCCTGTTTATTTAATTTATATGCAAAGTACATCATGAGAAACGCTGGGCTGGAGGAAGCACAAGCTGGAATCAAGATTGCCGGGAGAAATATCAATAACCTCAGATATGCAGATGACACCACCCTTATGGCAGAAAGTGAAGAGAAACTAAAAAGCCTCTTGATGAAAGTGAAAGAGGAGAGTGAAAAAGTTGGCTTAAAGCTCAACATTCAGAAAACTAAGATCATGGCATCCAGTCCCATCACTTCATGGCAAATAGATGGGGAAACAGTGGAAACAGTGGCTGACTTTATTTTTCTGGGCTCCAAAATCACTGCAGATGGTGATTGCAGCCATGAAATTAAAAGACGTGACAGCATATTAAAAAGCAGAGACGTTACTTTGCCAACAAACATCCATCTAATCAAGGCTATGATTTTTCCAGTGGTCATGTATGGATGTGAGAGTTGGACTACAAAGAAAGCTGAGTGCCGAAGAATTGATGCTTTTGAACTATGGTGTTGGAGAAGACTCTTGAGTTCCTTGGACTGCCAGGAGATCCACCTAGTCCATCCTAAAGGAGATCAGTCCTGGGTGTTCATTGGAAGGACTGATGCTGAAGCTGAAACTCCAGAACTTTGGCCACCTGATATGAAGAGCTGACTCATTTGAAAAGACCCTGATGCTGGGCAAGATTGAGGGCAGGAGAAGGGGATGACAGAGGATGAGATGGTTCGATGGCATCACCGCCTCGATGGACATGGGTTTGGGTGGACTCCGGGAGCTGGTGATGGACAGGGAGGCCTGGCATGCAGTGGTTCATGGGTCACAAAGAGTTGTACACGACTGAGCAACTGGACTGGACTGAACTGAACTGAAGGCATTTAATGTATTTTTGTTTACAATAAACAAAGGTGAACCTAATGACCTGATTTAAATGTCCTCCAACAGAGGGCTGACTAAATTATAGGACACCCATCCAACAGGATCCCAGAAACTTACATAAGGGAAGATGTCATAGATGTCAATGTGGAAGATAATGACTCATATACTTTAAAGAAAAAAGCAAACTAACAAACGATAACACAGAGCACAACCCTACTCCTGTATAAAACATCTGGAAGAAGCAACACAAATGTTAACAGTGTGTTCCTCAAAATGGTAAGATAACAGTGATTTTTATTTTCTTTTGTTCACCTCTATTTTGTAATTTTTCTACACAGAATACATATTATTTAGAAAATGAAGTAGTGTATTTGAAAAACCTAAAAACATTTTTGAATGAGACAAACCCTACAGGCTATAAAGTAGTGTCAAATAAAATATTAATTGCAAACATCACCTACCCCCCTGGAAAAACCCATTCTTCCCCTTTCTCTTCTGTGGATGCCTCTGATACTACATTCACCTATTTCTGAACATGTTCAGTCTTGATAAAGGAAGGAAACCATAAGAGGTTACATGCCAGAACAAAGTAAAAACTGGCACTTTTACTATAGCTTTGGTTGAGATCACTAAACAACAGTAAACAGCACTCAGTTTCTAATGTAAACCACTATACTAGCCAACACTAAGCATGTGATCCTCACAAGAAACTTTCTTCAATAAAACATGCATGGAAGTCAGATACATCCTCATGCACAAATCACAATTTTTTAAAAGTTTCTGTTTGAGCTTACTATTCATCACAGTATACACCCTGAAAAGACCTCTCAGCAACAAAACAAAAAAAGTGCATTCCTATCTTGTATGTATAGGCTTAAATATCAGGAAACAACTGGAATGAAAATTGAGCTTATATTAATATAGTCTAAGTCAATCAATTGTAAAAGTTAACATATAGTTATTCTATTTTATTTTGAGGTACAAATTCAGAATATACATTTCACAAACAATTCATTAATTTCCTTGCTATAATAAAAAGTGGAAAGACAAGACTACAAAGATGCCATCCTAAGTGTCCCATTTATTTTCCACAACCAAAAGTCCTGTTCCAGTTTTCATAAAGCTCTAAATCTTCCGGAGATACACTAGGTCGCACAGTTTTGAAAGCATTTTCAAAGTCACTGTAAGTTATTGGGCGAACTTGATCAGGCGTTATGGTGGCAATGTCAGCAGCCTGCAAACTGCGAATAGGACCCAGAGACGCCTCCCGGCACAGCTGAGTCATGTCTGCCCCGGAGAACCCGTCAGAATGCTGCACCACCAGCGCAAGCTCCTCCTCACTGAGGCAGCACTGCTCCTTAGACATCAGATTAACTACTATCTGTTTTCTGGCTGAAGCTTCTGGGAGGGGAATATACAGCCTTTTCACCAGCCTTCTCCGGGCAGCCTCATCAATTTCTTGTGGCCGGTTGGTCGCTCCCACCACTAGAATACGGTCCTCAGAAGATGTGGCTGCCCCATCTAACTGAACTAGAAATTCGGTTTTTATCCTTCTAGAAGATTCGTGCTCACCATCTCCACGTTGAGATAACAGGGAATCAATTTCATCAATAAATATCACAGCTGGTTGCTGACATCTTGCTACAGCAAACAATGCACGGACCATTTTCTCCCCCTCACCCACCCACTTGGAAGTCAAGGAGGAAGCAGAGATACTGAAAAACGTTGCCCCAGCCTGACTAGCAATGCACTTGCCAATCAGAGTCTTACCAGTGCCAGGAGGACCAAAGAGCAGAATGCCTTTAGGGGGTCCTCGTAGGCCAGTGAAGATGTCTGGCCGCAACATGGGCCACACAACGATCTCCTTTATCGTGGCCTTGGCAAATTCCACGCCTGCAATATCTTCCCAATTTACTGGAGGTCCCTGATCCATAATCTCATTCATAATAAGTTCAATCATTCTGGGCTCCAAGTTCTTCAGACGCTCGTCCATGGGATGTGCTGGGTCTGCAGCACCTGCACCCTGAGGCTTATACTGCATCCCCCCACCTGGATCTCCCCCATCTTGCTTAGGTATAGGAGGAACAAACTTTCCAAATATCCCTCGAGATCTACCAGCCCCCAGAGACTTTTTCACTCCGCCATATGAAGACCCTGATGCACGCTGGGGCTGGTGGTACTTTTTCTGCTGATCTACCCATAACTGTTCCTTTGCAGTTTTAAAAGCAGGCAGGCTGCTCTCCCCTCTTTGGCCATTATCTTCTGTTTTACTACAAGCCTTATTCAGTGCTGGGGTGGAAAGTGCATCGATGGTGCCGGCACCATAAAAAGCTTTTCTGTCCCGTGCATTTTCACAGAAGGAAGGAAAACAAGGCTGATTAGATGAGAACACATTTGGTCCTATGTTGCCTTTGAGAAAGCTGTTATTTTCCTTTTTGACATTCCCAAACAATGGTCTGGCATGGAACTTTGCAGGGGCTGACTCACCAAAAGGCGCTGAGGCTACAGGACACGTCTTAGTGGTGTTAGTGACTAGAGGCAGCTGGGCACTCTGAGGGCACTTCAAAGGACCACCCTCCGGAAACTCTTGAGTCCTGTCAGCACCATGGGCTGAGTCAGTCAACAGGTCGCTCTCCCCAGAACCACCACAAACGCTAAATGCAGGAAGGTCGGAGACAGTGGCCTCTTTGTGGATGACCAGTGATGCATCAGCAGGTGCCAACAGAGAGTCTTTGGATTTCTTGCCAGCACGCATCATCTCCTGCACATTGCTCAGTTTGAACACATTATTTATTGACAATCCAGACTTCCATTTGTCACTGTCTGTTTGCTGAGATCTTGCAAGAGTTAAAATGCTTTCTGCATAGTTATTCAAGCCAGTTTCAACATTGTCAGAATCGATAACTGCAGAATATTTCTCTGCGTATTTCCTGAACAGTGTAGCAGCACAGACCTGGGAGATATCAGAGTTTGCCCATGCATACTGAATGTGGAGTATCTGTGCTCGGTAGGCATCTGCCTTCTGTCCTGGTGTACACGTGCCAGATGTAAGCACAAAGTAATTCTTCTGCCAGTCACTTAGGTGCACAGACCTGGAGCTGGAGGCCTGCATTTTAGAGGCTCTACCAACAAAGGTGAAAAAAATTCAGTTTAGAAGGAAGCAAAGACATAACACTTTAAACATACTTTTAAAATCTTTGCCCGTCTTAAGGAAGGCACACTGGACTTTTTATTTATAAAGTAAATTTATAAGGAAAGGCTGTTTATAGTGGAAACATCTATTTAACCATAGCTTTCAAACACTCAAGATATAAAAGATTAAAGAGTTAATAATGCTCTGTTATGGCATCACTGACTCGATGGACATGAGGCTGAGTAAACTCCAGGACTTGGTGATGGACAGGGAGGCCTGATGCGCTGCGATTCATGGGGTCTCAAAGAGTCGGACATGACTGAGCGACTGAACTGAACTGAACTGATGGCTTGAACTGTTTTAGTTATATAACAATTTTCCCTGTGAATAGGAAAAACATTCACAAGGTTTAGAGGGTGGTGGTAGTGACCAAAGGTGGCTGGGCATTCTGAGGACCAGCCTCTGGAAAGTCTTGGGTCCTGTCAGGGCCCTGGGCTTAGTCAGTTAATAGGTCACTCTCCCCAGAACCACCACAAACATTAAATGCAGGAAGATCAAAGACAGTGGCGGCAACATGGAAAACAATGGAACTAGAGACAAGTAAAGCAAAACAAACCAAGTCAAGCAGAAGGGTATAAATCTGGTCTCTAAGGACAATCAGAGGAACAATGTCATGCTGGCTTCTTCCTATTGCTGGGCCTTCAGTTTTATCTGTAAAATGAGAGAAATCATTGTGAGAATCAAGTCAAATAATGAATATGAAAATACCTGAAAGTTACTATTAGTCTCTTTACTGCACAAATGCAGATACTGAGGCTGAGAGTTCAGAAACTTAAGCTGAGGTCACACAGCCAGTGAGCAATGGTGCCAGAATTCACACATGAGCAGTTTCACTGCAGTTCATATGCACTTTACCATTGACAAAATGCCCCTTCACAGTGCCACCAAAGGTCACAGATAACAAGCACGCACAATTATCACACACTAAACGTTCCAAGGGTTGGGAACAGGTAGATGAGCGCTTAAAACAGGATGCCCCAGAATCTCTCACAATTTCCCAGTTTCACAGGATGCTTTAAAAACTGAAGCTGTTGTGATGAAACATGAGAACGAGTGGGTAGTAAAGTGCTTTATTTTAGATCTTTTTCCCCTCATGTTAGTCTTATATGCCTCCTTACATTAAATTAAAATTATTTTTACAGAACTGTCGATGAATGTATAGATGAATGTTGGTGGATGTGTAGAATTTACCTGACAATCCACAAGAAAAATGTGTAAGAAAATGTTGAAGCTCCCTAAGGGTACTGCAGTAAAGTAAAAACCAAGAACTTTATGTATTTTAAATTTTACCTTCAAAATTACCTGTAAACATAGCTTAATAATCAGCAGGTTATTTTGGTGCAAGAGCCATGCTTAATATAGCTTTCTCCCATGAACCCTAACAAAGAATCAGTCATATTGTAAGTAGCCGTTCATAAACCTCTGTAATATTTTTGAAAAAAAAAATAAACTTAACACTCAGAGAGATCCTAATTTGCTTACAGCTATAAAGTCAAAACTAGAACTGACATCTCGTGACAATTTATCCCTCTTCCCACTATTCCATTTTACCCTATTTTAATCCCGTTAATCTATACCAGAAATGAGAAATTGCAGGAGAGGTGACTTGGAAGTCACTTACAACCCACTTTCCTGTTACCATGAACATCCTATTCCTTTCCCACAGCGTCATACCATCCTATCGTCTGCAACCCTGGGATTCTTCCAAAGGCTCAGCGTTCTAATCACTGTCCCCAATACCCTGCTCTTTCCTTTCCACCCTTTCCGATTTCTTCAACATTCACCTCTCAAGTCTTCCTTTTTCCTTTCAACACAATCATTCACCCAAGGACTACGGACACACAAACCAAAGACGGCTTGGCCAGCGCCCCTCAGCTGCACAGCCTGGCCCCGGGCACCACTTCCTAGATCTCTACAACGGTTACTCGGCAGTGATGTATGAGCTGCAGTCCCATCTTCTGGGGTTTTCCCTGCCTGTTGTAGGATGCGGTGTTGGTCCAGACAGTAGGTGCTTCCCACCTCACCGACCCTCCCCCTGCACCCAGAAGAGCGCCCCCGGGGACGGGTTACCGCGCTGACCCGGCTGCGGATGGCGGAGCCTGCGGCGCTCACTGGGAGGGACCGCCCACTGCCCGCTGGCCCTGACCTCAGGTGCAGGCCCTCCCTTCTGGCCCCAGGCCTCGCCCCGCCTCTCCCCGCGGAGCCTCCGGAGAGCGCCGCCCGCCCGGCCCCCGGGACACCGCCTCCCCAGAGGCCGGCTCCAGACCCGCCGCTGCCGGAGCCTTACCAGCCGCGACACCACACTCCCGGGTCGGCCTGCCCGCACGTGGAGCCACTCGCTCTTCAGCCTTCCCGGCCCCGCGCCCCACCGCGGCCTTAGCCTCCCAAGCCCGCCGACCTGAGGCTTCCGAAAAGCGCGCGGCCCGTGTGCGCCTGCGTACTGCTACCGGTTCAGCCCCCAACGTGCGTGCGTGCATTCCGGCGTGCGTGTGTCTGTGAGACCTTAGCGCGGGCGGGGAAGCGCTGTAGGCTTCCGGGGGCGGGGTCTGAGCTCCCAGCCCCGCCCCCGCTCCGCCCCCGTGTCTGGGTCTCCAAGCTCTGGCCGGCTCTCCTCGTGAGTTGGTTTGGTTGTTTCTCTTGGGAAGGGGCCTCCCTCTCGCACATTTTTAGACTCAATCTGGGAGTTAGAATCCGCATCTCAGATCCCCCCCGTCACTCAGCCAGCGTGTCCTTTTCTTCCTTGAGCCCTGGAGGACTTGCTCCTGGAAGACTGGGAAGCATGCCCTTCTTCCCAAGGAGTGTCCTGGCGCAGGAAAAGGAACGGAATACCCCTCACAGCCGCCTCTGGGTATTAGGTTGGTGCAAAAGTAATTATGGTTTCAGAGCTTGAATTTTAAATCATTATAACTAGGTTCAAACATATCGTGATTAATCAAAATAGGAGCCATTACAATCAACACATTCTTGCCAACAAGAAATAAGTTTGTTTAATCCCGTAGCATAAAAATCTGTACTTCAGGTTTCAACAGACTCTTGGAAAGCATTTCTGTGTCCTGCTGCTTGTGGAAGCATTGCCCCTGCAAAAAATTGTTGAGATACTTGAAGAAGTGGTATTTGGTCGGGGAGAGGTCAGGTGAATATGGTTCATGAGGCAAAACTTCATAGCCCAACTTGTTTAACTTTTGAAGTGTTGGTTGTGGTAGGGCATTGTTGTGGTGAAGAATTGGGGCCTTTCTGTTGACCAATGCTGGCTGCAGTTTTGTAGTTTTGGGTGTATCTCACTGATTTGCTGAGCATACTTCTCAGAGATGTGATGTTTTCACTGGGATTCAGGAAGTTGTAGTGGGTCAGATGGGTAGCAGACCACAAAACAGTGACCCTGACCCCTTTTTTGGGTCAAGTTTGGCTTTTGGAAGTGCTATGGAGCTTTTTCTAGGTCCAACCACTGAACTGGTTGTCATTATAAAGTCCAGTTTTCATCACACGTCACAATCTGATTGAGAAATGGTCCGTTGTTGATGAATAAACTAAGAGAAGATGACATTTCAAAACGACGATTTCTTTTTATTTGTGGTCAGCTCATGAGGTACCCACTTACCAAACTTTTCTACCTTTCCAACTTGCTTCAGATGCCAAATGACCATAGGATGGTTGACGTTGAGTTCTTGGGCACCTCCTCATATAGTTGTAAGAGGATCAGCTTCGATGATGCTAGCAGTTTGTCATTGTCAGCCTCTGATCAGCTTTTAGGATGGCTCTCAGTTGGTCATTGTCAACTTCTGATGGCATGCCACTACGTTTCTCATCTTCAAGGCTCTCGTCTCCTTTGCAAAACTTCTTGAACCACCGCTGCATTGTACATTTGTTAGCAGTTCCTGGGCCAAATGCATTGTCGATGTTGCAAGTTGTCTCTGCTGCTTTTTGGACCATTTTGAACTCAAATAAGAAAATCACTCAAATTTGTTTTTTGTCTAGCATCATTTCCATAGTCTAAAATACATATAAAGTAAGCAGCAAGTAATCATTCATTTTCCAAAAACATGAAGCAAGAAATGAGCATTAAAATGATATATAACATAACCACATTTAAGAATGTATTCCAGTATCAAATGGCAAAGTTCAACGAAGCAAAAACCACACTTTTGCACCAACTTAATAGTTCATGCCATAAGTCGCCTGGGAAGTGTGGAGTCTGATGGCGTGACCTGAGGGGGTCACAAAGGACCATCTTCCCACCTTCTCATCCTGCCATCATCCTACCCGGGTTTATCACCTCAGTGTCCCAAGGGCACGCTTATAACCCAGGAACCTGCTCACGTATTCTGGTTTAAAGCAAGAAGGGGCCAGACTGGGGAAGAACCTGCCCTCCTGAGTATTTCTCTCAGAGAGAAAAGAGGAGACACTCCTTGGAAAGCCACAGTGACTCCTCCTCTCCTGCCTCCCTGGTCCTGTGGGTACTGCTTCCGCAGAAAGTGAGCGCCTGGCACCAGGGATGGAGAAAATGACTGTCCAGTTCTCGGAGCAACTAACAGCACATGGCATTGAAATGCAAGACCTAAAGAAGTGTGAGATGGAACACTTCTTTTAGGACGTTTCTTTAAAAATTTTTTAAAGTGGGCATAAAATAAAAGGGCATGATTGGACAATACCTTTTAAAAATAAACAAGGGAAAAGGGTAGCTCACAATTCATCTCTTGGATTAGATAGTAACAAAAGGACTTTTTATCCTAATTCTTCATAGTATACTAAATAATTTACTAATTATTATAGTTACCCAGAATAAAAGGAAAATGAAAAACGTTACCTCAAGACCAGTTCACTAGCTTTGTATACTAGCTGTTTTTCTACTTGTATATTTAGAAATCGTATCAATACTACATATTTGGATAATAGCAATTTTCAGTGATTTTCATCACCAAAGTTTTACTGATAGCATTTTGTAGAATTTGTATTATATAAACCACCATCTTAGCCTCCTAAGAGTATTGTTCATGTGCGTGAGTGTGTGCTAAGTCACTTCAGTTGTATCTGATCTTTGCAACCTTATGGATTGTAGCCTGCCAGGCTCCTCTGTCTATGGGATTTCCCAGGCAAGAATACTGGAGTGGATTGCTATGCCCCCCTCCAGGGCATCTTCCAGGCCCAGGACTGAACTTGCATTTCTTGCGTCTCCTGCACTGGCAGGCGAGTTCTTTACCACTAGTGCCACCTGGGAAGCCCATTGTTCACATATTAAAATTTCTCCAAGTGACACTAGCATCGCCACTTTACTTTTGCACATTTGACAGAAAAGCATTTCCCAATCCAGCAGTTTTTTCTTCCTGCATAGTTGGCAAAAATCTAACTCAATTCCATGCCTTGTCTGAATTTCAACCTCCCCCTTATCTATAAAACAAGAATAAGCATCTCTAACCCAAGATACTATTATAAGAGCTATGGTTAATAGGAGCTCTAATACTTAAATTATCAAAGCAGAAGCTGGCACGTTGCAGACATTCAGCAGTTGTGATGCTGTGTTATATTTAATGCTACTACTAGTGTTATTAATGATATTTGAGGGATTCAAGCCCTAATTTATAGCAAGACCTTTTCTGTTACAAATGGGGTATTTTAGAATACCGTCCTAATACTTTAGCATAATTTGTAAGAGTGTAATGCTTGAGCTAGGCAGGTCTTCCACTTTCCTTCTGAGACCGTATGCTATTTTTTGTTGTTGTTGTTGTTTTCTGCTTAGTAAAAAATTTTAAACCCAGAAGGGAAGAAGTTTTCACTTACAGCGAACAGAATGCAAGTTCTTGGTGTGAGGGATTCTGGGAGCTGGCCTCTCATTTCCATATTCATGAATATTATAAACATGATCTCCAACAAATGCCAATGCACACTTCAGTAATCTCATTTGTTTTTAAGCAGAGAGAAAATATGGCCTCAAATAATGTGCATCTTCGTCTGCCAGGAGAGTCACTTTAATTTTAAAAGTGGTGTGTTTGTAGGTCCAGGGAAATGGATGCGGTGGAAGGGATATGGAAGCAAATGGAACAAGAGTCAATTCCTTCTGGGTGGGATTCCTGTTTGTGGCTGGACCCTGACCAATTTCCCACCTTTCACCTCCTTAACTCGGCATTAAGGAAGAAGGCAGAGTGAAAATCGGGGATGGAGGGGATGGGTCCCTGCCCCTGTCAGAGGAGTAAAGGCTGTGTGGACCTGGGGTGAATGAGATGTGCAATTTCAGTAACAGGTTTGCCCTAGCTCACTGGATGAACCGGAAAGGCTCTGACAGGCTCCCTGGCATCAGCATCATGAATGGAGCTGGGGAGTAGGGAGATGGGCCGCCCCTGAAATGAGTGGACAGAGCAGGAAAGGAATGACCCACTTCTATTGTTTTCCTCCTGAATCTGCTGCCAACATGAGTCCATACCTCTGGCACTTCCAGTTTAATACCATATGTTGTGAGTTGAATTGTATCCCCCCCCCCCAAAAAAAACATACATCCAGTATCTGTGAATGTCACCTTATTTGGAAATAAGGTCTTTGCAGATGTAATTGAGTTAACCTGAGGTCATACAGGATTGAGATCCAGTGTAACCGATGCTTCTATAGAGAAGAAGAGAGACAGAGAGACGACAACCACCTGAAGATGGGGCAGAAGTAGGAGGTGTGAAGCTGCAAGCCAGAGAACACCTGGACTGCCAGGGGCTGGGACGGACAAGGAAGGATCCTCCCCGGAGGCTTTGGAGGGAGCGTGGCCTGGCTGACCTCTTCACCTCTGGATCCTGGCCTCCAGAACTCCGAGAGAGTCAATTTCTTCTCTTTTAAGCAGCCCCAGGAAGCTAACACACGGTATTCCTATGCCAGAGGGGCTGGTGCTAAGTGATGGAGGCAGAGTTCAGATCCTGGCTCCAGTACTCATGATCTACCTCCAAGGACTGTGGGGGGTAAATGGAGCTGACCTCTGAAGGGCATCGAGGCCAGAGCTGACCCCCAGAGCACAGTGCCCAAGTGCTAGGCGTGTATGGGCAAGTCTTTGCTGGACATGGGTTGCACAGCTTAGAGCTGCTCACAGAAAAGATAACCCATGCTGTTGGTGGTGTTTCTACTTTGTAATTTAGCTAGATTCTCTTATTTTCATAGACTGTTGGAATCTCAGACACAGAAGAGAGATTAAAGGCCATGTACTGTAGTTTTCAGTCTCTTGGAGGTGTTTCCCCCACCTTTTCTCAGCTGTTGATTTTCCTGTCTCCAGCCAGCACCCACCGAGGTGGAGAATTTACTGCCCTGTGAGAAATTGCTGATAAGAAATTGCTGCTAAGTTGACTTTTCACGTTGAAAATAACTCTCCCTCTGTGTCCCTTGCTCTTTGAGGCACAAAGACTCTTCATGTCAGAGTGAGGGTAACATTTGAAGACAGTTACCAAGTAAGGCCTCTCTGTGTCTTTCCCAATAAAATATTCTTCCATTTTAACACTCCTCATGTGACTTGGCTGTTCTCTAATGCCTGGGGATGTCGCTGAAACTTGTTCTCTGTTCAACCATGCTGAATAGAAATGCGGAGACAGAGTTTTGGGTGAAGCAGAAAAGAATAGCTTTATTGTTTTGCCAGGCAGAGGGGGCCATGGGAGGTTAATGCCCTTAAAATTACATGTCCTGCCCTGGACGGGGTGGTGAGGAGTTGCATAGTGTTCAAGCACAGGGCATGACCCACGTGTGGACGTTCTTCTGGTGGGCTGGTGGGCTAGTGGTGAGGTGGTTAGGGGTCGCGTTGTCAGCCTTCTGGCTCCCTCTGGTCCAGGTTCCATGTGCTTCTGAGCAGCACACAGTTAACTCTCTCACCTGCTGGGGGTCTCAGCCTCTGCAGAAGAGCTTAAAGGACATGGCTCAGAGTATTAGCTATAGTCCTTGAGGAGGAACCAAAGTCCTTGACTTTGTTTATTGGCTAACCTATTATCATTTTGTCTTGCTTGACTGTTTTCCTTTCTATATGTTCTCACTTCTCTGAATAAATTTATTCTTAGACTAAAGTTTTTCTACAGACAAAAGGCCGGCAGAAGACGTGTGTGGGGATTTACTCTGGGAAGGCCTCATAGCGTCCTGCTCGGTTACAGAGATATCACCATCTCTTACCAATGGCAGGGTCTGGATTTGACTTCAACATTCTGGACATTTTTGGAGTCTTCTGTATGTGGGATGTATATGTATAGTCTGCATATGTCATGGGTCTTCTCTATATGAACCCATTGCTCTTTTCTTCCTTCTTTCTTCTTTCCTCAGCCATGCATTTTGCATCTCTACTTGTGGAATCACACTCAACTTTCTCCAAAATGATAGTTCCAAATTTATCCAATTCATACAAGCATCTTACTCTCACAGTACTTTCTTATTTTTTCTGCTACTTATGACAAGTGTAGGTGATGGCAGGTGACACACGAATACTGAAGAAATAAGGATCGATTTCAAACGCAGTTTAAAAAAAAGCAAAACATGTTCTTATATATTTGGAGATTTCCATGATTGAGAAAAGCAATGAAACAATCCTTAGATCAGAAAGCCATTAGGCAAGCTCCATTCCTTTCCTCAAATACAGGCCTTCTAATAAAAGACCAGCAATGTTTGTTGCTAACCTGGACTCTCAGGTTAAGGGGCATAGGTGTGAAGTCAATGGATGGTTGGAACCTGCTTCTTCTGGGGTCTTCCTCCTTCTGTTTCCCTTGGGATAATCAGCCAAGAGAAAACAAACTCTCCTTTGCTTTCAATTTATTATTTTTTAATTTAATTTTTATCTTCTATTGAAGCAACTCACTGCGGCATTCACGCTTAGAAAATTCCATGGACAGAGGAGCCTGACAAGCTACTGTCCAAAGGGCCGCAAAGAGTCAGACGCAGCAGCGCGAGCACACAGACAGTTGATTTACAACGTTGTGTTAGTTCCAGATAACAACAAAGGGATTCTGATATATAGATGCTTTTCCAGGTTCTTTTCCCATATAGATTATTACGGTCCCCTGTTTTAACGGGCTTCCCAGATGTCACAGTGCTAAAGAATCTGCCCGCAATGCGGGAGACCTGGGTTTGATCCCTGGGTTGGGAAGGTCCCCTGGAGAAATGAATGGCTTCCCACTCTAGTGTTCTTGCCTGGAGAATTCCATGGACAGAGCAGCCTGGTGGGCTACAGTCCATGGGGTCGCAAAGAGTCAGACACAAATGATCTACTGAGTACGCACACACAGGCTGTATAATAGGCCTTATGTTTGTCTGTTTATACGCGGTAGTGTGTATATTTCAATCCCAAACTCCCAGTTTATCCCTCTCCCTTCCTTTCCCATTTGTTAACCATAAGTTTGTTTTCTGTGTCTGAATCTGTTTCTGTTTGTAAATAAGTTCACCTGTATCATCTTCTTGAATTCCACATGTAAGTGATATCATATGACACTTGTCTTTCTCTTTCTGACTTACTTCACTTAGTATGATCACTTTTAGGTCCATTTATGTTATTGCAAATGTCATTATTTCATTCTTTTATAGAGCTGAATAATATTCTTGCTTCTTTTTTTAAAATCTTGGCTTTTCTACAAATTCCTCCTGCATCAGGCATGGAGTCAGCACGAATGAGATTCTCTGTTGTCAGGAAATTTGGCTGCTTTCTGCATTTTAGGGAGGAGGTATATTATTCCAGAAGGTATTTTAAATCTGATATAATAAGAGTTATGTATTAGGTCTGCGTTTCTGCATTTTAGGGAGTAGGTATATGATTCCAGAAGGTATCTTAGGTCTGATATAATAAGAGTTATGTATTAGGTCTACGTTTCTGCATTTTAGGGAGGAGGTATATGATTCCAGAAGGTATCTTAGGATACCTTCAGATTCCTGGATTCAGGAATCTCTTTTGTTCTAGGGAGGCTACTCTTGTCAGGTGCATAGACAGAGTAAAGATGGAGGGGGTCACCATAGTGAGAGGGTGGAAACATTCATCACCACCCCATCCCCACCTCCAATGGGGGAGGGGGACCGGAGACTTGGGTTCATCACAATGGCCAGTGATTTAATCAACCAGTGATGTCCTAGAATCTCCATGAAAACTCCTAATCAATAAGGTTTGGAGCACTTTCAGATTGGTGATGGCATCACTGACTCGATGGACATGAGTTTGAGCAAGCTCTGGGAGTTGGAGATGGGCAGGGAAGCCTGGCGTGCTGCAGTCCATGGGGTCACAAGGAGTTGGACACGACTGAGCAGCTGAACTGACTAGCTGACTGAGCACATCAGGCTGCTTGGAAAGCCAAGCCCTTGAGGGAGTGGGGGTGGGGGGTGGAAGCCCCCCCCATTCCCTCCCCCCGCCCACCCTATGTCTCTCTTCTATCTGGTTGTTCCTGAGTTGTATCCTTCATGTTAAACTTGTAGATGCAAATAAAGTAACTTCCTGAGTTCTGTAAACTGTTCTGGCCAACAGTGAATCTTGACATGAGAGTGATGGGAACCCCAATATATAGCAGGTCAGGCAGGAGGACAGGGGGCCCAGGTCTGGTAGTGAGGTGAGGGTATTTGAGGGACTGAGCCCTTAACATGTGGGGTTGGATGCTAACTCCAGGCAGGGGCTGTCAGACAGGTGGAAAACACTCCATGTTTTTGGTGCCAGGAGGAAAACACTTTCTTCATTTGTGGTCAGCAGTGTCATAAGAAAAAACAGATTTCTTGGCATCAAGATGTTAGGTGTGTCCAGATGGATCTGGGATTTTCTCAGCACTAACTGGAGGTGCCTGTTATCGGGAGATGCTAGCTGGTCCCAGGGCCAGTGGTGATCTGTGCGCTGCATCCTGACTCTGGGTTGGTTATGAAGATCCTGCGCAGATGGGTTAGGCTGCACAGTGCAGACCTTCAGAAACTTCCCCACACTGGGCTGTTTGGGGATTGTCTGGCTAGGGTCAGGGTCCAAGACTCTACCCTGGGAGGCGAAGATGGGCTCTTCCCAGAAGGGACTGAAAGCTCCTCACTGCCAGTTATCTTGAGAAATGCCTTATCCGGGGAAGAGACAGCACACTTGGAATTGAATGGCTAAGAGTGTGAGTGGTCCATATTCCAGACCTCATGCAGAAAAGTCACCAGACCACTTTCTCATCTGTAAAATGGGAATAATAGTGGATAACTTTAAAATAAGTATTAACAAGTTAATATTAAAATATTTACAACATAGAGAACATGCCATAAGGATGTGTGTTAAATAAACTGGGAAGAAGTATGTCCTTCTGTCCCTAGGCTGGGTAATTTGGGGTTTGATCACTGAGCTATGGAGATGCCTAGAGAGGTCAGGGGTGGGGGGAACTGCAACGAGTTAGCTAGAAATGAGCCAGAAGTGGGCAAGCTGCAGTCTCTCCTGGGTCTACACTCCAGCTGAGGTCTGAGATTCCCTGATACAGAGATCCCCGGTCAGTGGGGACCTCTTCCTTCATCCACCAGCTTCCTGCTCCCTCTCTGTCGATGTCACCCAGCAGCGTCTCTGCTGTCACCTGCTGCCCTGCCTCCTGCCTCAAACACAAATCTGAGTCATCTTTCCAAAGCGCATTTGTGGATCGGCTGGGTGGGACCGCTCCCAAAGGCTGAGGGCTGCGGCTGCCTGGGTGACTCAGGCCCCACGTAGGGGGCCCTGCAGCAATCTTGACTCCAGAGCACACTCGGGGGCAGACAACCTCACTGTACAAGGCAGGCACCTCGGCCTCCACACTGTGATCTGAGCTCAGATCACCACCCTCTGCAGCTCCTAATATCGTGGTACCAGTGGGTCCCAGTGGCCCATCCCCATGCTGTGATGGAGGCCAGGTCTGTCCACTGATGGGCAGAAAACAAATGACCTGACCAAATGAGATAGGGACCACATGGCATCTGACGTACTTCCAGGAGATTTCAAAAAAACAGATAATTCAATTACATGCACGTAGATCACAGACATCTTTAAAATTCAAATAGCCCTAATAATAATTCAAGGTCCCATTCTGAGAGTGTTTTTGACAATTCTATAGCCTCCAAAGAATAAAAACTAGTCTTGGAATTAAAATATATGTGTTTCTAAGAACAAAAATAGTTTCAAATAAAGATCAGTTATTTGGACTGCATCATCCTGATACTTATGTATAAAGAGAATCTTCAGGTGTCTATTGGTCATGATACCACAGGGCAGGTGGACTAATCAGATGAGGAGACCAAGGCCCCAGAAGTCTTTCTCCCACACCAGCAGAATTTGGTCTCTGGCTGTGTCTTGATTCTAAACTTACTGATATTTCTTTAGAAGTTGAAGTCATTTCCAGATAAAACTCACATGTTGCTCTTACATCTAGAAGTGACTGACACATACTGCATGCATATGTGCTCAGTTCCTGTAGTCACGCCCGACTCTTTGAGACCCTACGGACCATAGCCTGCCAGGCTTCTCTGTCCAGGGGATTCTCCAGGCAAGAATACTGGAGTGGGTTGCCATGCCCTCCTCCAGGGAATCTTTCCCACCCAGGGGATCAAACCTGCGTCTCCAGTGTCTCCTGCATCTCCTGCATTGGCAGGCAGGTTCTTTACCACCAACACTACCAGGGAAGTCCATCAGATATATACTAGGCACTACCTAAATGCTTGTTGACTGAATGTCATTTAAAAATACCCAGGAACATCATATCTTTAGCTGTTTGGAAAGGATAAGTCCACATTATACCAATCGATTTTCAATGGTACAGAACAGGATGCTCACCAGACACAATACTCATAACACTTCACATTGTTTATTGAGCATTAAGCCACATGACAGAACAATTTAAATACCACAGGAATAAATCCCATAATCATAGATCACCCTGGACGATATTTCAATAAGGCTTTACCCCCACTGACAACTTCAAAGGCATAGAAACATATGATTTTTTAATCAACAGAAGTCATAGCCAAATAATGAATAAAAGCTATATTCACTGAGAATAACTTGTAGCAAATAATATTTTTTCATTGATGAGTGGCTGAAAAGGTGCAATCATGGGATTCTTTCTGGATAACTCTGGGGAAAGATAGAAGGCGGGAGGAATAGGGGATGACAGAGGATGAGATGGTTGGATGGCATCACCAGCTTGATGGACATGAGTTTGAGTAAAGTCTGGGAGTTGGTGATGGACAGTGAAGCCTGGCATGCTGCAGTTCCTGGGGTCACAAAGAGCCCTGAACTGAACTGGAGAAGAAGCACGTGCCACATACAGGCTGGGTTCTGAGGAGCTGGGCTGATACATAGTTTCCTCTCATCCCAGTCTTCAGATAATTTCAATTTTTGATCTCTACAGGGGAAAAAAAGAACAGGAACATATGGCTATATTTTAAAAATGTGAAAGTCAGAATTTTGTATACTCCTCCTTGGAACACAGAGAAGGAATATACTTTTCCATCTGTGAAATAGAAAAGAGTTTGAACTGGAAGAAATGAGCTTTTATTGCCAATCTGGCTTCTCTATGATTGTTGTTTTGTCGCAAAGTTATGTCTGACTCTTTTGCAACCCCATGAACTGTAGCCCACCAGGTTTCTCTGTCCATTGGATTTCCCAGGCAAGAATACTGGAGTGGGTTGCCATTTCCTTCTCCAAGGGATCTTCCCAACCCAGGGATCGAACCAGGGTCTCCTGTGTCTCCTGCACTGACAAGCGGATTTTTTATCACTGAGTCACCTGGGAAGCCCCTTCTCTATGACACATTTTATTAATGTCAACTAGAATCTTGGCCCTATTTCCTACCTTATGTAAAATAGGGATAGTTCCTTCTTTCCTACAGAACTGTGACCATTGCATTTGTTATAATTTACATAAGCACAAGGGGCTTCCTCTGTGACTCAGTGGTAAAGAATCTGCCTGCCAATGCAGGAGACAGGGGGTTGATCCTTGGGTTGGGAAGATCCCCTGGAGGAGGGCATGGCGACCCACTCCAGTATTCTTGCCTGGAGAATCCCATGGACAGAGGAACATGATGCACTGCAGTCCATGGGGATCACAAAAAGTCAGACCGACTGAGCACGTTAACATAAGCACAAGTAAAACCAAAGTATTAAGATTTTTATCACTCTAACTAATCTGACTAAAACATATATGCATTGTGATTTACTATTGTATCCTCCATTTTAAAAAATTTTCCTTTTCATTACCTTTGGAATTGGTGGCAAGTATAGTGAAGGACAGAGAAGCCTGGTGTGCCACAGTCCAGGGGGTCACGGAGCCGGACATGATTTAGTGACTGAACAACAAATAATGACTCCACATGGGCTTCCCAGGTGGTGCTAGTGGTAAAGACTCCTGCCTATGCAAGAGACATGAGACCTGGGTTCGACCTCTGGAGGAAAGATCCCCTGGAGGAAGGCATGGGAACCCACTCCAGCATTCTAGGCTGGAGAATCCCCATGGACAGAGGAGCCTGGCGGCTACAGTCCATGAGGTCACAAACAGACACGACTGAAATGACGTAGCACGCACACATGCATAATTACTCCGGAGTAATTGTTACTTCTATCAGAGACCTGCCTCTGTTTCAAATGAGTTTTCTGAGCTGGAGTCTCCTGTGTTGTTCCAGGCATAGGGGAATAAGACATGATAAGATACACATAGAGTTGCAGAAATGTTCCTCTAGAGTGTTTGCCTGTGTGGTTTTGTTTTGAATTTATCTTACTCCCCCCACATACACACACATCCCCACCACACACAGAGATGCTTATTGTGGAGCAGTGGAATAATCTGGAACTGTAGGCTTCTCCCCAACACCTTCCCAAGATACTCAAGTCTAACTGGGGTGTTGCTCCCTGAAGGGTGATCCCTCAGCTTATGAGCAGCAGACCTTTAGGAAAAGGGTTTGCTGAGCCAGGAAAAGGACCTGATATTTCAGGACATGCCCTGAAAGAGGCGTGTCTCTGACCTCATGGACCAGAAGCCTGGATTGGACCTCTCACGTAAATTCAATGCAATGTTTAACTTCCGATTTTTTGAGGACTACACAGCAGTCCCCAACCTTTTCAGCACTGGGGACTGGTTTTGTCAAGGATAATTTTTCCATGAACCATTTGTGGGGGGATGGTTTCAGGATGACTCAAGTTGTTTCATTCATTGTCCACCTTATTTGTATAATTATTATATTAGCTCCACCTCAGATCATCAGGCATTAGATCCTAGAGGTTGAGGACCACTGCACTATAGTATTAATATCTCACGTACTCATAGTTAAAATTAAGAGTCCAGAAGATCAAGTTGTATGCACTGAGAAAACTAATTCCATCACACATTTAGGTTCTGCATCCCCCGTGGGTGATGACAGATGGGCACAAAGCAGAAAAAGAAAGAAAGAGAAGTGGAATGAGGATGCAATGGCTGGAGTATGAACAACCATTTTGGGCCATGAGACAGGTGTTCTATGTTGATGCTAAAAATAGCAGGGAATCAAGAAGGAAGGATCCTGGGATCCTGATGATTCTTAAAGCCCCACTGTTGCCCCTTGATTGCCTTTCTTTAAACTCTTTCTAGAGAGATATAAACCTCTTATTTGTTTAATATAAAAAAAGAAAGAAAAGCTGAAGCTTCTACCACCCACCTCCCCCAAGTGGGGCAAAAGGAAGAAGAAAGAAATCAAGGTGGTGGGAAAACTCCAATGGAATGACATTCATAAAATAACCTAATGCGAAGGCTCTGAAGACCCTTGCAGTTCAACAGACATCATTCCAACTTGTTTCAATGCTGTGTTTGTGAGATGCTTTTCTTACAAGTCACCTGCCCACTGTCTTCAGGGTTTCTATAACTGATGCGCAATAGTTTAACATTTTCTTTCTCTAAATCAACATGAACGTGGTCCTTCCTGACAGCAAACCAGCCGTCATGTCAAATTCCTTTTTGAGTGTTTTCACTTATTTTCATTTATCTACCATTTGCTAGTTTATAAGTTGCTATAACTGTAAGCTGGGGGTAACACTGGAGAAAGCTGAGGGGATATTACAGAGATGTATGACTGATAGTGTCAAATAAAAGAGTACAAAGTAGAAATCTATGGAAGTTTCTAAAGACTCCCTATGTGGTATGTTCCTACTTCTCCGGACCAGACAGGGCTGGCTCTATCTCCCTCTTTTAGGGTGGAGGGACTTCTCCCCACAGGGTGGCTTACCTGCCTTTCCCTCCCCCGGTGCTCTTAACACCTTGGCCGCCATCTCCTGGATGTGCTCCCAGGCCCGCTGCACATGGGCCAACTCCACCGTGCGTGAGCAGATGGCAAAACGCAGCACGAACTGGTCTCTCAGGGAACAAGGAACCAAGTGGATTTTTTTGGCACTGTTTATGCTTTCCAGAAGAGCTTCGTTCAGTTTGTTGGAACCCTGCAGGTTGAGAAAGGCAGCACTCAGATCTTTGGAGGCTCAAACATGTATCACGACGCGAGGTAGGTGCTGGGTGATGCAGTCCCCGGTCAGCGGGAGAACCGCCCCACCACAGGCCTTTCATTTGCAGTCAAAAAATTCAACTAAGTAATCGTTACGTGGGCCTGAATGAGGGCTGCCTCCCCTGTACAACAATTTGCTCATGTTCCAGTGTTCTGTCAAAAGATGAACCTTCTGTGACCCAGGTTTACAAAGAAAAAATGAAGGTTCCGAGACGTGTTACCTCTAAGTTGATGAGCTTAAACAGCAGAACTGTATAATGGCACCAGTGAATGGAAACATACAGGAGAAATCTCACAATACAGTAAGTCTCCTGCGTAGGAGCCTTGAAGTTGTGAGATTTCAAAGATGAGAGTGTGCGTTCACACATGCAGTCGCGTCAGCGTGTCCGGCGGGTCGTGTGCCTGCATCCTCTGCAAGCGCGCCCTTGGGTCGTTTACTGCACAGTCGCGGGTAGAGTGCAGTGGGTGAGTGAATGAAAGCCGCTCACTCGTGTCCGACTCTCTGCGACCGCGTGGACTCTACAGCCCAGGGAGTTCTCCAGGCCAGAGTACTGGAGTGGGTAGCCGTTCCCTTCTCCAGGGGATCAGAGCGCAGTAGGGAGGTATCTTTATTTCGTGCCCAGGAAGTCTGGAAGCGAGCATAAAAGCAGTGATGCTATGCCTGGTCCTACTGTGCTATTCGAGGTACTGTGCTATACAATAAAAAATGCTTCTCTATTTTTGTTTATTTTTTAATGTAATATTTGTGTGAAAAGTATTACAAACCTATTACAGTACTCTATACCGATTGTGTTAGTTGGGTACCTAGGCTAATTTCATTAAGCCTGCAAACAGACTAAACTTAAGGAATGCCTCCTCGGAATGGAACGCCTTCCTATGTAGGCGATTGCTGTGTAGAAAATGGAGCGTAATAGGCAGCTTCTGGCTAGACTCTTGGAAAACTGTCCTCGAACTGTGGACCAGAGGCCCATCAGTGGCCCTGCTCTGGAGGGGCGCAGCCCGCCAGCCTTGGACGGGGAGGCTGGGGGCCCCATACCTAGAGGCCCAGGTGGAGGGCATGCGTCACACAGACTGGGAGCCGTGCCCTCCCGTCTGCTCAGGCCGGTTACCCTTCTCATCTTCGCCCGCCTCTGTCTTGGTTCTGTCCTCAGGCAGGGACTCCACCCCCACACGCCTCATGCTTGATGTAGAAGGGCCTGGACATGGGGCCAGCATCCTGGGTCGCATGACCCACAGTAGACTGTACTGTTCTCAGTCCATCTTGAGAGCAGGGAGGACAGTGGGAAGAGAAATGTCCTGGTCGGCCAGAGGCAGGACCCGGGCCTCACGTCTGTGCAGCCTGCAGGTCGCTGACTGGCGTGAGGCTCTGACCAGTGGCCCGTGGACAGTGTATGGGCCCAAGGCCACCGAGAAACTGCTGCTGCATCAGATCCAGTTAGAGCAGGTTCCGCTACAGGATGAGGGTGAGGAGGTGGAAATGATGGTTTGAAAGGATGGAACTTCACCAGGAAGACTTAATGGAAGAGCAAATGCCTGAAAGTGCCATTGGCAGGAAATAAAAGCAAGCAAGTCTGGAAAACTTTGCTCACCATTTTCAAATGGATCGGACAAGATATGTTTTCTACTAAACAGAGGCAAAGACAGAAAACAGCCTGAGGTGTAACAACGGTAGCAACAGCAGACTTGACCTCCACAGCAGACGGCAACAGGGCAAAGGAGAACATAACAAGATAGCAGATACGGAGGCAGGAAACGAGCGATAATGCCTGGACAACTTGCCTCCTCAAGGAGAAACTGGATTCACGGAATAGAAGTAACAAGTTTCACAGAAGAAACGTTTTGCTTTCTGAGAAGCCCCTGGGCTTCCAGGGCGGGAAGGGACATGTGGGTAGGTTTGCCCAAGTAAACGGGGAGGAGAAAATAAAAGTCTTGACTTTGACAACGTGATGCTCATTGAAAGAAGCCGGTCACAGAAGGTAGCACAGTGATGGTCCCATTAACAAGAATGTCTGGAGCAGACAGGTCCACACAGACAGAAAGGAGATCCGTGGCCCCAGGGGTGGGGCTGGGGCTTCCTTGAGGGAGAATGAAGATGTTCTCAAGCTAGATTGTGGGGATAGCCGTGCAACCCCGGGGACAGGTTAGGCATCACTGAAATGTATAGTTTATATGGACAGAGTATATGGTATGTGGATTACATCTCAATAAAACTGCTAAAATTTAAAAAAACTAAAATCCATCAAGAAAATCGGCGGTAAAAACAAAACAACTGCTTGATGGCAAAAACATCACATCTATCGGCTGCCAGCACCAGCACAGACTGAAGCACGCCCTCAGCTCACCCTGCGGGGCCCTGCTCCTGGCGCCAGAGCTGACCACTGTCCTCTGAGCTCAGGTGTCTGTGATGCTCTGCCCTCTGAGCTCAGGTGTCTGTGACGCTCTGCCGTCTGAGCTCAGGTGTCTGTGATGCTCTGCCCTCTGAGCTCAGGTGTCTGTGACGCTCTGCCCTCTGAGCTCAGGTGTCTGTGATGCTCTGCCCTCTGAGCTCAGGTGTCTGTGTGATGCTCTGCCCTCTGAGCTCAGGTGTTTGTGTGATGCTCTGCCCTCTGAGCTCAGGTGTCTGTGATGCTCTGCCCTCTGAGCTCAGGTGTCTGTGATGCTCTGCCCTCTGAGCTCAGGTGTCTGTGACGCTCTGCCGTCTGAGCTCAGGCGTCTGTGTGATGCGCTGCCCTCTGAGCTCAGGTGTCTGTGATGCTCTGCCCTCTGAGCTCAGGTGTCTGTGTGATGCTCTGCCCTCTGAGCTCAGGTGTCTGTGACGCTCTGCCCTCTGAGCTCAGGTGTCTGTGACGCTCTGCCCTCTGAGCTCAGGTGTCTGTGATGCTCTGCCCTCTGAGCTCAGGCGTCTGTGTGATGCTCTGCCCTCTGAGCTCAGGCGTCTGTGATGCTCTGCCCTCTGAGCTCAGGTGTCTGTGATGCTCTGCCCTCTGAGCTCAGGTGTCTGTGATACTCTGCCCTCTGAGCTCAGGTGTCTGTGATGCTCTCCCCTCTGAGCTCAGGTGTTTGTGTGATGCTCTGCCCTCTGAGCTCAGGTGTCTGTGATGCTCTGCCCTCTGAGCTCAGGTGTCTGTGATGCTCTGCCCTCTGAGCTCAGGTGTCTGTGACGCTCTGCCGTCTGAGCTCAGGCGTCTGTGTGATGCGCTGCCCTCTGAGCTCAGGTGTCTGTGATGCTCTGCCCTCTGAGCTCAGGTGTCTGTGTGATGTGCTGCCCTCTGAGCTGAGGTGTCTGTGATACTCTGCCCTCTGAGCTCAGGTGTCTGTGTGATGCTCTGCCCTCTGAGCTCAGGTGTCTGTGATGCTCTGCCCTCTGAGCTCAGGTGTCTGTGATGCTCTGCCCTCTGAGCTCAGGTGTCTGTGACGCTCTGCCCTCCGTGCTCAGGTGTCTGTGTGATGCTCTGCCCTCTGTGCTCAGGTGTCTGTGTGACGCTCTGCCCTCCGTGCTCAGGTGTCTGTGATGCTCTGCCCTCTGCGCTCAGGTGTCTGTGACGCTCTGCCCTCTGTGCTCAGGTGTCTCTCTGTGAGCCTCACATCTCCCTGCCAGCTCTTGTGTCATGACTCTGCTCTCTTGCCTCCAGGTTGTTATGTGTGGTTCTCACCAGCCCTGAAAGCCTGTGTAGTCAGTGTGAGGAGGAAAGGGGAAGACCAGGGCCACGTTTGGATGGGCAGCACCTTGACAATCGGTGATTCCATCGTGCCTTCTCCTCCCTCCCTTTGCGGACTTGGACACGGAGGCCTGTGGATAGGATTGGCTCTGCAAATGGAAAGCTAGCCAGAGAGTGGTCAGGGTGTTAGGGCTAAGCTACTGGCTTCCTCCACATGAGGCTGGTTGATAAGGTCCTGTGTGAGCAGTGCCCTTTGGGTTTGTGGAAAATATGGTTGTGATTCTCAGCAGAGGTGGCCGATACCCTCAGGCAGCAGAACGACAGAGCCCCCGGGAGCAGCACCCCTTGAACCCCTGTTCCACCAGCAGCTGGGGGCATATGGGGCGCGAGTCAGTGGGTTCTGAGTGAGCTGAGCCTGGCTCCTCACAGGCTCCAGGTGATGCTGTGCCGGTCCAGGGACCATTCTTGGGCCCATGAGCCCACGCATGGGTCAGTCCTTCAAGGATTCCAATGCTACAGTTGGATCGATGGAGAAAATGGCCAGCATCCTCCCACCAGCTACACATGGGCAGGGAGTCCGAGTACCAGGGAGAAGGGTGGGAATTGTGGGAAGTCAGGGTGGGGAGGTGGGAGCAGCAGACTGGAAAACTGGTGGGGAGCCACGCAAGGTCTCTGGGGAGCTCAGTCGATGTATGGATGGATGTAATGAATGACAGCTTCCTCTCTTCCCGGTCAAGAAAACGCAGACAATGAAGTCGACTTAGACATACCTTTAGCCGGAAACAGACCAGCCCCAGAGTGACTTCTGCACAGATTTCAAAGCGGGTGTCCTGGCGCACCAGTGCCTCAAACGCATGGGACAGCTGGACGTGCTGGAAAGGGAAGGGACATTTGTCTGAGTCTCTTGTCATGACTTGATTCACAACTTCACCGCCTAGAGAACAGTATGAAACCATGCATCTGTAACTCATTAGCATGCCATTTTCTTCCAACATTGATGTCACCCATGCCCCTCTGTCCCCACAGAGGGTGAGAAACTCGTTACCAGGAGAAAGGGGCCACCATCTTCAGAAAAACACCTCTTGTCATCTGCTCAGAAGACCGTGTTCATCACACCCAATCTTTTAGAATTTTAGGCTAAATGTTGTCAGGAGGGATTTAAAGTTTTCAGAAGAGAGGTGGCGCTAGTGGTAAAGAACACGCCTACCTATGCAGGAGACGTGGGTTTGATCCCTGGGAGGGACGATCCCTGGAGGCGGGCATGGCAGCCCACGCCGGTGTTCGTGCCTGGAGAATCCCCGTGGACAGAGGGGCCTGGCGGGCTGCAGTCCGTGGGGCTGCAGAGCCGGTCAGAGCTGAGCATGAGCACACTCACGCTGAAGAGGGACGTGGGCACCAGCTGGGGAGCCGCGCGCTTCGCCATCCTGTCCTGGTGCTGGCCCGCGATGTAGGGGCCTGCCCAGTCACTCAGTCGAGTCCGACTCTGTGACCCAGGGACCGTAGCCCGCCAGGCTCCTCTGTCCATGGGATTCTCCAGGCGAGAGCATTGGAGTGCTGGAGTGGGTTGCCATTTCCTCCTCCAAGGGATCTTCCTGACTCAGGGGACCAACCTGCATCTCTTGCATCTCCTGCATTGACAGGTGGATTCTTTATCATTAGCGCCCCCTGGGAAGCCCAATAACACCATAATCATGTCCATTCTGCAGACCAGGAGACTGAGGCTGGTTCTATCGCCGTTGCCCAGCACCAGAGCTCCCGCTCTGCGGCTGTTTGTTATCCCACAGCATCTGCCGCCACAGTGAGACCCTCGTCAGCCCCAGGCCGCCTCCTCTCTCTGATCCAGCCCATACTAAACATGGAGTTGTTTACAGAGACCAAGAGCTGATTCACACAGTATGTGACCTGAGAACCAGCTCACCCAGGTCTCAGCGCCCACGGAGCTCATCCGGAACCCTGGCATCCAGTGTGGGGCTCACTGACAGGTGTCCAGGGGGCATCTGAGCAGAGGTTGCATTGCTCCAAGTGTTGGGACAGAAACGTCATTTATTTTTGGGGGGAATATAATTGCTTTACAATGTTGTGTTCGTTTCTGCTATAAAAGTGAATCAGCCATATGTATACACGTACCCTCTCCCTCTGGAGCCCCCGTCCCTCCCCACCCTGCACCCCACCCCCCGGGTCAGCACAGAGCCCTGAGCTGACCTCCCTGCGCTGTAGAGTGGCTTCCCCCTCACTGTCTGTCCACACGTGGTGCTGCATACACGTCAGCCCTGATCTCCCAGTTCGTCCCACCCTCCCCTCTCCCCACTGTCCACTTGACCGTTCTGTCTGTATCTCTATTCCCGCCCTGCAAATAGGTTCCTCTGTACCATTTTTCTAGATTCCATGTGCATGAGAAACACCACGGTTTAAATGAGGGGTCCCCAGGCAGTGATGAACCTGGTGCCACTAGAGGGCTCCAGAGGCTGCTGGCAGGGGTCCCCTCATGCTGGATCCTGGGGAGATGGACAGCTGCTGGGGTGTGTCTGAGGGCAGGGTCGGTCCCTCTCAGGGAATCACGAAGCGCGTTTCAGGAAGCAGCAACATGATCACCGCCAGCTTCCCGGAGCTTCCAGCTGGAATCACCCTCGTGAGATTAACTGCTTGTGTTTCGCCTTCCTTCCCCAGAGCAGCTGAATCCTCGTTCAGCTTTTGAGCACAGGCTCCCCACGGGGAGAACTCATGGGCCCGCTTACATGTCCCTTCCCAGTTCTCTGCCCACAGAGATGCTCCAGACCCTTTAGAGCCCCCCTAGCAGCCTCGTAAGCTGGATGGGTGCCGGTGAGCGTGGCGCCGTGGGGCCCCAAGCCACCGCCTGCTGCCACGTGCTCCGTCACAGGGAAGGGCCCGGAGCCATCGCCCTGCCCGCAGCTGCCCAGCACTGTCACCAAAGTGAGACTCTGCAGGGCTGCCCCGCACCCGGGCCATCTGAAGGCCTCTGTCCACCAGGGTGGGGCCACAGCTGAGGACGCCAGGATGGGAGGCCTGGCTGGAAACTGGCAGGCTGTCCACAGCCAGCTAAGTGAGTGGGTCTCCTCTGGCCTGTTTCCTCAGCTGTTAAAAAAAAAAAGCAGGGCACACATACTGCTATTGGAGAAGGAAATGGCAACCCACTCCAGTATTCTTGCCTGGAGAATCCCACGGACAGAGGAGCCTGGCGGGCTGCAGCCCCTGGGGTCACAGAGAGTCGGACCTGACTGAGCTGCTTTCACTCTGTGCTGTGCTTAGTCGCTCAGTTCGCTGTGCCCTGCTTGACAACATCGTACTTCATTCCTCAGGTCTAAGACCTCCCTAATGTCACCCGGATAAATAATGACAGCAGACTCACCTTGCGGATATAGGCCTGCAGTCCCTTGACTCCATACATCCTGAAAACAAACCACATCTTCAAAGAGCGGAACCTCCGGCCCAGCGGCAGCTGCCAGTGCTGAAATCAGACACAAGACAGCAGCTCGTGAGGACTGTGCCAAGGGCCGGCTTCCTTTTTGACTTGAGGACTGGCTTGTTTCTCCTGAAGGCAGTTAGCTCCCTGGAGACCAACCCTTCTGGCTGCCACAAGGGACCAGACCAGTCCCTTGTGAGCTGACAGGGGGCGGTGTGGCCCTGCCCCTCGGGCTTACAACCCAGGAGGGGTGGGAGGGGAACGTTCACTGATTTCTCTGCCTACAGGAAACAAGCAGGGGGCAGCAGATACCCACACCCTCTGCTGCACATGCCCCGTGACACCCATTCTCGAGAGCAACATGCATTTTCTTCCTGCCCCGCAGGCCACCATGGAGCAACCTGCCAGATGCCGTCACCAGGAAACACACTCATCAATATGTGGGACGTCGCATGAGCCTTCCTGAGTTTTCCTGCATTTGTCAGCTGCCCGGCTGTGACACTCTCCAATGGTTGTCAAGGTGCCAAAGCGAGCAGGAGTGGACACAGAGGGGAGATGGTGCAGGGACGTTTGGGAAGATCAAGATAAAATCATCCTGATTTTACACGGTCACTTCCTATTGGAGCTTCTGAAGGAGATGGGGGCACAGGGGGTGTGTCTCCATCTTTGTTCTCTGCTGGCTGCTCACAGAGCCCAGAGGCGAACTTCCTGCTGGGCGTGGGACAATACCACTCAGGGGGTTGGAGTGCAGGGTGGCTGCGCGAGGGGCACAGCAGGCTTGGGGGGCACTGCTGCTCTAGGGAATGCACCCCTGGCCATGGCACCCCACTTCTGAGCTGCAATGAAACCACCAGGGTTCTGCAGAAGCTTCTCAAGTTTCAAGAGAAACACGGGCCCAAGATTGAGGTTCAGAAGCACCCAGCACAGTGTCACTGCTGTTTACAGCAGGCGCTGTGTGGGTGCTCAGGCCACCTCACTTTATCTTCCTAACCGCGCTGGGAACAGGGGTTAGTAGCTCTGTTTTATCAGGGAGAAAGCAGGCATCTAGGGGCTAGTGATGCACAAGGCCAGAGAGCCCCAGTCGTGCCCACTGACACCCACTGTCCTCTATGTAGCTGGGCGTTTGCAAGCTGTTGGGGAGTCTTAGTAAAAATTAACTTCATGTGCCTTTTTGGAAAATCTACTGTCACCCCACTAAGTAACTAATTAACTAGACACTAACTAACTTACTAACTAGCACAGTGGTCCCTTGCTTACAGGAGGCTGCACTCCAAAATTATTCCTCCCCAGCAGCCTCCGAGAAACTAAAATGTGAATGAAATCTAACACTGGAAAGAATAGCAAGGGAAAATTACTTTCTGTGGCATGAAGGTAAACATGCATGCAGTTTAACTGTGTTCATTCCAGTGTCACCCTAAAGTGCCGTCACTACCTCTCTGGGGCCTGAGGCAGGACTGGGCCAGCTTCCCCGGGAGCAGAGCCTGTGCGCCGTCTTTTCCCCCAGCCCTGACCAGACGTGAGGGCGGAGAGGAGAGGCCTGCTCCCGTTAGCCACCTTACTCCCAGTCTCGCTCAGAGCAGCGGCCAGAGCAGCACCGTGCTCCTGCCTGGGGACGGAGGCTGGACCCGAGTGCTGCGATCTGCACACGTCTTCTGTCCTCTGACCCTTGTCCTCCCACTGCCCCGGGAACGGCGGCTCCTGGCACGCAGCCTGAGCGTGGAGCAGAGGGCCACGTCTCGGGGAGACGTTCTCTGCCTCACAGCGGAATACGGGCCGGGCGGCATCATTCCCTCCAAGCCTCAGACCTGCTGTCAGTGCTCAGCTGCTCAGTGGTCAGGCCCACTGCCTGGCCAGAGTGCTAGTTAGGGCCCAGCTGGAGGTGTCCTCTGTTGGACCCTAGTTCCAATAGGACCGGGAGGCAGCAGGAGTGACAGCCCGTGACGGCCCCCACACGGCACTCACAGGTTAGATTACCTCGGACCCGGACTTGGGAAGATAAACCTCCCACTTACCCTGTAGTCAGTGATAAGCCCTGCAAAGGAGAAAGAAAGAAAAAAGGAACCGTTAGACACATTGGTTGATTACCTGCCTCATTCTTTTCCATCGTCTCTTGAACCAGACCAAAGACCACTGAGGGCAGGGGCTGGGTGTTCACTGAGATGATCCCCAAGGTATCAGATTCAAGGGGGCTTCCAGAGAGCAAAGCACAAGAGGAAATGCTGAATTAGGAGTGGATTCCCCACTCATTTCACTTTCTGCACTTACACAAGCAGGGAAATCTGAGATTTCTTCTGTGCCCGGGGTAAATTGGCATTCACATTCTGTGAAGTCTTCATCATCCATTCATTCTTGTGTGGGAAGGTGAATTTGTGATATAGAAGTGATTTGAATGTAAAGAAGTCAAACTTTTGATGGGACTTTATCTCCGTGTTCTCATTTCTTAGTCCAGATTCTGGAGCTGAGTAAATACCCAGTGAGTGTCTTCCGAGTGGGCTTCGTTATCTGGGATTCAAAGGTCTTCACAGGGGTTATGAACAAGGCCTGGTTCGCATTTAGGTCGCCTCTTGTGCCAAAAGCAGTAAAGTCGAAGCTGGTGTATAGGGAAGAGCACTGGATGAAGAGTCTCGCAGATGGGAGTCTCTACGTGGGAATCTTGGGCACAGAATCAGGTGGGAATTAGAAAGCTGTGTGCTGGAATCTGACCCTCCAGTGTCGTCCCGGCTGTCCACCTGCCACAATTCTCCACCCACCCTGGTAAAATGTGCTTGGCCCACTGGGCGCACGGGCCTGCCTTACATTTACAGGAAAATCTAAAATCGCAGCTTGTTAGGACTCCCCAGCTGACAGCTGGAGAGACCAGATCGACTAGGATCATACCAATTAGGATCATCGTACGGTTATAGTAACAGGGGAATATGCAGGGCTGTTTTGCAGGGCTCAACCTCCTCATTTCATCTGGGACCCCAAGTGGAAGCCACAAGTCATGCAGCCTAAGTCAGCTCCCAAATGATGCCTTTCTTCTCTTTATGCCCCTTGGAACAGACTCATTAACAAACACCAACAGAGTCATCAGAGGTAACAGCACCCGTGAGTGTACTTGGCAGGTAATAAACACCCAGTAAGAAGGTGATGTCGTCAAGGAGGATGAATGAAACGCCTCCGAGTTCAGGTGACTGCCCCATCCTGATAGTCACTAGTCAGTTACACTGAATTATAATTCAGAAAACTAAAACGACTGTGCAGTCACACCAGCCACATTGCCAGTGCTCAAAAGCCACCCGTGGCTAGTGTCTGCCACACAGGACAACACAGAATTACAGGACACATCCTTCATTGCAGGAAATTCTAGTGCATTGTGCGATAGAAGCTTCAAAGAAGAGGAGTCAGATGCAGAAGCCTCTATAGCTGAACAACGTGGTTAAAGATGGAGTCTGTGTCTCAAAGAACCTGCTTCTCCGAGGACTGGCTGAAGACCTGGTCCAGTTAGGTGCTGGCCTGTACAAGTGTTTCCTGTTAACATAAAGAATGCTAAAGCCTTCTCCAGCAGCAAGTCCCAATGATGATGGTGTTACTTACACTGTGGACTACTTACTACATCCTACATCCCTCAGTTCAGTTCAGTCGCTCAGTCATGTCCAACTCTTTGCAATCCCATGGACTGCAGCATGCCAGGCTTCCCTGTTCATCACCAACTCCCAGAGTTTACTCAAGCTTATGTCCATCTAGTTGGTGATGCCATCCAACCAGCTCATCCTCTGTTGTCCCTTTCTCCTCCTGCCTTCAATCCCTCCCAGCATCAGGGTCTTTTCTAATGAGTCTGTTTTTTGCATCAGGTGGCCAAAGTATTGGAGTTTCAGCATCAGTCCCTCCAATGAATATTCAGGACTGATTTCCTTTAGGATGGACTGGTTGGCACTCCTTGCAGCCCAAGGGACTCTCAAGAGTCTTCTCCAACACCACAGTTCAAAAGCATCAATTCTTTGGCACTCAGCTTTCTTTATGGTCCCACTCTCACATCCATACATGACCACTGGAAAAACCATAGCCTTGACCAGACGGACCTTTGTTGGCAAAGTAATGTCTCTGCTTTTTAATATGCTGTCTAGGCTGGTCATAACTTTTCTTCCAAGGAACAAGCATCTTTTAATTTCATGGCTGCAGTCACCATTTGCAGTGATTTTGGAGCCCAGAAAAATAAAGTCTGTCGCCATTTCCATTGTTTCCCCATCTATTTGCCATGAAGTGATGGGACTCGATGCCATGATCTTAGTTTTCTGAATGTTGAGTTTTAAGCCAACTTTTTCACTTTCCTCTTTCACTTTCATCAAGAGGCTTTTTAGTTCTTTGCTTTCTGCCATAAGGGTGGTGTCATCTGCATATCTGAGGTTATTGATATTTCTCCCGGCAATCTTGATTCCAGCTTGGGCTTCATCCAGCCCAGCATTTGTCATGATGTACTCTGCATAAAAGTTAAATAAGCAGGGTGACAATATATAGCCTTGATGTACTCCTTTTCCTATTTGGAACTAGTCTGCTATTCCATGTCCAGTTCTAACTGTTGCTTTTTGACCTGCATACAGATTTCTCAAGAGGCAGGTCAGGTGGTCTGGTATTCCCATCTCTTTCAGAATTTTCCACAGTTTGTTGCGATCCACACAGTCAAAGGCTTTGGCATAGTCAGTAAAGCAGAAATAGATGTTTTTCTGGAACTCTCTTGCTTTTTCAATGATCCAACAGATGTTGGCAATTTCCTCTCTGGTTCCTCTGCCTTTTCTAAATCCAGCTTGAACATCTAGAAGTTCACGGTTCATGTACTGTTGAAGCCTGGCTTGGAGAATTTTGAGCATTACTTTGCTGGCGTGTGAGATGAGTGCAATTGTGCGGTAGTTTGAGCATTCTTTGGCAGTGCCTTTCCTAGTATGTCTTTAAACTACGTAAGACATAACTGGGGTGAGCAGCTTCTAAATCTGCATATAGTAAAAACAATAAAACCAAACAATGCATATAAGAAGACTGGTGAGAAACACAGCCACATATTAACGGGATCAACATCTGGGTGGAGGGTTAAGTTCAGGGTTATGTTTCTGGCCTACCTCTTTTCTATTGTCCAGATGTACAGTTTTTATAATGAAAGAATTCATTGGAAAAGTCTATATACCAGGTATGACTACCATTTTCCTATTATCTGTTTTGTGACAGAAATTTCTGACATCAAAGTAAAAACCCCATGTTTTCGGTCGCTCTCTGGCACAAGTCCAGTGGAACAGCGTCTACGGAAGTGAGACGCAGACGGGAACATGTGGGGGCCACCGTCACCCCCAGTGCTGCTGCCAGGGCCTGACCGGCCAGAGGAGCCGCAGGGCGAGTCCCCCGCTCCGGGGTCCTTGCTTCCAGTGACCAGTGAAGGAGCCGTGGGGAGAGGTGAGCGGCAGGGGCCTGGCTCACAGGGAGAGGTCTGGGAGGACCCCTGCCCGGCGAGACATTTGCCCCAGACCCCAGTGACGGGGGAGGAGACCCCCAGGCCCAAGGCGGGACGAGGCCACAGCCTCGGGGGCTGCCGTGTGAGGTGAAGAGCAGGCCACCTGCGCAGTCCTGAGCGGTCTCGTTTTTTCAGTTAAGTAATGAAGAGATTTCTTTTTTGAGTAGAAAGGCTCTTAAAGAAACACCATAAACATATTTCACTTAAAATTACAGAAGGCTTAGCAGGAGAGTGATATACTATATCAGATAAAATAAACCCTCACATCCACTAGCCATAGAAGATTAAAGCTGATTTTGGGTGGTTTACCTGCTAGACACAAAATAGGTCATTGCTTTCGTTGATTCATACTTTTTTAGGGAAAAAAACACAAATAACTAAGATTGTTCATCTCTAACAGCCATAGCTGTTTTTTCAGTCAGAAACTGCCTTTCCTTAAACATGGAATAAAATTACTTTAAAGAAATTCCTACAGTAATAAACTTTACTCAGTTGCCTTTGGCTTAAATGCTTTCTGTGGCTTGTAGGATTTTGGTTTCCTGACCAGGGATTGAACCCAGGGCTCTGGCAGTGAAAGCACTGGGTCCTCACCACTGGACCACCAGGGGATTCCTGAGAATTCCTTCATTGTTGAAGAGCCACATTTTGCAAAGTGTCATGACTACTGAGGTTTTCATTATTCAAACATGAAATGCACTTTTAAGTAGAAGAGGTTCGACAGTTGGTTCATAATTCCTCATGGCTTCATGCCAATGCCATTACAGAAACTAGAGTTTATTTTTTAGAGCAGTTTTAAGTTCTGAGCAAACCTGATCAGAGGGTGAGAGCTGGCATCAGATGTGCTCCGTGAGATGGTGGGGAATGTTAGGAAGGTGGACGCAGGTCTGATCTTCCCATGGAGACAGCACAGGCTGGGGTCTGGGCAGGAGGGAACAGGCTGCGCCCTGACTTGCGTCCCTGCTGCTCCGTGCTCCTGCCACCGTCACCAAAACTGCCTCAATTTCCAACCCGTCCATCCCTCCTGTCCATGTGGAGGGTGGGGTCGAGTGACCCCTGATGTCCCTCCCATCACCCACGTCCTCTGTCATCCGAGGAAACTTGAGGAGAAGGGGCACGACTTCCCAAGACTCTGCCTGTCCTTCCTTCCCTGGGGCTCACAGTGGTCAGCATGGCACCAGCTGGGGACTATGCAGGTTTGGGGGATGAGAGAGCCCCCTCCCACCTTCAGGCCGAGTCTTGTGGGGACAGACTAGCAAGTATTAATAAATAACCTCCCCGGAATGTGTATGACTATAAACAGGCACAGAGGCGCAGGGCGTCTGTGCAGGTAGCCTCATGCATTTTATCTTATCTGGATCTCAAGCAATCCTAATTTTTTTTTAACTGAGAGACTTAACGTTTAGAGCTCACATTCGTGAGTTGACCCTGCCCTAACCTCTCCCATCTCCTCCTCTCTGGCCCCTGGCCCACCACCTTCCTTTCCTTTCCTCCCCTGGTGCTATCAGCCTGCTGTTCAGTCACTAAGTTCTTTGACTCTGCGACTTCACAGACTGCAGCACGCCAGGCTTCCCCGTCCTTCACCACCTCCCAGAGTTGGCTCAAACTCGTGTCCAGTCGTCCTGGCCCTGCCCCGGGCCCCCAGGACTGTGGCTGTGACGCTCCACCTTGGCTCCCGGACGGTGGGTGCAGCCGTGATGGGAACAGTCTGGAGGGAGCTGGGCGTAGCTCACCTGAGTCCTGGTGGCTGTGCCTCAGGTAGACCGGGTCCAGCCTGAAGGCTCCAGTCAGGTCTGTCCTCTTTTTCACCCTGGTTTGAGACAATAAACAGAGGATTTGATGAGGAGGCATCTCAGGTGTGTCTGCAGGGTCCTCTCCTCCTGCTTCTCCTGCCCAGCTCAGCTGGGGCTACTGCTCCCTGAAACCCTTCCTAACACCCCCACTCAGCACGCGCATGCCCCTTCCCTAGCCTGCAGCACAACATTAACCTCCAGATCCCTGGGCCCCTGCAGTGGGGGAGGCATGGTATAATAAAAAAATAAGTATTTGGCCTTTGTCCCTGGTTCCAGCACCCAGCTCCTGAAACCCTCGGGACAACGGCTGGATGGGATGAAGCCTGGGCAATTGGCTGGCTTCCGGGTCCAGGCTGGCTACCAGGAAACTAAGTCTTGATTGAAGGGGCAGAAGTGTGAATCCTGCCCCCTGATCTCCGAGAAAGGACTTGAGCTAGATCATCACCAACTGCCAGCGATTTAATCAGTCATACCTGTACGAGGAAGCTTCCTTAAACCCCTAGACGATGGGGCGCAGAGAGCTTTGGGGCAGCTGAACCACACGGGCAGGCTGGGAGGGACCCACGCCAGGCAGGTAAGGGTCTCTGTGCCCCCCAGTCCCACCCCTGCCTCGTCCTAGCATCTCTTCCACTGGCCATTCATTCAGGTCCTTATAATACACTAGTAAATATAAATGAGTTGTTCTAGCCAACTGTCAGACCTGAAAGAGCAGTGGAAGGAGCTGTAGGAACCCCCAACATTACAGCCGAGGTGGATGCAAGTGCGGGTCTTTGGGACCCGGGCCGTGAGACTGTCTTGCCGGGTCTGTGCTTACACCAGTGTCAGAGCCGCACCGGTTTCGGGGACATCCCGCTGGTTCTGGAGAGCAGGGGAACGGGGGCTGGAAGAGGAACCCAGCAGGTTGGAGTTCGTCCCTCTCTGTCCTTCCAGGCCTGGCACAGCCCTGGCCCTTGACGGGCACCACAGGCAGGTGTAGGATGAACAGGGACCATCAGGCAGGAGGCACTGTCTGCACCATCCCAGACCAGCCCTTCATGCCTCTGGGCACCTCAAAGCAATTGTGTGCAAATGCAATCCTGGAGGCAAACTAGAGAAAGAGCCAAGTCTGACGGCACTGAGGCTGGAAGCGAATGAGAGTCCCTGGAAGGTGAAACCCAGGGGGCGTGAAGTAGGAAGCCAGGATGCAGTTCACAGAGCAGGATCAGGGAGCAAGGGGCTCGAGCTGACTTGAAGTGACTGCTTCAAGGCTTAGAAGATAGTGAATTCCGGTAGTGTGAGCTTGTGCGCCATGTTGCATCCTGCAACATCCTGAGACCAGAGTCTTTGTCCCCTTCCCAGAAGCAGCAGAGGAGGCTGGGAAGGGCAGGAAGGGAAACTGGAGACGTGAAATTGACAGCCAGGGTATGGGGTCTGAGATCATGGAGATGAGAATTTCTTCCACACAGATAGAATCATGTTTATTTTTTCAGCTGTACCTTTTATCATCATTCACTATCCTGCTCCCTCAATTTTCATGGTTGCAATTTATGGTCGCAATTTATCTTTTTCCAAGAGACCATGTTTTTAAAAAGTGTCTTTTTAAGACACTTTTAAGAGTGAAGAAAAAGAAACCTAAAACAAAAAACTGCAGTGAGCAGTCATAAGCTGTTTGGGGCTGACCTGGAGGAGAACCCGAAGCAGGGGCTACGTGTGTGTGGTGTGTACACGGACCAGGCTGCATCCCTGGGTTTGGGGGACTGTTTCCTCCAGCCTCTCCATGCTGGGGAAGGTCATGCCGAGCCATAGAGAGACAGGAGAGAAAGGGGGCAGAAACAGCATCGCTCTCAGCAGACCTCTGCCCTCTGTATGTAAAGTCACACTGCCCTCTCCACTGACACTGGCAATGATTTTGTAGCTGCTTTTTTTAAATTAAAAATACTATATGCCGTGTTAAAGCGATGCAGAAGGGCATAAATAATAAAATATCCACCTCATCACGTGTGAAACAAAAGTTGCCCACAGGTTAGGTCTCCCCTACACATCCCTCCCCTCGCCACCCGCCCCTCAGGAGGCCATGAGGCAGCATGGGGGTTTATCACGCCATTGGGTTCTACAGAATTTTCTGTGCAAATCACTAAGTAATCTAAGGTATTGTTTCACACATTTCTAAGTGAAACACAATGTAAACATGAGTTGTTTAAACATAAACGGTGCCTTTCTCTGTGTAATTTTTAGAATTTGCTTTTCTCTTAAAACTCTACCTGTGAGCTTCTGACCTGGTCATCCACAAGGTATTTGCTCACTTGTCCACCTTTAGCAGCTCCCCGCAGGGCGCTTTAGTAGCGGATCCCGATCTGTGCCTGCTCTTACTGTCCTCCACGTGCCCTTGGACAAAGGACACCGTGTGGGTGCTCCTCGTGTGTCGGGGCAAGCTGGGGACACCGGCCTAGTTGTGGGCCAGCAGGAAAGGCGCAGTGCCCGCAGCCTCGTGGGGCAGAGCCAAGTGCTCCTAAAGGCCGGGCATCCCACGCGCTCCTGCTGATCCGCATCCTGGCCGACATCTAGCCAGGGAGACGATTTCCCACCATTGGCAGTGCTTCCTACGCCTTAACGTGCATTTCTAATCACTAACAAAGCTGAGTAACTTTGCCTCTATGAAGAGGCCACTCCAATTTCCTCTTTGGTGAGGACACGTTTGTTCATTTATTTATTAGGCTGTGTGGTAGACAGGATCGTAAAAATACGGTAAATATTAGGAATGCGGATCCAAAGGGTTCTCTGTGGGCTCCCTCTGACCTCTGCCTGGCTGTGTCCCTCCAACGAGCGTGGCTCAGTCATGGTGGGATGGGGCGTGGTCCTCACCAGTCTTGTCTTCACGCTTCTCTTGGCTGTCCTGGGCCTCTGCACTATTAGGCTCCACTTTCTCAAGTCCCACAAAAATAGCCAGCCAGAATACTTACTAGAATTGCCCTGAGACCTGGCATTGAGTCCGCATCTCCATTTAGTTAGGTTTCCTGGAATGACTTCCAAAAAACTGTGTCCTTTTCTTCATAAAAATCTACACAGATTGCAACCTATTTATTCACAGTAACTTTTCTTCCTATTATAAAAATATTTTCTAAAAATTTTGACAGCAAACAGTAAAATTCTGTAAAGCAATTATCCATCAATAAAAAATAATTTTAAAAAAGACATAGAAAAAATTTTACACATGCTGTTTATCATCCATGTAAATAAATGTAACCCTGAAAGTGTGCTGTATCTAGAAATCTTGCTGTGTTTTCTCGTTATTACCTTCTTAGAAGATTCTGTTTTCACTGACAGACACTCACACCGTCTGAGAACCGTGAGTTCTGTGGCTTGCACTGTAATCCTTGCACCATCACCTCTGTTGTGTCCAACTGTGCAGGTTAGGAATGCACAGAGCAGCCAAGGGTGGGCATTATGGCAGTTGTGATTTTCTTTCTTTAAAGGCACTGCTTCTAATATTTTACCACCAAGAATATGTTTGCTGTAGTTTTTTTCGTAGATTTTCTTTTTTTATCGGATTAAGAAAGTTCTCTTCAGTTCCTCTTTTCTAAGAGCTTTTGTTCTGTGTGTTTTCAAGTTTTTATCTACTGCTTTTTCCATATTTAATGTGACGATAACTTTTTTCCTCCTTTACTGTTAAACATGATCAATGACATTTAAAAATCTGATATTTTTAAACCACCCTGGGATATCCAGAATGAACACATTTTGGTTATAATATACCAGCTTTTGTTTTCCTTTAAACATCATTGAATTTTGTTTGCCAAAAATTGACTTAGAATTTCCATATGTCATTTTATGAGCTTGTCCTGCAGCTTTTCTTTCTCAGCTTATCATGTTTTTTTCAGAGACTTTCTGATGTAGACCATTTTAAAGTCTTTATTGAATTTGTTACAATATTGCCTCTGTTTTATGTTTTGGTTTTTTGGTATGCAGATCTTAGGTCCCCAACCACGAATCAAATCTGCACCCCCCACATGGGAAGGCGAAGTCATCTACTATGATTGATAAAGGCTTGAGAAAGAACATCAAGAAAAGAAGAAGAGATGGAGAAATTGGAAAACATGAAATAAATGAAATGGGATCACTGAATGTGAAATAGAAAAAGCGAAACAAGCTAGACAAAAGATCATCAAATAGTCCAGTTGTTTTAAAACATGGCTGCTCATTAGAAACATATCTGGAGTTTTGGAGAAAATTTTAAAATCCAGATGCATAGCAGAATTATCTTGGAATTTTTTGAAAAATACAAATGCCCAGGTATTGCTTTTTTTTTCTTGGAAGGCTGTCTTAGCCACTGAGCCACCAGGGAAATCCTTTTATCTGGTTTTGGAAACAAAGTGACACTAACTTCATGATAAGTCTATGAATTACATTTATAATTAGACCTGTAGATGCCTTGACAGTTTGGTGGGATTTGCTGTTAGAAGAATCTGAACGTTTCTGTGGTGTAAACTGTACCTACTGACACATTTTCCTTAGGGCTGTGAGATGTTTCAGATTTCCTACTATTCTGATAACAGGTTTTTTGTAGTTGTTGCATGCGCACATTGCAGGCAATTCGGGCATGCTGTTGCTCACAGTGCTCCCTATTGTTTAAAACCCTGCTGTGTCTTTGGTGTGTCCTTCTTGTGTTTCCAGCACGGCTGACTGCGCCCTCTCCTCTATCCTGGCCCCTCTTTCTGCAGATCACCTATTTTATGAGGCAGGTCGAGGACCAGCACTTGGCTGTCGGCCTCGGCTCCTGCTGCCTCATTAACTGTTTCATGAGCGCCTCTTCACCTTCAGTACTTCCCTCCCTCCAGTTTGGGGGTGTTTACTCTGCTGCTGTCTTCTGCTTCCTTTGGGCTCTCATTCATTACTTCTTGGCTCTTGTCTTTTCTGTTTAAGTCTGTTCTCCAAGCCCTGCTTCACTGTGGGCCACGAGTTCTGTCGCATCTTCATATTCATGCAGGTCTTGGGATTTCCAATGGCCTGTTTCCCTTTGTCCATTGGCCCGTGGCTCCAATGGTCTGTGGGGGTCTGCTCTTCAAAATGTTTAGGTACCAGCTTCTCTTTTCCTTGTGAAGTTTCATGATGCTATCATGAGGAAGATTTTCTTTAAACAAACAAATGGGTGTGTGCATGCGTGTGTGCAGACACGCACACTCACACACACACATGAACAGAAACACCCTTTATAGGTATCAAAGTCATCTTCTGCTTCCTTGGACGGGCCTGATGGTGAGGAAGACCTGTCCCTGCCACCAGACACAGTCCTGAGGGAGGACCCTGAGGAGAAGGGACAGGGCTCCTGTTTTATGCTGAAAATATGGCTTCTTACATTTTTTAAAAAAATCTACACCACCTTCTGTGTAGGGCTCCCTGAATGCGGGCTCATGTTAGCTCTTCATGCCAATAATGCTATCAAGGATCCGAGATGCCAAAAGCACCAAGACCACGATGCAAAGAAACCAAGGAGATTCATGGAAAACTGTGCTGTCCTGCTCAGCTTCTAGAATCGCACTTCCCATAACCAGAGTGATTAAAAATCCTTCCAAGTAACTGAACGTTTAAAAAATCCACTATGACAGGAGTAAGCAAAAGCTATAAAACTAAGAAAATTGATTTTATTTGGAAAAAAAATCAAGCTTATTTTTAAAGGCAGAGTAAAACATGCCCTTGGTGGAATTTGAGACTTTCTTTGGAGAAAATCTGCTTTTAAGGGACATTAAGGTCAGAGCACAGTGGTTCATATTTACATAGAAAAGATTCAAAATACCCAAATGAACAATAAAAAGCTTATGAACGGAATAATGAAATCATTATAAAACATATTTCCTATGCTTGTAATGAGGGCAAGTTTAGAAACTTCAATTATCTTGTCCATTTCAATATTTAGAAAATCCAACAAGTTTGCCTTAAATTACAGACTAACCGTTGGTAAAATTTCATTAAACCAAAAAGAGATGCTTCTGATTTTGAGGAATACAAAAAAGCCAGAGAAACTTAAAAAAATTCATTTATATTTTATGTGTTGTGTTAGCAAAATCTTTAAACGTATCTATAAAAAAAAAAAATTCAAGGGCTTCACTGGTGGCTCAGCAGTGAAGAATCCTTCTGCCAGTGCAGGAGGCTTGGGTTCAGTCCCTGGGTCAAGAAGATCCCCTGGAGGAGGATATGGCAACCCGCTCCAGTATTCTTGCCTGGAGAACCCCATGGACAGAGGAGGCTGGCGGGCTACAGTCCATGGGGTCACAAAGAGTCAGATATGACTCAGAAGCCAAACAACAACATAAAATCTGTACAACTTAAGGCTGTGTGTTTGCTCATTTTCATCTCTGAGGTGTTGAAGGATACTTGGCCTTTCCGGAAACCAAGTTCCCACGAGCATCCTTATTGTCTGTGTCCTACTGTGTCAGGACAGCTCATTTTTACTGCAATACCTCTTAGAATAGCAAAATAGAGTCACATGATTCCCTGGATATACAGCACAGGGCAAATAGCCTCTGAATAGACTCTTAGAGCCGCTCCCTGTCACCAGGCTGCAAGACGTGCTCACATCCTCTGCAAACACTCAGGGTCCCCAGTTCGGGACCTGCCAGTGGATTTGCCGCTCAGGTGGGGGAAGGGGAAGCTGCCGTGAAACAGGAGAGAGATGCTGTGGTCCATCTGCTCTCCTTTACCTCTAGGCTGTACCTACCGGGGCTAAAATCCAGAACTGTTTCCAGAATACAGAGAGAAAGAGGAGTCAGAGTCAGCTTGAACAAAAGTGGGCATAGAATCTAGGCTCTATTTTGAGTCTTTCACCCCAAAAATGCTCTTTTCCATACCCAATTGGAACAATTCCAATGTATTCACTGTGTATCCTTTTGTGTGTGTTCGTAAATTGTGTATTGTTTTGCGTGCCTGTAATCAGTTGCATCCTGGGAGATACATAATTCTGTCTCTGACTCTTTTTACTCAGATATAGTTTTTAAAACTTTACCCCTATTGTATCAAACATGTGGCTCTAGCATGGATGGTTATCTGCCATTAGTGATCCCATGCATGCCTCAGAACCCCAGTACCCTCAACTAAGAAACCAGGATAATTCCTGTGCCAATAAGGCTGCAATAGGATTAGATGAGCTGACATATGAAAAAGAAAAGGGCACCTAATAGCAGATAATATCTTGAATATAAAATTTGTACTCAAGCATCTTTATTGCCATAAAGGAAAGAATTGGACACCCCTGGACGAGGGTTTAGGTATGCCCCCTCTGCTGCCAGTGAGGGCAGGGGAATTCTCCCCAGACAGCCCAAGAACTTAGGTTTATATGTCATTTTTTGATAGACACATCATTTTGATAGGGCACATCATTTCTTCAAGCTAGAAGTTTCTGGAAAGCATCACTTGTGCATGCATGCTCCGGAAGCCTGGTGCCCCTAGGAGCACAGGGCCAGGCTGTGTGTGGGGCCACTGGATTGTGCCAGGTGGGAAGGATACCCCAGCAATGGAGACCCATGGAAATGACTCTTTAAAGGCTCTCAGTAATTGATGAAACTTTGAAAAGTTGCAAGTATATGGAAAAACACCAACTTTGAAATGTAAACAGCTTATTTTAAACAAATTCAAAATCCATGTGGCCCACAGAAACCATCTGCAGTACCTGTGACCTATTCTGAGTTCTCTGCTGTGCACAGGCCTGTCTCGGGGCCTTTGCACTGGCTACCTCTCCCCCTGGCCCTCAGGACGCTCACTGCCTGGACCCTCCTCACGTGCCCTCTTTCAGATACCACGTCACCAAACATAGACAGGCATGGAGAACAGACCATATGAAAACCCAGGGAGAAGATGGCCATCTGTACACCGAGGAGAGAGGTCTCAGAGGGAACCAGCCCTTCTCACACCTTGACCTTGGACTTCCAGCCTCCAGAATTAGATTTCTATTGTTTAAACTGCCCAGTGTATGATTCTTTGTTATGGCAGATCTAGAAAGACAATGTAAGCACAGGGCCAAAAATAGTAGATGTTAGTAATTACTATGTGAAAACACAAATCCTTCCAAATCAAACTCCATCAATCAATGTTCATATTATCATTATGATATCATGGGATGAACCCCTGTGTTTAGGAGAGACCTGATTCTCCCGGATGGATGAAATCACCTCAAAACCCTTAACGATCATTCTGTTCAGGTCCCTACCAACTCAGGAGAGAGGAGGCATATCCTCTATTATAATCTAAATCTTTACTCATTTGTTTATTTAGCCTTTCAAACTAGCTGATAGGAAGCTCCTTAAGTATTGATCCCCACCCTTCAAATTCCCCATTTCCGAAGGATAACTAACTGCCCTTCTCTGTGGCAACTTATCAAATACTGTGGACTTCTCCTGTGGCTTGTGGCTCATGTTCAGGTTTCTCCTGCAGATTCCTGACCCTCAACTCTGCCTTCCCTTCTCTAACTGACTGAGCCTCCTCCCCTTTGCCAATGCCCCTCTGTGGGCTGGTGTCTGAACCGGACACAGGAGGAACCCTTCGGAGACACAGTTACTCCCAGCCCCAGGCTCTGACTGCATCTTCACCCAGCGTCCATGGCAGCCTCGGCCGTCACACCAGGCTCCGAGAGAAGCCCCTGATGAAGCACGTCTTCTCTTATCCTTAACTCACTCCCTGGCTTTCTGGACACAGGAGTGCAATGCTGCTTTCCTGGTATTCACCCTTATCCCTTCTCAACATCCGGGTCATACATGAGTGGTCCCTGACAGATCACGTCTCAACATCCGGGTCACACATCAGTGGGCCCTGACAGCTGCAGTCTCTGCATCTGGAAGAGGGGGCCGCGATGTCAGTGTCCCCCTTGCAGGGCGACCTGCAGGGCCAGTGACTTCGGCTAATTAGTGTGTTGATGGAGCTGCATCTCCCAGGACTCACTGAGCATCCATTTCTGACATTATTTTACCCAGGAAACGAGTAAAACACCACGGCTTATCACGAGACCATCTGGAGTCATCTCATTCCTTCCTCCATCAGCCATCAGCTGATCTGGCCCGGCTGATTTTGTGGCTTTTCTCAGTCAAAGGGCTTGCTGGCCACTGAAGACCCCTTAGCTGCTAGTTAACCTGCTCTGAGGCCAGCCCTTCTCCCAGAACAGAGGCCTTTGGGATACACATGGGAACTCACATTGACTCCATGCCAGTTGGGTACTCTGGAGCCACAATCCATCCACCAACTCCTTCAGATAGCATCTATGTGTGTGTGTGTGTTAGTGACTCAGTAGTATCCGACCCCATGGACTGTAGCACACCAGGCTCCTCTGTCCATGGAATTCTCTAGACAAGAATACTGGAGTTGGCCATTTTTACCTAGGGGTGTGATTGCTGGTTTGATTGCTCTCTCCCCTTTTGACACTCCCTTTTCTCCCCCAGGTCACATCTATCTCCTGCCTCCCTCTTCTCTTCTCTACTTGACCCTGTGAATCTCTCTGGGTGCTCAATTCCAGAAAAGTAAATGACCCAATCAAAAAATGGGCCAAAGAACTAAACAGACATTTCTCCAAAGAAGACATACAGATGGCTAACAAACACATGAAAAGATGCTCAACATCACTCATTATCAGAGAAGTGCAAATCAAAACCACAATGAGGTGCCATCTCATGCTGGTCAGAATGGCTGCTATCAAAAAGACTATAAACAATAAATGTTGGAGAAGGTGCAGAAAAAAGGGAACCCTCTTACACTGTTGGTGGGAATGCAAACTAGTGCAGCCACTATGGAGAACAGTGTGGAGATTCCTTAGAAAACTGGAAATAGAACTGCCATAAGACCCAGAAATCCCACTGCTGGGCATACACACTGAGGAAACCAGAACTGAAAGAGACACATGTACCCCAAAGTTCATTGCAGCACTGTTACAATAGCTAGGACATGGAAGCCACCTAGATATCTATCGGCAGACAAATGGATAAGAAAGCTGTGGTACATATACACAATGGAATATTACTCAGCTATTAAAAAGAATGCATTTGAATCAGTTCTAATGAGGTAGATGAAACTGGAACCTATTATACAGAGAGAAGTAAGTCAGAAAGAAAAACACCAATACAGTATATTAATGCATCTATATGGAATTTAGAAAAATGGTAATGATGACACTATATGTGAGATAGCAAAAGAGACACAGATGTAAATAACAGACTTTTGAACTCTGTAGGAGAAGGCAAGGGTGGGATGATTTGAGACAATAGCATTTAAACATGTATATTATCATATGTGAAACAGATTGCCAGTCCAGATTCGATGCATGAGACAGGGTGCTCAGGGCTGGTGCACTGGGATGACCCAGAGGGATGGGATGGGGAGGGAGGTTGGAGGGGGGTTCAGGAGGGGGACATATGTACATCCATAGCTGATTCTTGTCAACGTATGGCAAAAATCATTACAATATTGTAAAGTAATTAGCCTCCAATTAAAATTAATTAATTAATTAAAAAAATACTGGAGTCAGTAGCCATTCTCTTCTCCAGGGGATCTTCCTGACCCAGGGATTGAACCCAGGTCTGCTGCATTGCAGGCAGATTCTTTACTGTCTGAGCCACCAGGGAAGCCCCTGGACAGTGTCTGCACCTGATCAAATACCCCAGCAGAAAAGAATTCCATCTCAACCCAATTTAGAGTTAGAGAAAGGGGAGTTTTGACATGCTATACAAACTATCCTCAAAGTGTTCTCCTTTAGGTAAAATAGTCAAACATAACCACAAGAATACTAACATTCATAAAAGATATAGCTTTTCTAAGTTCTTATTAGCATTTCTGACAAACTTTAGCCCAAATACAAATGGGTTTTAAAATCATGTATCAGAGTTTGGGGCTAAGACTGACAAAGAAGGAAATTTGATTTAAACAGACCTAAAAGTGGCTCAGTGGTAAAGAATTTGCCTGCCAGTGCAGGAGAGGCAGTTTCAATTCCCAGACTGGGAAGATCCCATGGAGAAGGAAAAGGCAACGCACTCCAGTATTCTTGCCTTAGAAATCCCATGAACAGAGGAGCCTGGCGGGCTACAGTCCATGGGCTCGCAAAGAGTTAGACCTGACTTAGTGACTAAACAATGAAAAGCCCTGAGTGCAGCTTATCTTTAGAAAGGTAAGTTAAGGTGAGCTTGGGGAACTGACTTCCGTTGCTTTCCTCAGCTTTTTAAGGTGGAAATCCGTTCCTTTAATTATGCAATAAACAATTTTGCACAAAATTCATGCAAAACTACTGGATCTAAGGATTCATTAACCAACTTCTTACTCTAATAAACTAAGAAGCACTACTTTCTAGTGATCCCATTCTACTCCGGTCTTCATAATTTCTTTAAACATCATCAGTGCAGTGAAATGTCATCCCCTTTCATTTCTGAATTCTTTTTTCTTGCTCTAAATATAACCAATGTGCTGATGGTATGGCTATTAGGAATTTCCAGGGAACGTCTTAGAAAATAGAACTCCTTTTCTTTTTGCTTAGCAAATGCTTTTAAGCATTTAGACTTAGATTTATTAAACATTTAAGAATAAAAACATAGAAGCAAATGAATTACAAATATGTACTAAGGTTAATTTGTATTGTTTTGTTGTCGTTGTTGTTGTTAATACTAGGTAAATTAGATCGGATATTTTCTCTGTTAAACTTCTCTTGTGCCAATATGTTCTAGATGACAGCATACGACAGGGTAAGATTTAGCAAGAACTCTATCCACTGAAGAAATGCAGGCAGGTAGTGTTTTATATGCTTCCCCAGCAATGTCACTTCACCTGCCAGGTTTCTTTCATATACACTTGTCTAAGAAGCAGGGTAATTGCAGGGTAAGTGACGTCTAATGAACAGGGAGACTTACCACATGGCAGAGCAGTCAAAATTCACCAAGAGCCACTTGTGGGGATTAAAGTTAAACGAGTCTGCAAACTGCCACGGAATAAAAACAACAAAAAGAAAACACTTCAGTCATTAATGCTTAGCTAAAAACAAGACCTCATGCATAGTAATTAACAGTTTGTATTCTCAGATAAAAGTCGTCTGACCAGTCAGACAAAATGGGAATCAGGTGAAACTGTGGGTCTGGGGCTCGTGGGCACTTGGGCAACTATCCCACCTACCTGAGCCCATTTCATTCATTTCAAATCCTACCTCACGAAACATGAAGCTAATGTGTCTGATTCTGGGCTGAGGCACACAGGGAGGAAACGAGCTTCGGAGCCAGAGGATCTGGGCTGGCACCTGGGCATCACTGCTTCCCCATGTGCCTGGCTGGGAGTCCCGCTTCGTGGGAGAGTCATGAGGCAACAGCCGTGGACGCCTCAGCGCAGGTCCTGAGGGTGATGCAGAAGCCGTCTGGTGCAAATCCCATAACCGCTCTGTGGTTGTAGGGCTGGCCACACAGATGGGGAGCCATGTGATGGAAAAAGCCGCTATGATCTCGAGCAGCTCTGGTTAAGTCCAGAGAACTGGTAAGAGAGCAGCCATTGGGTGGGGCTTGTAAAACGACGTCACAGGCAGCCCTGAACCAGGCTCCCCTCATAGAGGGGAGGGGAGGGACTCGCTGAGCTGGTAGGGATGTGCCTTGGGGGCACCCTGTAGGGGGCACCCACAGAACCAGAGTGAGACTGTGGTCCACTGGGCATAAAAGGTACCAGGTTGTTGGCTGAAAAAAAAGCACAACCTAAAAGCTGAGAGTTATGCTTTATATTAACGGACTTTTCCAGGACTTCAAGCCCAGAAGACAGCATCTAAGGTCACTCCAAGGGACTGCCCTGAAGAGGGAAGGGGGAAGCCAAGCTACATAGGGGTTTTTGCAACAAATATCAGGTAGTTGGAACATCAGAAGATTACTGTCAATTAAAGAAAACCAAGGGCTTCCCTCGTGGTTTAGTGGTAAAGAATCTGCCTGTAATGCAGGAGCCGCAGGAGATGAGGGTTTGATCCCTGGGTCAGGAAGGTCCCCTGGAAGAGGGCATGGCAACCCACTCCAGTATTCTTGCCTGGAGAATCCCATGGACAGAGGAACCTGGCAGGCTACAGTCTATAGGGTCGCAAAGAGTCGGACACGACTGAAGTGACTTATCACACAGGCCAAGGAAACCACATGTGTCGTTAAGGAATTTAGGGCTTTTCTTTGTGTGGAAAGATGCATGAGTCTGGGCTCATTGAAATCATTACCTTGATGGGAATCTCAGCTACCTGGGGCCGGTGTGCTGGGCATTCCTATCCTGAGTCCCCACAGGGCTCACTTTCAGGGGCGGCTGCGAGGTGATGTCTGGATGGCTGCAACACCCTTTATTTCTGAAGTGGCAGCAGCACTTTTCTATGGGAATTTATGTGAGGGATTGGAATTAGATACTATCTAAGGCCTTCCTAAAATATATGCAAAAATAAATGTGTTAATCCTAACTTGGTGTAGGGCTATCACATTTGGATCAAGGGATGCATTTCGGGGACCTTGGATAATATAAAACATGCAGAATTTCAAAAGCATAGTCCAAGACCGACCCTGACAAAGGTCATGGGGCGTTTCTATCATCCATGAGGATGCCCACCCCCAAGAAGCAACACAAACACTTTATAGTTCAGTGGGCTCTCCTGCTCTGACACTGGTGAATCCCAATTCGTTTTTGAGGAAAGTCATAGTTCCACTTTTCCACATAAAATGAGATGTTATTCATAATTTATGTCGTGCGCTTTCAATTTTCCATAGTCCAAAGTCAGATAAAATTTATCCACACTTCACACTACTAGACTATTTGACAATCAGAATTTTAATTCACAGGTGCTACGGCAGAAAATTGGACTGACTCAGCTGAGAAAATACTTTATGCATGTTTCCCAAACTTTATGAACTAGCAAAGTTCTCAGAGTATACGTACCATGATCAACAATGGGAAATGAAAATATCATAACTAATATACAGCAATCAGGATCAGCCCATTTTTCATTGAATTGGATGGTTCTTTTGCCAATATGGATGTAATAGAGCAACAACTGTTCTTGTTTATCTAAATATTTTCTTCTTCGTTCTAAAGACACTATCCACAGTCATTATACTCAAAACAGTGAGAGGGTCTCTGGACACCAGTGGTAACAACTGCCAAGAACTGGCTCTAGGGTCACTCGTCAAGTTCAAGCGTCAACCTGTTTTCAAGTAGGACAAATGAGATTTCAGCCACCGAGACTGACTCGGGCAGTCTGTGTTTCCGCTGACTTGTCAGAGCACGTGCCCCTGGCTTGTCCTCTGGCTGAGTGACAGGACCTGAGTCCACCTGAGGCCATGTGCCTGCATCTATATTGGAGCGGACTGATGACTGCGGCCGGGCGAGACCCCAGTTGGGAGGAATCTCCTAGGGGGGAGCTTCAGAGTCTCCTGAGGCTTTGGGACGCCTCTCCTCCATCCTGACGAGTGAGGAGCAGGAGGAGGCAGGAGAACAGGAGGGGCCAAGAGGGGCCGGAGGGCAGACACTGGATCTGCAGATGGCCACCTCACCCCTCCACCCACTCCAGGGCGCAGATTCATCTCCCTCCAGGTTCCAGGAAAAAGCAAAGTTGAGAAAGAGGCAGGAAATGACAGCGAGTTTCATTTGTTGATAATGAGAAACAAAAGGTGAAAGAAGGGCTTTGTTTGCTAGGAATTTTATTAGTTCCCTCCTGGGGGCTGATCTCTTTAAACCGCTCTTTCATTACCCACAGGGATGTCTCTTCCTGCTGATGGAGAGGAAGGCGCTTATCACCAGGGCCGGGCCGGTTAGACAGGATATTACAGTCCCTTATCTGCCAGCTGAGCGGCCAGCCCTCCCAGCCCAGGGACCGTAGGAGGTTGGATGGCATTACTCATTGCTGGGTATGAAATCCTATCTGATACTGATAGGAACTCAGTGCAGAGAGATGGGTGGAGTGCTGCCCCACCACTGTGGTGGTCTGACAGTTAGACACCACCTCAGGAAAGTGAAACTTTGAGTTGTTGGTTCCTGGGAAAGAGAAGAGTGTAGTGGGAACAGATCATGAAATTCTACACTAGACACTCAGAAAAGACCAGGCCTTGGGAGGGGCACATACATCCTGATGGATGCTTTGCCCTTGGTCTCTTGAGGCCCCAGGGGAGGGGGACATTCCCAGTGATATGATCATCACACATAGGACCCCAACAAAAGGTATTTACATGGTGGAGAGACTTTGTCTTCATTTCCCAGCACCAAACACCCACCCAACTATCAGCCATGAACTACAGGAGTCAGTGTGAGCACTCTGTTACCAGAATTTCTCAAGTACTTTCACCCCTTCCCAAGATTTCCAGAGGCCTCCATGTACCCCCGAGGATTGATCTGAGCCCTTGCACACATTCAGAGATCAATAAGTAATTACTGAATGAATGAGTGAGTGAATGGATGGATGTGATGGAGGCATAAACCAGAATGCATCTTCATTCATTAGTGACAAAAGGATTACTTATTTCAAAGATGAGAATTTTGTATTATATACCACTGATACCTACTTTTCTAGTATTATGGTGTTATAAGAATTCAAATCACTCATTAGAAAATTGATTGGCAGCAGACAACAGATCAGAGAGAGGCTTGGAGGGACAGTCTCTCCAGGTTGTAGTGGGAAATGAGAATAACATGTACTGTGTGCACAGCTTGCTGTGTGTGGGTGCTGCTTCTCAGCTCTTTAAATATGATTAACGCTTCTGATTTTTATAATAACCCCTCAAAGGAGGCTTGATTATGAAATCCACTTTGTGAGGTGTGGAGAGGTTACTAGCCTGCCCAAGGGGACGTGGTTGGTCTTGACGCAAAGCCAGGAGGCAAACCAGCTGTTCCAGCCCAAGACAACACCCTTGATTCCTGCACCACTGAGGCCACGGTCTCAAGAAACCCCTGTCTCTGAGCATGAAGTCGTTACTGACAGCCTGCTGCTCTGGGCCCTTCGTTGCATGTACATCTGAGACCCTGGCAAGAAGGAGCCTCCTGCCCTGGGAGCTGCTGACAGTGAAAACCTGCTTGGGTCTGAAATAATTTATCAGGATCTGTCCCTAAGATAATCTCCGTGTGTTAAGTCTGCACCCTGGAGAAGCAGACCATCAGCCAACCATTTTGATTGCTGTTTCTCAAAAGAATCAGATGTTTTAGGAGGCATTACAGGCCATATATTCCAAATTCCGAGCATGCATGGGACATTTAAATGTACTGATGGCTGCTCGCTCTATCTCTATGAACGTGAACATCATGCTCAGTTGCATGATCAGAACACAATTGTGACATTGACTTAGACTGAATGGAATGGTGGGCTGGTTTTTAAAAACTACCCATTGATCTGAAATGCATTAAGATTTTATTTTCTTCCTAAATATTTCCCCATCATCTTATCAACTAAAAATCTACCCTATCATGACAGCTCTGCCCAGGATCTGTAGACTGAGAAATAGTATAAACATCAGGTGTGTCTTCTTTGAGAAGACAGGTTTTGGAACCAGGGAGGTTCTCACCCCCTGTCACAGGGAGGTGTAACTTCTAATCAGCACAGAAATGGGTATGGAAATCACTTGCTGAAATGAACCACAGTAGTGAAAAATAAAAGTATCACATCCTTATGAAGACAAATCACTGATGACAGTGTGCCTTTTAAAAATGATTTCCTGCCCATTGAGCTCACGCAGAGCACTGAGTATGTTTAACTGATTCACTTTGCTATACAGCAGAATCTAACACAACAGTGTAAAGCAACTACCCCCCAATAAAAATATTAATAAGTAAATAAATAAAAGTGATCTTGCTGAAGAGCACACTCACCTCCACGCCGTTCAGAAGATGCCGGAACTCAGGGCAGATGAAGGCACTGCCCGCGTAGGCGGCGTCCACATGCAGCCACAAGCCCTCCTCGTGACCTGAAGCCCAGAAACGACCTGTGAGTCCTGGAGGGTGTCCCCGCGCCAGAGTCAAGCACCTGTCCCATCCCGGCATCTTTTGAACATGGTCTGTCAATAGTGTTTGTTGGTCTGAGGCCTGCATCCCTGACAGGTGGTGATGCTGAGGCCGCAGCCCTTCACTGTTGCTGGCCTGACAGCGCCAGGCACGGGGACCAGTACGCAGCACACGCATGGAGGCGAGGGGAGCACCCGGACTTTCGGAGTTGACCCTCAGGCCCGGCAGAGCTCCATGAGACCAGCATTCCCCACCCTCATCCCGCTGTCCACATCCACTCCAGGTGTGCACTCTGCTCTGCTCTCCCCGCCTCACTCACTGCGAACTTTCTTTCCAATTCTCTGGGCTCTGAAGCCCTTCCCACAAGCATCTCTTGAGGTTGGGACCACCCACAGTCCCCACTGGTCTCTCTGCCCCCCTCCATCCCCACAGGAAGTTCAGGCACCTATTTTATGCTTCCTGAATCTTCTCAGCTCCTTTCATGAGTGTGAATCTTGGGTTCCAGCCACACGAGAAGGGCCTCACAGGACAGGAACCTTCTAGCATTGAGCTGGGGGAGAGTCCTGTCTGAATGTGCTCCCTCGATTCGGGTGCATCTGGGTTCAGATCCCTCCCCCAGGTGCCAGCAGCCGTGTGGCCTTACTGCCATGCTGCATGCTCGCTCTGCTCTCAGCAAATGGAGATAAAACAGCACTCAGACCCCGAGGGATAAACCAGATGGCACTCATACTGTACCCATCACGACAGTAGGACAGACCCGGCGAGGAATGACGTGATCACTGTGATTATTTCCAGCCTCAGCACTGGGGGCGTCCCATAGCTGTGAAACACGCAAGCAGGAGAGGTGGTGGGTCTAGATCAAGGGGTGGGCTCCTTCCCTTACGGGGGCAGATGCTGCCCCAGGAGACCTGGATCAGGGCAGCCTCGCAGGGGCTGGTCAGGACCTGCCAATGCATCCGTGCAGGTGAATAGATTCACAGTTCACTTTTGCCTGCGTGATGCTGGTTCATCACACACAAATGCTATGAGGAGTGAGGAGTACTTCTGAATTCTGCTGATAAAAGATGGAAGAGACATTTCAAAGCCATGATTCAGTTTGATCTTCAGGATGGAAGGAACGAAAGCCCTCAGTTGGATTAAGCTCAAATGTGTCCTGGGACAATGGTAATTAACACAGGGTCACACTGGGTGAGGCCTAAAATGCCTCACACAGACCAGCCTGCCCCTGGGTGCCCCAGAGCCCCCCATAATGAGGCTGTGTGCCGGAAAGGGCACGAAGCCTTAGGAGAAATGGGGTCATGAAAGGACACAAGGGCCAGCACCGCTGCAGAACGCTGTCATCGGTCGTTGCTAAAGCTCAGCTCTACTGAGGGAGGGAGAAGCTTCAGACACGCGTAAAGGATGGACACAAAATCTCAGGGCAAGCTTGGGTCCTCCGTGGGGCCACAGAGGCCGCTGTCAGAGAACTGCATTTTCTGTTAGAGGCACTTGGGTAGAGTCTGACAGATGCCAGGGTCTGTGTCCAGCTCAGGCAGACAAGGTAGGAAGGAATACAGCCGCGAGGGCGGGAGGAGGGGGATGGAGTTTGGGGGCCCCTCAGCCCTCACCCCGTGAGAAAGATGCTTGTCGCACAGTGAAACCACAGCCCCTTCCCTTAGCTGGGCCTCGCCTGGGAAGACAGAGGAGAGGAGATCTGACCTCAGACCCCAAGGAGGGGGCTGGAATGATGCCAGCCCCCAGGGCTATGTCACTCCAGAGGATACAGGGGATCTCGGAGGGAGCAGTGGGTGGGGAAAGGCAGAGGGGCCTCCTGTGGGAAGGGGGTCCCCAGAAAGACGGCTGCAGAGAGAACTAGCTTCACCCCAAGGAGCTCTGGCCTTTGCCCTTGACTCTGGGGAGGGGACGGCCGTGTCTGCTAGGACTCATCCCCCAGACAGTGTAACAGCAGGGCTTAAAATGGGGGCTTTGGATCATTTCATATCAGTTCTGAGTCCTGGAGGACTGGGAACTACAAGTATTCACTGGATCTCCCGGAGGGGCCAGGAAATGTAGGCAGCCTCCCGCCAGCCTGTGAGAGCCCAGGGACACACCCTGACTGGTTGTGACATGTATTGCAGTTTTGCAAAATGTTACCATCAGAACAAACTGGGAAAAGTACACAGAGGTTGTCTATTATGTGGCTCTGTTGTTCATTTGCTAAATCAAGTCTGATTCTTTGCAACCCCATGGACTGTAGCACACCAGGCTTCCCTGTCCATCACCAACTCCTGGAGTTTACTCAAACTCATGTCCATCGAGTCAGTGATGCCATCCAGCCATCTCATCCTCTGTCGTCCCCTTCTCCACTTGCCTTCAATCTTTCCCAGCATCAGGGTCTTTTCCAACAAGTTGACTTTTTGCATCAGGTGGCCAAAGTATTGGAGCTTCAACTTCAGCAACAGTCCTTCTAATGGATACTCAGGGTTGATTTCCTTTAGGATTGACTGGTTTGATCTCCTCGTTGTCCAAGGAACTCTCAAGAGTCTTCTCGAGCACCACAGTTTGAAAGCATCAATTCTTCAGCACTCAGCCTTTTTTATGGTCCAGCTCTCACATCTATAGATGACTACTGGTAAAACCACAGCTTTGGCTAGATGGACCTTTGTTGGCAAAGTGATGTCTCTGCTTTTTAATATGTTGTCTAGGTTTATCATAGCTTTCCCTCCAAGGAGCAAGAGTCTTTTAAATTTCATGGCTGCAGTCACTGTCCACAGGGATTTTGGAGCCCAAGAAAATAAAATCTGTCACTGTTTCTACTTTATCCCTTTCTCTATGTGATGAAGTGATTGAACCAGATGCATGTGGCTCTATCATTATCTCAATAAACATTTCAATTGAAAAAGGAAAAGACTAAACATAAACTCCTGCAGAAGGAACTTCCAGATACCCTTGCTGAGTGGATTCCCAGTGGGGTTCTCCTCTCTCCACGAGGAAAGGAAGAGCCAAGGTTACAATGGCCACATCCTGAGTCTTACATGTGATTGACTGACAGCACAACCTGCCTCCTAGCCTCTTCAAGTACTGAGGATATCTGTAGGAGTCAGGGGTCCTGGAGACCCCATGGCTGGAACACAGGAGTTGCACGCCCCAGGACCAGGCCCACCCAGCACCCAGATGAGGCTGCCTGGACAGGGAGCTTTCTGCTCCGGCCACAAGGGAGGAGGCAGCCTCTGTCCCTCTCGAGCCCCCACTGCCTGCATGTTTCCTTCCAAGGCTTCCATGGCCCCACGGACAGAAGCAGCAGACCTCTGGAAGTGTCTGCTGCATCCTCACCAGCCATTCCATCTTGCCTACCCTGGATCCCCTCCCCGCCCCCCTTACCGGGGACCTCCGTGTCAGCTTCCCACCTTCATACCTTCTGCCTGTCTGCCTTCAACTCTCTGCTTTCTGTTTCTTATCCTTTTCTCAATAAAATCTACCAGGAATTCCCACTGATCACTCCAAGATGACCAACTGAAACAGTCTCACTGGCAAATTGTTTCAAAAGAAACTGAATAGAAAGGGTCTTTCCTGGGACTTCCCTGGTGATCCAGTGCCTAAGACTCTGCGCTCCCAATGTAGGGACTGTCCCTGGTCAGGGAACCAGATCCCACATGCTGTAAATAGAGAGTTCACATGGGACTTCCCTGACCATCCAGTGGTTCAGAATCCACCTGCCAATGCAGGGAACATGGATTCAACCCCTGGTCCAGGAAGATCCCACATGCTGTGGAACAACTAAGCCCGGCGGCCACAACTACTGAGACCCAAGGCCCCTGGAGCCTGCACTCTGCAATGAGAGAAGCCCCCGCCAGGAGAAGCACGCACCCAGCAATTGAAGAGAGGCCCTGCTGGCCGCGGCTGGAGCAAATCCGTGCACAGCAGTGAAGAACCAGCACAGCCCCAGAGAAAGAATCAAGTTTAAAAAAGAGTCTGTATGCTGAGACCAAAGATCCCACATGCCTCAACGAGGACTGAAGATCCCATGTGATATAACTAAGACTTGGAGCAGCCAAATGCATACATGAATAAATAAATATTGTTTTTTAAAAAAGCACCTTTCCTAAAGCAGCAGTTGGGAGAAAACCCGATTCTGATAAGCCTCTTGGTCAATACTGGCCAAGATGACTAATCTGAATTATTTTAATGGTTTCCTGTGATTGCACTATAGTACAAGGTTGACCTGGCCTTGTCCAAAGTTGAAGAATGCTAAATATTTGGTGACAAGCAAGAAAACGACACTCAGAGGAGGGCAAGCAGGTAAAAGGTGCTCATTCAACTGTGAAGACACCACCCATGGTTAATAAGAGCCTTGCCAATCATAAATAGAATCGTCCAAATTGCCCTCATGGATAAGCTTGGGCAGTGAGTGGAGGGTAGTGGTGCTCACTGGATCCCTCGGCCCCCTGGGAACAGCCTCTACATTTGGCACCAAAAGCTCCTCAATGATCCAGCTCTTCCCACAGCCCCCAGCCCCAGGACAGGAGAGCAGCCGGTGCTGGGGGGCAGGGTCCTGTGGGCTGTGCCCCGTGGGGCTCTCAGCCCTCTAATCTGATAGCCATGGACTGCCATCAGCTGGCCAGGGGCCCGGACATCCAGTTCCCAGCCTGACATCTGAATCCAGTGGCCCAGCGCCTTGGCCCAGGATCAGGGTGTGCAGCTCGTGAAGCCACGCCTATGGCCACAGCCAGCTTGTCCCTCCTCCCTGGCCCCCAACCCCGGCCTTGCACCTCTGACTCCAGCCAGCGGCGGGGACAGACATCTGCCATGGTCACGGCTGGGGAGCTGGCGCCCGTGGGGACAGGCAGGAACGCCCGCGGCCACCTGGTGGGCCAGCCAACAGCTCCACATCTCCTGGATCCCGAGGGCTCCTCCCACCCTCCTGCCTCGCACCCTCTCTGTGTGTTAACTCAGTCACTCAGAATCCCATCAGTTCACAATGACAAGTGCTTCTGACTGCACTTTGCAGACGGGCGCAGAGCTCAGAACGGAAGCCACAGGGCTGGGCTGCAGCACAGCTGCTGTGATTGTGGCCGGCCCGACGCATGCCATCCAGCCATCACTCATGGTGGGGGGAGATGGTCCACTCCTGCATCCCCCGAGTGTGGTCCACAGGTGGACCCAGGTGAGGAGAGCTGAGAAACCCCTGGCGTTCCACAAATGGGCAGTGAGCCAGGCCCCGCAGCCGGCTGGATGCCTGGCACAAACCACAGCGTGGCCAGGAAACATCTAGGCCCTCCAGCTGGCTCCTGCCACCTGCCTCCGCCCGCCCTGGGCAGCGGCTCTGCCTGCAGCTAAGGAGCTGGTTCTCCTGCCCCGAGGACAGAGAGGATGCTCATAAGCCGGGCCCCTGCCTGAGGAGAGGCCTTCCAGCAAGAGAAAGCCCTGCTGTGTTCCTAGAGCCTCAGGTCCAAGCCATTTATTCCCAGCTCACCCTTGAATTCTTTGAATTCTGCTTAAGAAAACCTCAATGCTCCACTGAGGGAGGAGGGAAGTTAAGTGAACTGTTAGCCCCTCAGTCACATCCGATTCTTTGTGACCCAATGGACTGTAGCCTGCCAGGCTCCTCTGTCCACGGGATTCTCCAGGCAAGAATACTGGAGTGGGTTGCCATGCCCTTCTCCAGGGAGGCTCCCAGTAAACACACAAAGCTCACTTTCTTCTTGGGAGGAATCCAGGTTTTTTTTTTTGTTTGTTTTTTGTTTTAATTGATTTGCTTAATTGTTTTAATTTGCTCACCTATATTCAGGAATTCCAAGAAGGAAAAAAAAAAAAAAAAAACCATAAAAGATGCTGGAAGACTTACTCCAAGGACAGGAAACTCTCCTGCCATCCCACACACAACCCTCTGAGAATCTGCAAAGTTGGTTCTCTTCAATGGGACAACACAGCCTTTGCAATCTGATATCACTGTTGTATTTCACTTACTAACACTGTGTTGGTACAGCTAAGGTTAACTGTTGTCCAATTAGCCCAAGTTCTGAGTTTTTGGAGTTCACTGTAAACGTGAGAAGAGTCTGGCAGGCTATCCCACAGTAAGTTTCATAATGTTAACATTATATTATAATATGGTGTGTTACTATATAATTATATTACATTTATATAATATATTATCAATCAGTCGGTTCAGTCACTCAGTCGTGTCCGACTCTTTGCATCCCCACGGACTGCAGCATGCCAGGCTTCCTAGTCTATCACCAACTCCCAGAACTTGCTCAAACTCATGTCCATCGAGTCGGTGATGCCATCCAACTATCTCATCCTCTGTTGTCCCCTTCTCCTTCTGCCCTCAATCTTTCCCAGCATCAGGGTCTTTTCCTATCAGTCAGTTATATATTATTATATTATTATATAGTGGTGTAATATAATATTAAGTTAATATTATGAAGGAGAGCCCAAAGAGACAGTTCACTAAAGTCTTTGGATATCAGGAAAATTTTTCCAAACAAAATTTAATGAGATACTTACAAATGGGCCCCACTTCTAAGAGGTTGTCAAAGGAGCAGCAGGATGTGGTCCCCAGTGTAGCCACCACCTGGAGGGTAAGAAGCAAATGTCCTTTGTTCAGTCCTATGTCATAGTCCCTGCTGTAACCTCCACACACACAGCCACACCCCCAGGCCCAGCCCTGGAAATCCATGAAGCTCTTGAGACCAGGGTCTGCATCTTATTTGTTCATGTTGCTAGGAACTCACACTTTGCTGGCACAGATTGGGTGCTGAAACATTCACTGCATGCAAACACCCTCCAAACGATCAAAAAGCATCTGATGTTTTCAAAACCAAAGAGCCTAATTGCTCTATGGTGGCGGATGCTGTCTAAATAATGAAATTTCTCTTTCCATGTGACAAGACTGACATTTCATTCAATCTGTGTGGCTTTTATGGAGCCTCCAGCAATTATCTGTGCCCCGAGAATAGAGACGGAAGGATCAGAAAAACAAAGCCTGTAAACTTGAGAAGCGTTTACAGGAGGCCTCCCTGGTTGCATTTCACCTACGCCCACCTGTGTTTGATCTGAAAACCAAACGTGTTTCAGAGTCAAAGCGGTCTGACCAGGGAGGTGTGGGGGTCTGCCCGGGGATGGCTCAGTGGACATAGTCAGGGAAGGCCAACAGTGTGGGAGGCTATGACCGCTGCACGGATAGCTTGTGATACCCACAGGGAGAGGGGATGCCGTGCCGTGCAGGGCCACACAGGGAAGCACCAGTGTTGAGCAGGAGGTGGAGGAAGGGCTGGGGAGAGGGGAAAGGAGGGGCACGAACTCCAGGTTCCAGCAGAAAGGAACAGGAGAGGCAGGCTTAATACTGACAAGCGTGAGTTATTTCAGATCACTGCAATGGGCTGTGGGCACAAGAGCTGCTCTGGTTTTCTGGCCCCTGGCTCTGGGGGACCAGGGCGGGAGAACAGTGGCCTGGAGTGTGAGAGCCCTGCAGGGCGTGTGGCCAGGTCTGTGGGCTCTGAGAGTGCCGGCGTGCCTAGGAAAGGGGCACTTTCCTTTCAGGTGCCGAGGAGCTGGCTAGACCGCCAGGGTCAGCAAGCTTCCTGAGACATCCAGTTACCAGCCACCAGAATGAAAAGGCAAGATGGATACACAGAGGTCGAAGCCAAGCAGGTGGGACACTGAGGCCAGATGGAGGCCCAGCTCTGCCTCCTGCGGACGCCTGCTGGGTGTTTGCTTCCTCATTTACAACACAAATGCGCTGGACCAGGAATGGCCAGAGCCTAAGGTCAGAGAGGGCAGACCTTGCAGCTTTGCCCTTTCCCACGGCTTCTCAGACCCTGTCCTCCCACCTATGTGCCCACCCCTCACACCCCTCCCCGCCCCCGTCCAAGCACCAGCCATTCTCCAGGCCTGCTTAATCCTGACCAGAAGAGTCACTGGGTGGGAATCTGAGTCAGTGAGCCATTTTCCTCTGGAGTTTGCAATTCCTTCCAAAAATATAACTGAATATCAAAACACTTTGTCTAAGGGTCCTGGTTTGGTAGGTAGAACATGAAACCTATAAAATGCTTTGTCTATATCATAAAGCTTTTGTAGCTTTAAAAAAAAAAAAAAACCCACAGGATGATTCAACCATCTTAATATCACTTGCAAATTATTTTCTCAAGTCTCTTAGGAACGACACATCTGACATCCAGGAATTCCTTTCATTTCATCTCATTTTCCTCAGTTAAATCCTAATGGAAAGAAATGCCATACCATCTGCTTTTAAAAATGCAACCTGAATATCCGCTTGTTAAAATTATTTTCTATTAATGTGTATATGACAGTGAGTCTAGAATAATGTCACCAAATATTAGTACTGTTTGACTCTTATGATGGGATTTGGTTAATATTACACCTTTTATTCTGAGATTTTTATATTAGTATTTATATTTTCACTCTGCCGTGGAGCATTTTGTAAAATCAACAAAACACTGCCCAGTCCTGGGAGTGGCCCTCAGCTGAGACCATGTCTCAGCCAGGTCTGGGAGCTTTGCAGACATTATATTCAGTAGTCAGGACCCTCCTGATTTGGATGTCTTCAGGACCCCCTACTTTACTGTTAGCTTAAGAGAGACACTCAGCGTGGGGTCTGAGGACAAACAGGCAGGACCAGACCGGGAAGAGAGTCCAGGTATTCTTAACTCCGGTTCTGCCATTAAAGAACCCAGCACACTGGGCCATGCCTGAGGCCCTTCCAACCAACCCCATCCCTGGGCAGCTCCCTCCACAGCATGTGGGCAACATGGGGTGCAGGCTCCTAGGAGGATGTGCCAGGCTGGGGGATGGCAGGGCCCGTGTGTTCCGTGTTTTGAGGGCTGTGAGGCAGCTTGTCCTCATTCTCAGAAGCTGCTTTAACCCCAGCACCTGCTCTGCTCCAGGCTCTGATTACGCGGCTCAGCTCAGAGATGCTAACCTGATTTCAGCTGCTCTGCAGAGACCTAATCACATTTGTAAAGGGGGAGGCGGGCTGGGTGCCCCACCTCTGAGAGCCTGGAGCTGTCCTGCTACCCCACGCTGCCCGCCCCTCCTCATCGGCCAGTCTCACCACTGCCCGCAGGCTCTGCCCTCTGCCTTGGGCCTGATCATATCAGGTCAGGAAAGCAAACCACCCAGAGGAAGAAAGAGAAATGTATCACAAGACCCGGCGAATTCGTGGAGGGCTCCCAGGTCAGATCTGCCCAATCTGCCCCCTACTTTCCATAGCAGGTCACACTTTGAAGGGGCTGTAGCCCCTCTGTGAACCATGAAGGAGGTGGGCAGGGCTCGTGGGCTCCAGGGGGCTGGCTTGCTTAGGAAAGGCTCACGTGCCTTTTAGATCTCCAGGACTGGCTAGACCTCCAGGGTCAGCAAGCTCCCTGAGACATCCAGGCATCAGGGTCTCCATCTCAGGATCGAGCACAGAGCCACACATGTGAAGGATGATAACCACCAGGCATTCATTTCAATGGGAACCAGCAAACATGTCAAAGCTCAAGCAACACTCCTGCCTGGTCCAGGCAGCCACTCCTTCCAGCTTCATGGGCCCTTGGCTGCCCCTTTACGACAACGGCCAGCTGCATCTTCTCATGCATCCAGTGATCCTCCGCATCTCTGTGCCTTTGCAGTATTGTTTTCTTCCACAAGACAGGCTCATGATGCATGTCCTCAAGGACAGGGGGGCTTATACGTTAACTCTCAGCAAAGACTTCACTGACACCCCCCTACTGAGCTCATCACACCCTCTACCCCTCGTCCATGTGCATATGTGTACGTTAGCCGCTTCAGTCGTGTCCAAGTCTTTGCAACCCCACGGACTGTAACCCTTCAGGCTCCTCTGTCCATGCAGTTCTCTAGGCAAGCGTACTGGAGTGGGTCGCCATTCCTTTCTCCATGGGATCTTCCTGAACCAGGGATCAAACCAGGGGTCTCCTGCATTGCAGATAGATTCCTTACCATCTGAGCCCCCAGGGAAGCACTGTCCACATGCATAGTCCTCACCAAATGGCACAAAGATCGGTGGACATGTCTATCTGCCACCAGGAGCATTGCAAGAGGAAAGGGACCACGCCTACCCACAGATCCGCGGGGCTGGCAGAGGGAAGGCTCTAAGGAAGCAGGCATTTCATACAGGTCAGACTATGAGCTCTGATGAGCTGTGAATCCCTCTGCTCCAAATCACTGGACCTCTAATGCAGATTACACTGCACCCTGGTGCAGACTGTTCCCTTAATATCTCCACTCCAGCCAGTAGGATGGTTGAGGGCTCTCCTTGATCTCAGTCCCACAGGCCCAGTATGTCATGGGTGTTCATTTGTTAAACAAGTGAGTGACTTAGTGAATTAGCGTGGAATTGTCACTTATTCCATCATGATGGGCTTTGAAGTGCGATGAGTGTGAGCATCTGGCACTTGCTCCGAAGTCTGTGAACTTGTCACCTTTTGCTTGAGAGCCCACCATGAGGATAGTGAAATGTAATTGATGGAGGTGTAGATGCCTCTTAAATGATGCATATAAAATGCCCCAACAGAGGTCTTGGCCACCCTGAAGAGCACATGCTGCTGCTGCTGCTAAGTCGCTTCAGTCGTGTCTGACCCTGTGCGACCCCATAGACGGCAGCCCACCAGGCTCCTCTGTCCATGGGAGTTTCCAGGCAAGAGTACTGGAGTGGGGTGCCACTGCCTTCTCCAGAAGAGCACATAGATGATGCTTATTTCAAAGTCTTCATCAACACAAAGACATAGAGTAGCAGCCAAAATGAAACACTGCCCTGCTCTCAATTTCCACCACCACATTATGGGGGTATAAACAAGAACGTTGCCTGCCGCATCAGGAAGCAAACAAGGTTGTGGCCACCAAGTCATCAGCCACTGCCGCTGCCCCAGACGTGCACCCCGAGTGGATTCAGGATGGAGAAAAGCCAGATACTGACCCTGGATGGTTAAGGTATATATCAAAGGAGTGATTTCCAAGAACCCAGACTCTGGCTTTTTCCCATATATAGAACAGTGCTAAATTCAAAACCAGATGTTTAAAGTACAATTAGCATCAATTCTACACAATCTCTTCCAGAAAATAGCAGAGGAAGGAACTGCTTCTCAAGTCTTTTTATAAAGTCAGTATTACCCTAACATCAAAACAAGACTATAAAAAGGGAAAACTACAAACCAATATTACTCATGCATATAGAAGCAAAAGTCCTTAAATGTTAGTAATTAGAATCTAGCAATAGGAATTATATTATGAACAAATGAGATTACTTCAGGAATGCAAGGCTGGTTTAATATTTGAAATCCACTGTAATCCACCTTGTTAACAGATTTAATAAAACCACTCAACCCATCAATCAGTGTATAAAAATAATTTGACAAAATTCAACACTAATTCATGATAAAAATTCTCAGAACTTCAGGAACAGAGAAAACTTTCTCAATTTGATAATGAACATCTACAAAGTCTAAAGATAACATCATACTTAATGGTGAAAAACTCATTCATTCCACTTTACCGTTGGAAACCAGATAAGAATGCCTACCTTCATCACTGCCAAACAAATAGTACTTGAAATTCTATCCAGTGCAAAAAGGCATGAAAAATAAATAAAAGGCAAACAGGTCAGAAGGGAAGAAATACAGTTGTACCTGTTTGCATATGACCTGGTTATCTAGACAGAAAAACCCACAAAATTCATTTTTTAAAAACCCTCCTAGAACTAACAAGTGAGTTCAGCAGCATTACAGGATATAAGATCAGCATAAAAATTAACTGTATTTCTGTAAGCTACAATAAACACATGGACACCTAGATTAAACATACAACACCATTTATAACTGTTCAAAAAAAGAATTATATAGGTATAAATCTAGCAAAGCAAGTATAGGCTTATATGATGAAAGAAATTAAAGAAGATTTAAATAAACAGAGAGACATATCATGTTTATGGCTTGACAACACAGTAAAGATTTTAATTAACATATAGGGCAAAGGGAAATTTTCAAATTATTTTTAACTCGATGAAAATGAAAATACAACTTACCAAAATGTGTGAAATGCAGTGAAAATAATTAGTTTGGGGGAACAAATGATAATAGTTTAGGGGAAACTCTATAGCATTAAATGAATACATACAATAGAAAAAGAAAATTTTAAATCCGGAATGTAAGCTTCCACCTTAGGAGACTAGAAAACAAAGAGAAAATTAAATCCAAAGGGCCTAAAAGAAAATAAATAATAAAAATTAGAGTAGACCTTAATGAAATTAGAAACAGGAAATCAATAGTGAGAATCAACAAACCCAAATGCTGGTACTTTGACAAGATCGATAAAATTGATAAACATCTAACTAGGTTAACTAAGAAAAAAGAGAGGACACAAATTTCTAATATTAGAAATAAAAGGACCATCATTTCTGACCCCCTGGGTGGTAAAAAGATAATATTTAAATAATATTATGAATAACTCTATGCCCACAAATTTGAAAACCTGAAAGAAATGGATCAATTCTTTGAAAGACATAATTTTAGAAAAACTCACATAAAGAAAAATAGATGCTTTCAACAGGTCTGTGCCACAGCTTGAATGTTTATGTGCCCCTAACATCTGCAAAACCACTGAAATCCAAGTGGTTGGTATTAAGAGGCAGGGCCTTTGGGAGATCGTGAGGATGAGGCCCTTGAGAATGGGATTAGTGCTTCTATAAAAGGGCCCCACAGAGCTCCTGAGCCCCTTCCTCCATATGAGGACACGGCAAGAAGTCAGCCGTCTGCACCCAGGAGAAGACCCTGAGGAGCACCCACACTGGCACCCTGATCTCAGACTTCCCGCCTCCAGAACTGGGGGAAATAAAGTTTTGTTGTTCATAAGACACCTGGTCTGTGGCATTTTATTGTAGCAACCAGAACAGACTAAGATGACCTGTATCTATCAAAAAATACAATCAATAAATTAATAGCCCCCCAAAACAGACAGCAACCAGGCCAGGTGGGTTCACTCGTAAAATCTACCCAACGTTCAAGAAAGGCATTAAACTAGATACAGAAGACAAATTCGTGATTGCCAGGGGGAGAGGAGTGGTGAGGGTAGGGGACCAAGAGGTACAAACTACTGTGGATAAGCTGGATAAGCAAGTACTGGGCCAGGACAGGGATGCATCGCGCACACAGGGAAATATGGCATCATATGATAGTGAATTTCAACGGTGCATAACCCGTAAAAATGCTGAGCCACTATGCTGCGTACCCGAAACTAACAAAATATTTCAGTTAAAAAGGAGACAAATAAAACTAGTTCTCTATACTCTCTTCCAGAAAACCGAGGAAAACAGCATGTTTCCTAACTCATTCTGTGAGGTCAGTCTCAACCAAATTCCAAAATCAGACAAAGACATGAAAAGAAAGAACCACAGACAAATATCTCTTTTGATAGATGTGAAAATTCTCAACAAAACACAGGCAAATTTAATTCAATAATATATACAAAATAACAACCAAGTGGGACTTAACTATAGGCATGCAAGACTGATTCAGCATTGAAAATCAATTAACATAACCTATCATGTCAAAAGGCTAAAGAAGAAAAAAATCACGTGATCATATCAATAGATAAACAAAAAATATTTGACAAAATCCAGAAAAATTTTAAAAATCCTAGCCAACAGGATAGAGCAGATGTTTTAATAGATGTTCTACCTCAACCTGATAGAGAACATCTATTAAAAACCTGACATCAGAGTTAATAGTGAGAAACTAAAGGTTTTCCTGACAAGAACAGAAACAAGGCAAGGATATTTGCTTTCACCATGCCTATTCAACATGAGGTTGGAAATTCTAGCTATTACAAAAAGACAAAAAAGGGGCTAAAGATACACAGATTGAGAGGGGGAAATGGAACTACCTTTGTTTGAAGATGACACAGTTGTCTATATAGAAATCCACCCCCCAAATCAAAATCAAACCCAAAACCTCCTGAAACTAGTAAGCAATTATAACAAGACAGAGAATAAAGGGTAATATACAAAAGTCAGTTGCTTTCTCATACTTCAGCAATGAAAAATTTGAGTTTGAAATTAAGAACACAATACCATGTACACTAACACCAAACTAGAGCGGCAAAGCGAGAGAGAGAGGGAGAAATACTTAGATAAAAATCTAACAAAATATGGATAAGATCTATATGGTGGTGGTTTAGTTGCAAAGTTGTGCCTAACTCTTGCAAACCCATGGACTGTAGCCTGCCAGGCTCCTCTGTCCGTGGGATTCTCCAGGCAAGAATACTGGAGTGGGTTGCCATTTCCTACTCCAGGAGAACTTCCTGACCCAGGAATTGAACCTGGGTCTCCTGCATTGATTCTTTACCAACTGAGCTACAAGGAAAGCCTCAAGATATATATGAGGAAAACTATAAAACTCTGATGAAAGAATTTATCAAAATAAATGGAAAAATATTCTATGTACATGGGTAGGAAGACTCAACATTGTCAAGACGTCAGTACTTCGTAATTTGATCTATAAACTCAATGCAGTCTCATTCAAATTCGAGCCAATTATGTTATGGCTATTGACAAACCACACCCAAAGTTTATAGAGAGAAGCAAAAGAAGGCAGAATATACAACACAATACAGAAGGAGAAAAAAAAGTCAGAGGACTGACACTACCCAACTTCAAGCCTTAGTAAAAGCTACAGTAATCAGGACAGTGTTGTACTGGGGAAGAATAAACAGACAGATCAATGGATCAAAACAGAAACCCAAAAATCGACATACACAAATATGGTCACCTGATCTTTGACAAAGGAGCAAAGGCAATTTAATGGGAAAAGAAGAGTCTTTTCAACAAATGGTGCTGGGACAAACATTCACATGCAAGGAATGGATTTGGATAGACTTACACCATCTACAAAAACCAGTTCAAAATGAACCATAGATATAAATGTAAAATGCAAAACTATAAAACTCTTAGAAGCTAACACAGGAGAGAATCTGGAACATATTGGGTTTGCAGATGAGTTTTTAGGTGTCACTGACATAGTCCATGAAAAAAATTAATGAGATGAACTTCATTAAAAATAAAAACTTCTTCTTTGTGGATACTTACTAAGAATGAAACAACATGTCACCAACTTGGAGAAAACATTGGCAAAGCATACCTCTTGATAAAGGACCGGTTTCCAACAATAATCCAAAGTATGAAAGAGATCTTCCAACTCAACAACCTGACACTTGTTGATGTTTCTACAATTATTTGTTTATGCTCCTTATTCCCTTGGAAAATCCTTGAATCAAGATCAAATTGCGTATAAAATCATGCCTTCCGTCTACATGTTAGTTATTCAACAAATGGTGGTAAATTTGAATTGATCAAAACAATTTTTGGATAAAAAAGCTCATCTCAAAGAGTAACTCCTAAAAAGTAATGCAAGTTATAAACATGTGACACCTAGAGTCTGTTGGACCCAGCTTGCTCTGCAACTCGGAAGTACCCAGATACGGATGGGTGCCCAGGGGCATGGAATCCTGCGTGCCCAGCAGAATCTGGAAGCCGCTGGGAAGCGATTCCAGTATCTGGCATCGTCCCCAGAGAGGCTGGAGCAGGGCCTGGGCCCCAGCGTTCTTCTTAGCCCCCCAGGTGACTCCAAAGTGCAGCCAGATGACCCCACAGGGCTAGTGCCACAGTCACACCCGACAGCCCGGCGCAGACGTGAGATGACGCCGTGAGCACATCAGGCAGGCCAGCGCCCAGGCTCCAGTTGTAACAGCCGCGGTTTCTCCCCCACTGGAAGATGCCCAGCCGTGTACAGCAAAACTAGCTGATGTTTGGATAGTTAGATATTTTAATTATATCCTATTTAATTGTATTTTAAATTAATCACTGCTGGCTTGCAACACATCTCTCACAAACGATGCATCTTAGTATCTACTGAGGACACCCCTCTGGGTGGAAAGCGTATTTTATTTTTAATTCAGCTAACTCCGATGTCTGTCACGCATCTACCATGTCAAGGGTGCACCCTATGGTGTCATTTTTAACAGGAAGCAGAAGCAAGATCTTTTGGTTTAGCAGTATGCCCCAGACTGAGTACTCTGTGTTTCTGAGATTCACACAAGCGGAAGGGAAAATCACTGGAGTTTTGCTCCAGCCGCCCTGAAGAAGAGACTCACTGACCAGAGTACTGCCTGGCCGGTGACTACCGCGCGGCAGCCAGGAAATGATCCAGTCACCACAGACACTCCTGTGGGGCCGGGGGAACTTACGAAGAAAGGAATCAGGCCGGCTGCCTTGTCTCTCTCCAGGGCCTCCTGCAGGGCAGAAGCTCGCATGGCAAACTTGTCATCGGAAGGGATGGCTTTTAATCTCACTCCACCAATTAAGCCGGCTCTTTCCACGGAGGAGTGTGCCTGCAAGAAAGCCCCAGGTTAGACTCTGGGCAGCCTCCAGCGCTTCTGCAGGGCTCCTGGGCACCCCCAACTCCCGGCACCTCCTCCAGACCAGGAGCTGTTTCAGGTCCTGAGGATTCTACTTCCCAGTTGAATGATTCCAACTCTTAGGGAGCAGAGTGCTGGGCTGTGCCTGCGGGCGAGGGCGTGTGCCTGCTCAGTTGTGTCCGACTTTGTGACCCCACGGACTGTAGCCCGCCAGGCTCCTCTGTCCATGGGATTTCCCAGGCAAGGATGCTGGAGTGGGTTGCCATTTCCTCTTCCAGGGGATCTTCCCAACCCAGGAATTGAACCCCCATCTCCTGTGTCTCCTGCATTGCAGGCAGACTCTACGTGCTGCCATCAGGGCAGTATTATACAGAGCTGTATTGAGGGCTTTTTCATCCCCTGGTCTGAATTCAACAGAAGCAGTGGATGCTCATTTGGAAGCACAGTTGGGAAAATGACACCTAGTAATGTCACCTGATGATATTACTCTAGAAGGTTCTTAGTAAGCTCCTAGTCCCACTCTTATCATCTGAGGCTCTAAAATTGCATGTGAAATATATGACGATGCTCAGAAGTAGCTCTCCTTGTGGTTGTGTCCTCTTTACCCTCAGACGAGGAGCAAGGTGATAGGGTTATATATTTACAACCAGCACCTTGACCCCATGCTCCTGGGGGCTAATGCTCATTGAAATGCAGATTCCACTCAGGAGGAGCTGATGGGAGGTGACTATCCCAGAGGGCACATCCTTGCTCATTCCTTCCCTGTGTATCTGGCGTCCCTAACTCCTACAAGCTTCCCCAAAGAGCATCCCTTAATAAATGGTGAACCCCTAAAGCCCCACATCAGACCCTGCTCCTTGGAAACCTGAACTCAAAGCCACAGAATTGTGCCTTAGAGCCCATGGCTGTCCACTCGATATAATGAACCCACCTGATTCCTGTCATTTAGGATAGTACTACCACACAGCCTCCTTGGGAGAGTCTAGAGAACACCACGGATCACTTTTCTAGGGTGAAATTCCCTCATGAAAACCCTGCTGGTAAAGGCTACCACCTAACATTCATAGCAACTTATCTCAACATAGATACATAGAGACCTACAAATGCATTTTTAAGAGTTTTCTCATGTCTGTCTGGGAAGCAAGGGAGAAATAAACAAACAAAAAAAAGTGAATCGTTTTCTTCCTCTGTGGGCAGCTCTAGCGCCTGGAGTTAGAGTACACACACAGAGACGATCCTCCTAACAAGGCATCAAAGCATGGGCACTACACTGATTCCAACGCTGTCACAGTTGAAATGCTCGCATTAAGAAATTCATTAAAAATATTACGTCAGTGATATAGAGAACAAACTTTTGGACATCAAGGGGGATAAAGTGGGAGACTGGCACTGAAATGTACACACGACTGCGTGTGAAATAGGTAACCGATGAGGATATACTGTACAGCACGGGGGGAAAAGAAGGAGCAATCTATTTACAGGATGGATATTAACCTTAAAAATACACTCCAAAATACAGTCTGAGCAGGCAAAAACAGTTTGATTCCACTTGCATGAGGTACCTAGAACAGTCAGCTTTATAGAGTCAGAAAGTATGTAGATGCCAGGGGCTGGGGTACGGAGGGGAGGGGCGGGGTAGTGGGGACTTAGTGTTTGATGGTCAGAGTTTCAGTTCAGGAAGGTGAAAAATCTGGGAGACGGATGATGGCGAGAGTTGCACAACAGTGTGAATGTAGTTAGTGCCACTGAACTGCATGGTGTATGTGTTAATCACTCCGTCGGGTCCAATTCTTCGTGACCTGATGGGCTGTGGCCCGCCAGACTCCACTGTCCATGGAATTCTCCAGGCAAGAACACTGGAGTGGGTAGCCATTCCCTTCTCTGGGGATCTTCCTGACCCAGGGATAGAACCTGATTCTCCCACATCGCATGCAGATTCTTTACCATCTTAGCCACCAGGGGAGCCTGAACTAAATATGGTTAAAGTAGCATGTTTTATATTATGTGACTTTTGTCACAATAAAAAAGTTTTAAAAATACTATGTGGGCAAAGCTAGATCAGCTATTCCTTGTGGAACCAAAGCCTCTGGTGGTACCATTCTGGTGCCCTCTTGACTCTTGGTTCACTCGTGGGGCTACTGCTCAATGCTTTCCTTCTGTTCTCTCTCACACAACTGCCTTTAACCTTTTCAAGAAGGCTGACCACTGGAACTGATCATGGACTAGATGCCCCCACTGGCAGAGAACTCTAAACCTTACAAAGCACCGCCTCATCCCTCATCTTAGTGCAATACTAGCTGGCAGAGCAGCAACAGCAGGTGGCAGGCCCTTTTGACCCTGTCTGATGGTTTGAAAAAGGCTTCGAGAACGGACGTGATTGGTCTGAGATCACAGAACATAAAATCACAGGGCTGGGACGTGAGCCCGGGTCTTTGAGCCCTGAGCCCCACATGCAGCTCCACTATGCCGCGCTAAAGGCAGCCAGATGGCCTGAACACGAGCTGGGACAGGTGGGGTCGGGGTGATCTCACAGCATGTTTATTCTTTTTTCAGCCTGATCTGCTAAGTTCCCACCTGCAGCCTACATCTTTTCTTTAGCCCAGGTCTCTAGCTTAGTGACACCTGGGGGACTGTTCTTGGACTGGAAAGGATACTGCACAGCCTGTTGTTTTTCTTTTTTAATTTTTGGACACCCCCTGAGGCATATGGGACGTTAGATCCCTGACCAGGGCCAGAACCCACACCCCTACAATGGGAGACAGAGTCTTAACCTCTGGACCACCAGGAAGTCCTCGGTGTGATTTTGACTTGACACCACACAAGCTATTCCACCCCAGGAGGCTCAAGGAGGCTCTGGGCACCACACTCACCTGATCAGACGCGTAGGCCACCAACTTCTCCATGATGGCAGCCTGTGTCAGCTCCGGGGAGGCAGCCTGCAGGCGTCGGGTCACTTTGGTCCGAGCGGCCAGCAGGGCCACCAGGGTAGCTTCACTGGCAGTTCCCTAAATCAAAGAAAAGGCCAACAGGACCTTCCAACTGCAGCCAGGGAGTCATCTCTAAATGTGAGAGATGTGACGTGGGATCTTCCTATTTTCTTAGAAGATGCATCTGAAATTGTCAAGTCCCTTGTCCCATGCATGGGGAAAAGGCTGTACACCTGTGACCAACACTTCAGCTCTCGTTATCAGTTCAGCATTGCTTTGCCTGTTTCATAAAATACCCACCAGTACTTACTGGCGCTTCCTAGGCATCATTGCTGCCAGCCTTGGCAGACACGTTCCCATGGACACTTCCCAGTCTGGACAGGAGGTGCTGGTCCATTTCCCCCAGAGGAGGAAATGGGACCTGGGTCACAGCTTCCAGCACAGTTTCATACACACAGCAACTTGGACAGACACATTTGTCTGTTTTTACAAATGGGCCGCCTCTTCTTTGAGACCCAGAAATTGCCCTGGAGGGTTTTCCCCAGTCACTAATGTTACAGACTGAATTCCCCTCTCCCAGATTTCATATAGGAGCCCTAACTCTCAATTTCTCAGGATCTGACCACATATGGGGACAAAAATCTTTGAAGGGATCACAAAGTCAAAATGAGCCTTTTAGAGGGGCTGATGGTCCAGCCTGGCTGGTGTCCTCATTGAACGAGGAGCTGAGCACACATGCCCGTGCGCACGCACACACACACACACACACACACACACGCGTGTGCAGAGGTGAGGCCAAGTGAGCATACAGGGAGGAGACAGTTGCCTACAAGCTGAGGGCAGAGGCCTCGGGGATATCAGCCCCGCCACCACCTTGACCTTAGATGTCCCCGCTCCGGACGATGAGACAGTCCTGTCTGCTGCCTAGGTTGTCTGGTCTCTGCTTCTTCCTTGTGGCAGGCTTATCAAGCTAACACAATGAATGTCAACAACTTATTTTGGCAAAGGAATCAAGGATGCAAAATTCCCTCCTCTGAGGGTGGGTGGCGGTGAAAAAGAACATAAATTCAGCACCCATTCCGTCAGCCCATCTAAGTTGCAAACTAAGCTCATTATTACTTGTATCATCTTTGGTTGGGAAACCTATGTTCAGAGAGCTTGGGTAACTTGCTCCAAATCACCAGTAAGAGAGCAGTTCGGTTAGGAGCAAATCCACATCTGTCTGCAGGGACCACTCCCCTTGTGATCACGGATCCTTATGTAAATCCTGGAAGAGACCATAAGCTGAATAGTATTACCATTAGAAAGACAAAGTGTAAAAGGTAGAGTTTTGTTGACTGTGAGAAAGAAATTTATAAAATAAAAACACTCATAGTTCTGTAGAGCTGCGCAGCTTTGATGTATAAATTCATATATACACATCTGTAATCTTAATTTCAAGGAAACACACTGGTCATAGCAAACACCCTCTTCCAACAACACAAGAGATTACTCTACACATGGACATTACCAGATGGTCAATACCAAAAGCTGATTATATTCTTTGCAGCCAAAGAAGGAGAAGCTCTATACAGTCAGCAAAAAACAAGACCAGGAGCTGATTGTGGCTCCGATCATGAACTCCTTATTGCCAAATTCAGACTGAAATTGAAGCAAGTAGGGAAACCCACGGCCTCCTTCATACACACTGACATGGAAGCTCATTGAAAGGCACGGGCCCAGGGATGCGTGTCCTTGTCTTCCCCGACACTCCTGTGGGCATGCAGCTCGCTCTCAGCGAGGCCTGGAACTCCCACTACCCCCCAGCGCCCATGCTGCTCTGAACCACATTCTAAGGAAAGGCTTCAATCACCACAGCAGTTCACAATGGGTTTTCCTTTAGGCGCTGTCCATGCCTTGAAAGAAAACCCCCTTCCTCAGGCAACAAAAAGCGATTCTTCAAAAATATGCCCAATAAAAAACTGTCAGCTAAGCATCCATAAGTGCAATGGCTGGAGGAGGCAGGGCTCCATTGTAGGAAATCTGTTTCTTTCTTTAACCTTTGCTTCCCATTGCTTTTTTCACTAAAAGGATACTGTGTATGCATAATGACCTGCCCCAGGGAACCCTGCCCACCTGCATGAGTGTTAAAGCAAAGTGCCTTTGTTCAGACCCTGTCCACCTGTGGATGGGGATGCTCAGTCGCTCACTTGTGTCCAGCTGTTCACGACCCCATGGACCATGGCCCACCAGGCTCCTCTGTCCATGGGATTCTGCAGGCAAGAATACTAGAGTGGGTTGCCATTTCCTTCTCCAGGGGAATCTTCCCAACCCAGGGATCAAACCAGTGACTCCTGCATCTCCTGAATTGGCAGGCAGATTCTTTTACCACTGAACCACCTGGGAAGGAAGAAATTAATGCATCCCCTGCCTGAGGCTTGCCATTCTAGGAGGTAATTGCAAGATTGTTTTGTTTTGTTTTACTTTGCTTCCTCAACTCCTCTCCCTTTCTGTTCTATAAAAGAACTTGGCATCCAGACCCACAACAAGAAGGCTGAGACATTACTCTTCCATCTTCTTGGCCAGCCAGCTTTACCAATACATATTCCTTGCCTCAACACCATATCTCTCAGTTAATTGGCCCGTAGTGCAGAAAGCAGAGTGGGGTTGGACTGGGTAACAGCTTGGCGACAGGGGCAGTGGGACAAGTGGGTCTCTGGCCTCTGCTGGAAGCAGGTTTGGGCCAAGGAAGGGACAGGGCGCCTGCTCTTGCACAGAGAGCAGTAATGATACCTCTGTTTTCCTGCTGCAGACAAAGGTTGCCATGGTGAGGCTGCGGCAAGGGAGAAAGAACTGTGGTGAGCATTGCCACTGGCCGCTGATGCTGGAGCAGGAACATCCTTTCATTTTCTTGGTTTTCAAGTGTCACCCCACACACAGCACGAAATTGGCTTTTCTTCCACAAGCGCTTTCAGACCCAATTAAGAGACTATTTCCATGGCTCTGTTTGTCCAGCTCAAAGGATGATTTGCCATTTGACGCAGACACCCATCACAGGGCTGACGCCTGGCAGCTGTGATTATGGCTCTGTGGGGCCAGCATCCCCTGTATTTGAGGGCCCCCCACCTGTCACCAGGCTCAGGCACTCCAGGCCCTTGCAAATTAGAGACAATCAGCCTTGTCAGAGGGAAGGGTGGGCTTCCTGCCTCAAACACAGACACGATCGACTGATCGACTGCTTTCCTTGAGCAAACTGGGTGGACAGGGCTCCAAGGCGGGGTGTATTGAGTCCTGGGCTGAGAGATGTCAGAATTAGTCCCAAACAAATGCCTGGTCTTCTGCTGTTTCTGGAAAATGGAAATGTCTTTAAAGGAAAAGGTAATTTAAAGATGAAGCCCATGGCAGCATGCCCATCTCTGGACACTCACGCCCCAGCCGAGGGACAGGGACAGGCTAGTGGGACACTCTGGTATCCAGCTCACATGAGCACCAGCTTTGCCTCAAATTAGCTCAAGCCCCGGGGCCCCATGCACTATGTTTCTGGGCCTTGGATTGTTGATAACCCAATCCTCATAAATATTTGGAGGTTGAGAAATGAACACAGAAAACAGAAGAAATAAAGCTAAAACACAGCCTAACTCAGAGTGGGTGTTCAATACAAAGTTGCTATTATTATCATATACTCGCCTTGGATGATGAGGTATCTGTAAGATTTTTTAATAGTATCAAACAAGAGAAATCAGCTCGGGCTACTGACAAGAATTAAACATGAAACTGTTTTAGTCATGATCTCCAGTGACCCAGAAAACCTCTCTTTTAAAATTTTTGTTTGTTTTTGATTTTTGGTGGAGCTGGAGCATTCATGGTGAATATGGACTCAACCAGGTGAGCCTCAGTAGAGAGCTGGGGATCCTCTTAGGAGACTGTTGACCTTCACCCTACAGGGCATCTTTTGAAATATGATTTATGAGTGAAAGATGTGATACTATATATATTTATATACATATTCTATTTAAATTGTGACACCATAGAAAGTCATGCAAACGGAAGGAGATCATACATGTCAAACATACCATACTTAATTTTAAAAAAAGAGAAAATCATGCAATAATAATATTCTCAAAGACTAAACAATAGGAGGACTTCCCTGGTGGTCCACCTGCCATCAGGGGCCACGGGTTCAATCCCTGGTCTGGAAAGACTCCACATGCAGGACAATTGAGCCTGTTTGCCTCAACTGCTAAGTCTGCTCACTAAGAGCCCAGGCTCCGCAACAAGAGAAGCCACCGCAATGAGCCTTTGAATCGCAACTAGAGAGGAGCCCCTGCTCGCCGCAGCCCGTGGGCAACAAGGAAGATCAGGCACGGCCACAACTGTTTACAGATAAAATAAATAAATGCTGGGAAAAGCCCACAACAAAGCAGTAAGTCAAACACCACACAGGAAATCTACCTGACGTGTTGTATTATCCCAATCTTGTTTATATTGTGTATGTATGTATGTACACACACACACACAGATTTTGAAATAACACTGGAAGGAAGCTGCCCCAAAGTGTTTCTGCATCTCTTCCATTTATCTAACGGATGTCTAGTTTTCATTAGTGAAAAGGAGATGATGCTTTTAAGTTGAATAGCAGAGCCAAAACTGACACTGAAGGTGATCAATCAACAGTATGAAAAATGGAGATAGTGATATAAAGAAAACCACGAGCAGTTCCCCCAAAATACAGAGGAGAAAATGACCAACAAAAAAAGGGGGGGGGGGAGAAATGCCAAATAAAAGTGGAAAATTATGGAAGAGTTACCCAAACTGTGGAAAGCTAAAGTTCCTCAAAAACAGAGTATAAGGGGCCCAGAAACAATGACTAAATTATAGTGGGAGGAGAACGTCCCTGGGTGAGGGAAGAACTGAGTCTCAGATTAACAGGGCTTCCCAGATGCTGGGACATGGGGTCAAAATGAATAATAGCACAAATGGGAAAAGTGTATCTTGACAAAAACTGTGGAATCAGAAAGAAAAAGTAAGTCTACCACAAGGGTCCATCTTGTCATGAAGTGTCCGATCACCTGCAGGGCTGGAATCCAGTGGAACAGAACTCACCACCAAGGTCCCCACGGCAGCCTGCCTCTCTCTGACCCTGCTGTTTGCTTGCAGTGGAGCCCCCGAGAGTTGGGAGCTGAAAGCCACCCGACCCCCCGCAAGGGGAGGTGCAGCTGAAGGGGCTTGGACTCGGGCTGCGGGTAGCAGCCCCTTCCCTAGGCTGGAAGCGGCTCGGAGCTCAGACCTTTGTGTGTGGTTTTTCCCAGGTTGCCCCGGGCAGCATTACCTTGACCAACAGAAAACTGTCCAAGGTGGCCGAAATGTTTGCCACTGTGAGCAAAGTCACTGTTGCCGCCGTGTCTAAGTCCCGTTCACGGCACCGTATTTAAGCTCTGCTTACTCGGAGTGAAGGGTTCACTTCCATCAGCCACCACTCAGAAGGGCTGCTGCAGGAGGGAACGTGCTATAAGCAGAGAGTCGAGGCAGGAGGGGACGAGGGAGCGTGGTTGAGCTTGGCCAGGCTGGGCAGGAGACAGATGGTTTTATGTAGAGTGACCCAGCAATTCTCTCATCAGTCCTGCTAATAAATGGTTTGGTGACACTCTCAACCATAATCCTGTCACAAGAGCATCTGCGACTGATTGTCCCATCCTGACCCTGAGCTTTATCTCCACATTGGCAGAAACCACAGGGCCCCAGTTGAGCTGACAGAAGGAGAATTCTCCTCTAGCTTTAGCAGGGGATGCAGCAGGTCCGTTTGTCCTGTTTTTCCCTAGCAGGATCTGCCAATACAATCACTGCAAACATTTTCATGACCATCCTAATCTTGGGAGCATTCCATAATCCCAACCTGCCAGAATGATGCACAGTCAACTTTATTATCAAAACTCTTGTCCTGGCCATCTCCTTTTTATGAATATGAGCATCACAGCCAGGACTCCAATACAGTCAGCCTATATCATATCTTTTATGAAAAAAAAACTGTCTGCCACTAGCACCAGTCCTGTGAATATGCCATGTCTCACTGCCCATCATCACATCAGCCATCCCATCGCAACCATCAGAAAGAGATCTGGCGAAAGAGTTACTTTGAGAGAATAAGCAGGCTATAGGTCACAGAAAAGTCAGCCCTGGGTCATGCCACAAGGCTTGTTTATCGAAGAGTATTTCAACATCTCCAGATGAGATGACATGAAGGCAGCATCAGGATGACCTGACATGCAGGTTAGAATGCTTATTCCTGGGCCCACCTAAGACTTGTTGACCCAAATCTGTGAGGGTAGAAATGAGACTTCCCTCCCTCCGTGATGCTGATTCGCACTGGTTTTGTTTGGGAGAATAAAAGATGTCATGCTTTCATCCTGGAAGCTGAGACTCCCCACTGTATTTGGAAGAGGGACCCTGCTAGTGTGATTAAGTTAAGAACCTTGACAGGAGGGGGAGGGGTTATCGTGGATTATCTGGATGGACTCTATCTAATCTTCTGGGTCCTAAAAAGTGAAGAAGCTTTCTCATTTGTGGTCAGAGGAGAGGTGACCTGAAAGAAGGGTCAGAGAGGTGGGACACAGCCTCTTTGCAGACAGACGAAGTGCCACGGCATAGGAATGTGGGGAACTCCTAGAAACGAGAAGAGGCAAGGACAGAGTCTTGCTTAGGACTTATAAGGGGTCAGCCCTGATTTTAGCTGTGAGGGCCTCAGGCTCCCACCAGAAAGAACTGTAAAATAATAGGGTTAGTCAGCAGATTAACACACTAGCATTTAAAAACCTCGCTCAGTCGAGCAGTCTCGAGCCTGGAGACGGGGGCTTGCCCCCCATCTCCTCCGGCCATGCCAGCAGGTGACCTCACACTGAGGCATCTGGGCCTCAGTTCCCATCAGCTGAGTGGACACAAACACAGCTGCTGTGACTGATTCTCAGAAACTTTGAGAAGATGATATCTGAAAGAGGAAATTCTTCTTTACCCCAAAGTAGAGGGTGCGTTCCCTGTGAGGGTGGTGGGTTGATTGGTGTCCCTCTTCGCTTCTAGGAGAGAAAACAGCCAAGTGCTCCTAGATTCCTTAGTGGCGTTTGTGCCATAGATGCTCCGCTGTGCCTGTCATCTGTGTCCTGTCCCCTGACGCACCATCCGGCATGTAGACACTCTCAAAGGGGTGTGTTAGATGAAGAATAAATTTAATCATCACATAGCAAAGGCAGCATCTTTAGGTGAAGGGCGGGCTCCCGTGGGTGCAGCTCTGCAGCACTTGGTCACAGCTGCCACTGCAGACGGCCCTGCGTGGTGGTCAGATTGTGGCTCTGTGGTCAGATGGGTGTGGACTCAGACCCTAGCTCTAGAACTTACCCACTGGGAATTGATGGGCAAGCTACCTGATTGCTCTGAGCCCTAGTTTCCTCGCCTGTGAAACGGGGGTTGAGAAATGGTCCCTAAGCAGAGTGCTGTTGTGAAAATTAAGTTTGGGCCTGGGAAGCACTCTGGTACATGGGCAAGCAATGGGGACCCACACACGTCTCCACTGTTGTGTTTACTTCTATGCACCAGCCAAGCGACAGCTGCCATGCTGCCCACGTAAACAGGGGCCTGGGAGTGAGAGATGGCTGGGGAGCCAAACCAGATGCAGAGCTTTCCTAGGGCTCTGCTCTGCTCATTCTCCAAAAGAAACATGAGGACCCAAGACGCTTGTGGGCCTCTTGCCCACCTGCATCCCAGAATCCGGACCCCACCCTCTCCACCTTACCTGGATCACCCCGCCCCCTTCTCCAGCTTCTCCAGCCAGAAACGCCTCAGGCAGCTGCAGCATCTTCCCCAGCCAATCCATCATCACCGTCTCTAGCTCTGTGCATGCCGGGCTGGCAGCCTGTGGGCAGGAGGAAAGGATGAATCACAGGCGGCTGCCCTCAGCTTCCTGCCAGCTTGGGATTCAGGGGTATGACAAGCATCTTCCTCACTGCCCTTGATCAATTTGGCAAAAGGTTTCGAACATTTTCAAGAGGCCCATCCCTGGGTCATCACCAAGTCATCACCAAGGGCCACTTGCAGGGCTTGGTGCTGAGAGCTGGCACCCATAACCTTCCACTTCCGTCTGGCCCCTGGAGAACCCTGAAGGAGCCATGCTCCCTGGGGCCCAGGTTGGCTGCTGGAAGTCCATGTTCTCTGCACCGGGTTTGCAAGTCTCTACCTGCCTCACCCAAAGGTTCAGGTCCTGGAAGCATCATTACCTCTGCCCTCCATGGCTTCTCCATCATAAACCTTTAGGGGCTGGTGCCAGAACAAGGGCCTAGATCTGGCTGAATTTCAGGAGCAACAGCAGGCTTTATTCATTCGCTGACCTCTAGATTAAAATTGCCTGATCCCAGGTGCTATTCAAACATCTCCCAAAGTTTCAAACATGGTCTCCAGCCATGACTTGGGAGGCATGCAGGGCAGGAAGGCACCGACCTCCGCGATGACCTGGCCCACAGCCGCCCTGTGCCAGGCCAGCTTCCTCATTCAGCCATCTGTTTGTTTATAGTAGGACCTAGTAAGGCTCTCTGGTGGACCCCGGTCCACAATCACAGCGCGAGGAATGAGATGGGCTGCGTGGAGGGGGTGAAGCCCCGGGAACCCCCAGTCTCTCATCTTGTCTTCCAAGCTCTGGGGATGGTTCTCCTGCGCTCGGGAGGGGGTGAGCTGGCCACAGGCCCCAGCTGCAGGGGGACCAGCCTCTCCAACCATCTGGGTCTCACTGTGGTGCTCTGGGTGCCCTCATGCGTGCCCCAGTTCCCCTCATACTGTGGGGCAGCACCACCCAGAGGGTCCCCCATCCCGTCCTGGCCAAGTCCCTCTCCAGGTATGGGAACCTGCCGCACTGCTCAGAGCCCAGGGCTCGGCCAGTGCCTCTTAGGGACAGTGAGGCAGCCCTCCAAGGCCCCAGGGCACCAGGCCATCCTCAGAGGAACAGACCCGGAGGGACAGGGGCTCTGGATTGGAGTCCGAGTGGAGTCTGCTGTCCTGCCTGATGTAAGGAACATGCTTTAGAAGACATGTGCTCTGAGGGTCCCCGAGGCCACATGGGCAGCACCCAGGCTGCTGTTCCAAAGAGAAGTCCCTGCAACTAAGGCAAGAGCTGAGGGCTGACCCTCCAAGTCTGCCTCTGGGGCGCTGAGACCCCCTTCCCCAGCAACCCTGGACCCCAGGCTAGAGAGGAGCAATGAGGGAGGGGGCCGGAGCCGGGGGTCGGGGTGAGGGGGGCGCCGCACCTCGGGCGTTCAGGAACTCACACCTTCTTAGTGCCTGAGGCCGTTACTCAGCACGACTCAGGAGTTACGAGTGCTCAGCTACTTTGCACAAGCAAGCAGGCACCCTGGGCCCAGAAGGCCGAGAGCAGACCCTGGAGAGGGGCCCTCAAATATGGGCAGCACTGGGGTCCCTCACACGGTCAGCAGGCGGCCCTGGGGTCCCTCACACGGTCAGCAGGCGGCCCTGGGGTCCCTCACACGGTCAGCAGGCACTGCTGGGGTCCCTCACATGGTCAGCAGGTGGCCCTGGGGTCCCTCACACGGTCAGCAGGCACTGCTGGGGTCCCTCACACGGTCAGCAGGCAGTCCTGGGGTCCCTCACAAGGTCAGCAGGAGGCCCTGGGGTCCCTCACACGGTCAGCAGGCGGCCCTGGGGTCCCTCACACGGTCAGCAGGTGGCCCTGGGGTCCCTCACACGGTCAGCAGGCGGCCCTGGGGTCCCTCACATGGTCAGCAGGCACTGCTGGGGTCCCTCACACGGTCAGCAGGAGGCCCTGGGGTCCCTCACACGGTCAGCAGGCACTGCTGGGGTCCCTCACATGGTCAGCAGGTGGCCCTGGGGTCCCTCACACGGTCAGCAGGCACTGCTGGGGTCCCTCACACGGTCAGCAGGCAGTCCTGGGGTCCCTCACAAGGTCAGCAGGAGGCCCTGGGGTCCCTCACACGGTCAGCAGGCGGCCCTGGGGTCCCTCACACGGTCAGCAGGCGGCCCTGGGGTCCCTCACACGGTCAGCAGGCGGCCCTGGGGTCCCTCACACGGTCAGCAGGAGGCCCTGGGGTCCCTCACACGGTCAGCAGGCACTGCTGGGGTCCCTCACAAGGTCAGCAGGAGGCCCTGGGGTCCCTCACACGGTCAGCAGGCACTGCTGGGGTCCCTCACACGGTCAGCAGGAGGCCCTGGGGTCCCTCACACGGTCATCAGGCGGCCCTGGGGTCCCTCACACGGTCAGCAGGAGGCCCTGGGGTCCCTCACACGGTCAGCAGGTGGCCCTACTTTGGAGCACTCTGCATAAGGGAAGCCAGGAATATTTCCTGTGGTGCTGGGCTGGGATCGCTCTAGGCCTTTTTATAAAATAGTGTTTATTGGAGCATAGCTGATTTAGAATGTGGTGTTAGTTTCTGGCGTACAGCAAGAGAATCAGTTACATGTATACCTATATGCCCTCTTCTTTAGATTTTATTCCCGTATGGGTCATTAAGGAATATTGAAGTGTTCCCTGTGTTATGTAGCAGGTTCTTATTAGCTATCCACTTTATTATAGTGTATATATGTTAATCCCCAGCTCCTAGTTTATTCCTCCCCCACCTCACCCCCTGGTAAACACAAGTTTGTTTTCTATGTTTGTGATTCTAGTTCTGTTTTGTAAATAAGATCATGTGTACCATTTTTAAGATTCCACCTATAAGCGATATTCTATGATATCATAAGATGATATGATGATGATATCATATGATGCCTGTCTTTGTCTGTCTGCCTTACTTCACTTAGTACGATAATCTCTAGGTCCATCCACATTGCTGCATGGCATTACTGCATTCTTTTTTACAGCTGAGTAATATTCCATTGTATATAAAGGTGCCCCGGGGTTGGTGTGGAGGCAGAGCCGATCCCTGCTCTTGGCAGCAGCACTTCTGTTGGGCCGGGCTCCTTCTTGGGACAGCATCCATGGCCGAGAAACAGAGAGGGTGGGACCAGGGCAGTCATGTTTCTCAAACTGCAGATGGTCTAGAAACCCCTTGTTCTGCTTGGAAGACATACGGGTCCCCAGGCTCGGGCTGCAGAAGCTCCAGGGCCTCTACTGTGGTTTGAATTGAAACCAAGCACCTCTAAACACACCGCTGTGCAGAGCTGGCTTTCGGATGTGGACAGACTCCCCCTCTGCTTCCCCGAACTCCAAATTCCCACGCGAGGCCCCCTCTGCCCAGACCCACGTCCCTCTCCTTCCCACCTGCTCACAGCCTGAATCCTGGCCGCATGTCCCTTGTGGGAACCCCAGGACACCCCCCTCCCAACACTCACCCAGGAGAAGCCGATGCAGCCGATGGCCCCACACAGCATGTCCGCGAGCATGGCCGGGTACGAGCTGGCCGTGGGGAAGTAGGCGAAGAAGTAGGGACTGTGCCAGTGGGTCACCTGTGTGGGACACGGGCAGTCACTTGGGGCCGGGGGGCAGCCCTGCAGGCAGGGGGCCAGGGCGCTCGGGTGTGCCACAGAGAGTCAAGTCTGTTCATAGAAAAACCTTGTTCTAACTTCTGGCCAGAAGTGTCAGCAAGGGGGCTGCCCCTGAGATCCCATCTCTGTGTCATGAGATTGCTTTCTCTAAAACTGCTCCAAAAACTAGTCTATATCCGAAAAGGGAAAAAAGAGAGATCTGATTTTTGAGGTTTCCTCAGCCGCCTACTGCAGCTTCTTCGCTCTCCTGTCCAATCCAGTCCCAGTTTATGGAGCAGAAACTTCTGGTTCTGGCGGTCTCATGGAAACCCTGGGAGATGGTGCCTGGAGGTGGGGCCTTTGGGAGGTAAGGGGCTGGGTGAGCTGGAAAGGGTGGACCCTCCGCATGGAAGAAAGGCCGGGATCAGAACCTCCCAGGATCCGAATCTGCAGGAACCTTGACCTTGGATGCCCAACCTTCGCCCCGTGAGAAGAGGATGCACCTGTCCAAGCTGCCAGCGGTGGGATCTGCCGCTGCAGAGCGGCTAGGACAGCCCTGGGTCTAACATTTAACCGCACTCCCGGGAGGGATTTCGTGCTGAGCAGCTTGTCACATTTGCACAACCTCTGGGCCAGTGAGAACCAGAATCCTGCTCTCTGCTCGAAGCGCAAATATCACAGGAACTCCTGGGAGGAGGAGAGTGGCGAGGTGCCCTGGGCTTAGGGGACCCATCAGGAACCCCATGGGTGGGGGCGCCTCACCCTGAGTGTCAGGGTCTGAAATTCCAGAACCTGGGCTCCTGACTAGAGCTGAGGGGGTGAGGCTGAGGGTCTGAGACCCCTCACCACACCAGTGAACATGCCTTTAGGTGAGTCCAAGGAAAATCTCACCATGCAAGCATGAAGCTGCAGTGGAGTTGCCTTTGAATTTGAGCTGTCTGCTTCCCTCCAAGTGACTCTTGGGAGACGACTGTCCTGGGTGCTCCCCACGTCTGTCTGCAGCCCCGGGTGCACCCCACGGCCAGGCTTACGGACCACAGACAAAGAGGCCCACTTTGGTGGTCCACGCTGCACAGTCTCAGCAGCACGCAGCCCACTCTCAGATAAAATAAAGGAAACCTTTTCTCGACACACTGATCGCCCCTCTGCTGAAATTAACTTCTTTGAAGCTAACCATCTGTCTCACGTCCCAGGGTCTCAGGGCAGGGGACTGACCTTGTAACCGAGCCGGACCCTATGGGGCTTTCCCGGGAACAGACCCCTCCCCCGTAGCCTCTGAGCTGGCTCCTCTCTGCAGTACCCAGATAATAGTATCTGACGTGCACTTCCTGAGTTGTTTTACAGATGATAAAACCCCCACCACATGAAAGAAATTAACTACTTGATGACCATGAGTACATAGCTCGCAGCCTCTTGGCACCTGAGGATTGATCATGTGAACCCCTGTGATCCCACCCCATGACCTCACCATCAACCAATAAGAGGAGGAGCTGATCACTACCCTGAGACTTTAAAAATGCTTTCCAGAAGAAACCCACCAGGAGTTCGGGTGTTTCGAACGTTAGCTGTCCTGGACTCCTTGCTGGATACCTGCGATAAATACCGCACTATCCTTCACCACAACCTGGTATCAGCTGGTTGGCTTTACTGCACAGGGGCCAGTGGACCCAGGCTGGCTCAGTAACAGCCTAGGGGGCCAGAGGGAAATCATCGTCACCCCCTTTGGAGCCCACACGATCTGGATTGCAGTCCTGATTCCATCACTTACTAGCTGTGTGACCTTAGGCAGATCACTCAGCCTCTCTGGGCTTCAGTCGTCTCAGCTATAAAAGAGAAATAACAAAGTTTCTCCCCAAGAAAATGACTGTGAGGATTAGGTGCAATAATGCAAGTGAACTGCCTGACACCCAACAGGTACTAAACGAACGCCTGACCTCCCCTGCTTCAACCATGGATATAGGCTTACCCCTGGCATGATGATCTTCTCGACATCCTTAATGATGTCCTCAAATGTCTCTGGCTCCTGCGGGGCGGTGGTGGGGATCAGGCGGCGCAGGTAGCCTGGATCCACATCCGGAAACACCTGGCGCCCCTCGATGCCTTCCAGGTAGTCAGCCACGTAATCCACCATTTCCTTCCCCCTCCTGCGAAACTCACTTGCATTCATGGTGACCACCCTCCTCAGACGCAAAAGCTGCACAGAGAGAAAAGAAGTCAGTTGCAGATGTGACGATGCCTCACCTATAGTGGAGCGGTCCAAGACGACCACTGGGGCAGCCTGGGCGGGGAACCAAACACCCCAGAGTCCACCCAGACTCCGAGTCAGGAACACTTTACCATGTCCAGATGGGGTAGAAGTAACCCTGGATTTGCAGACTGTAGCAAAGTACTTATTCTACTATTCACCAGCTACTCAGCTAAAGACAATGCCGTGTCTCTGTCTCGTTTCTTTTTCTGTCTGTATCATGAAATGGACCAGGCACACATCTATTTCCAGGGTCCATCCCAACTTTAATAACAAGCCTTGGTTTCCAAATCGTGCCTTATTCTTCGTGGGCTGTGGGAGAGAGACTCTCTGGGTCTCTCTTTATCTGAGAAAAGCAGATGACCATGCTGATCTTTCCGGAAGGTAGAAAGGCAGTCACGTGGCCTGTGTCCCGCATGAGCAGAGCCTGGATAGGATAACCCCATCAGCAAGTCTTGTTTCTACATCTTGACTCCATCACCAGAGGGACCCACACCTCTGCATACAACACGCTCCTTTCCTCATCACATAATAACATCCAAGTGACCCTGGTCCTCTGTGGTGGTAACATTCCATAAAGAATCCGTGAGCTCTGAATTAGCTCATGGGACCTTTCCCAGGGGAAATGCAAGGCTACATTTCTGGTCACATTGTCGCCAATCAATCAATGCATAATCTTTTTTCTGTGTCCTTTTGTGTGTCAGTCGCTCAGTTGTGTCCGACTCTTTGAGACCCCAAGGACTATAGCCCACCAGGCTACACTGTCCATGGAATTCTACTGGCAAGAGTGGGCAGCCATTCCCTTCTCCAGGGGATCTTCCCAACCCAGGGATTGAACCGAGGTCTTCCACATTGCAGGCAGATTCTTTACCATCTGAGCCTCCAGGGAAGCCCCAAGAAAGCTGGAATTAGCTTTGATTTGTAACCAGGCCTATTGAATCCTACTACTGTTGTCCAGAGATACTAACATTTGCCATTTGAAATCAAGCATGTATGCATGCTAAGTCACTTCAGTTGTGTTGGACTCTTTGTTACCCTATGGACTATAGTCCACCAGGCTCCTCTGTCCATGGGATTCTCCTGGCAAGAATATTGGAGTGGATTGCCAATTTCTTCTCCAGGGGATCTTCCCCACCCAGGAATCAAACCCATGTCTTTATGTCACCTGCATTGGCAGGCAGGTTCTTTACCACTAGCACCACCTGGGAAGCCCCATTTCCTTTTAAATACACTTTATTTACTACACCTTGGCCCCATGAACTTTGAACTTCTGGCCAACAACTCTCTCACTCATGAATGTCATTTACCTAATACATGTGTTTTCTCCCTAAGGCACATCACAGCCGTCTTGCATGTAGGGCCCCTGGAATGCACGCCAGCACTATATTTGGGGGCCATTTTTTAAAAGTCAGGTAACCAAGAATGACATGAAGATGTAGCAGTAAATAGGCCACTTGCTGAAGCAACTAGGCAGAGCGTTGCCTTATCAGATTCTGCTGGCAACAAGCACCCTGAGCAACTTAAATTTTCTATCTTGCTATGTATGTGTGCCCAAGAATGATCATGAAGGCACCATTGTGGTGATTAATAATACAAATGAATTGTTGAAAACAGTTGCACCTGCATATAGAAAATCTATGAATAGTAAGCATGGACTACATTTTTCAAACTGGAAATGTGGGCCACACAAAGAAACATAAATATTCACCTAGAATCCCACCACTCAAAAATTCTGGCACACCCCCTTCCACATTGTTTCTTATAAGAGACAATTGTATGCTAAGTCATGGATGCATTTTTTAATTCTAATAGTTCAAAGATTCATAAATCAAGATTAGTTTTCCTGTGGGAGTAAGTGTTGGGAGATGGTTCTACAAGCCACTGTATCTAGCTGATGATCTTGAGATCATGTTCTCAGCACTTCCATTGTTTCCCATCATCTGTACTGCTTTTCATTTTTTTTTTTTGACAGTTTTAATGTTAAACATATTAAGACAGGTTTTATTCAAGACTATTGCAATAGGAGAGGGAGACTGTCTCCCAAATGCAACAGGGGTCAGTGGGGATTTCCAAAGACAGGTAGAGTTAGGAAGCAGATGGTACTTTACTAAGAATAGTTTGGCTGGGTGTCCAGGTGGAGGAAGAAGAGCTGAAATGTATCCCAAGGGGAGAAGCTTTCTTGATAAACCAACTTAGCATGATTTTCTGCTATAGCTGGGGTCGGCTCCCTGAGGTGCAAACCTGCACTCAGGAGAGGGCTCAGAGAGGCCTGACTGAGTCTGGCTGAGGAGAGTGTCTCTGTAAAGTGGAATCAGTTTGATGATGCCTCCCCTCTCCTGGCCTTCTCTCCAGGGTTCTCTTTCAGATTTTCTCCGTGAGCAGTATAGAGGGCACCCATGGAAGATTCCAGGCCTCATCAAGGTTAGTGACTGGGTCAAACCTCCACATCCAAATGACTGTCTGGGGATAGATTTTTCAGAGAGTGAACACGTGAGTGACAGTGACTGGATATGATATAGGATTCGATTCTAAATTACAGCAACAGCAAAGGCTAAAATAATAGCATGAGGAACACCAAACTGACTCTTTGAGTTTCCATTGCACCTTTGTGTTTCATAAGCTGCAGGTCAAGGGAGCTTATCCAAAGTACCGTGGCCAGAATTTCCAAAGCCTCTTAGTGCAAAGCCATGAAGCCTTCCTTATACGTACACTTTCAGGTTCATAATTCCTTGGGCATGAAGGCTTCTAAATTTATTTTTCACTTGGAACAACTCTGATGATGTCCGATGTCACACATAGAGTAAAACTAGGTTATACTTCAAATTGACGTATTTTAAATTGACTCAATTCAAGTTCAACCAAAGTTGCATCAAACAGCTGATCTTTTCGCTAGCTTGTTTTCTTTCACGAAGTAATTATGAGTACATTTCCCAGGTTGGTAAAGACTTTTCTGTTGCTTGATTTCTCCCAATTGCATAGTGTTCCACAGGGTGAATGTGCTGCGTTCACAACGTACGTCACTATGGTTGAATATCTACCTCATCTCTGGTTATTACCTCCATTAGTGGGGACAGTTGGTGTAACCTAATGGCCACCCCTGCATGATCAAGAACCAAAAGAGTCTGCACAGCATGACATAGAGGCCACTGAGGTTTCCTCGTGTTGCTCAACTGAGAGCAAACACCATAGTAAAGCTCTATCTCAAATAATGTTTATGGTAATTAGACAAGTACATGGGAACAGCTGAGGAAAAGAGGCACCAAATACGCGTTCAATGCATGTTGTTAGATTTTCTATAAAGAGCCCTGGAATACACAGCCTCAATCTTCTGTTTTTTCAGTTTGGTTTGTGTCAGAATTTCCTTAAGAAAAGCACTTATTCTATAATTTCTTTAGAGCGAACTATTATAGAGATACATATTTTGTGTGCGTGCTCAGCCACTCTGTCATGTCTGACTCTCTGCCCCGTGGACTACAGCCTGCCAGGTTCCTCTGTCCACGGGATTGCCCAGACAAGAATCCTGGAGTGAGTTGCCATTTCCTCCTCCAGGAGATCTTCCCAACCCAGGGGTTGAACCCAAGACTCCTCTATGTCTCCTGTGTCCACTGGCAAGTGGATTCTTTACGCTGGGCCATCTGGTTAATGTTATATGGCCAGACTTGCCCCCAGAAAATATTTTTGCCAAATTACTCGCTCACAGGGACTGTATAAAAGCTCTAGATTTGCCACACAATATCAAACACTGGGCTTTAGATACATTTCAAGCTCCACCAGTCAGGCAAAGTTTCATGATTTCATTTTACTTTGATTTATGAAGACAAATGGTTTTCTCACATGACTTTGGATAGTGGTGTGAGATTTCTCTTCTTGGGTTTCCTTTTTAATGAACTGCTTGTTCATTACATTTTTTTCTACTAGGATGTTAGATGTTTTCTTATTTAATTGCAAGAGCACTAATATAATAAATACTTGCACCCTATAATAAATACTTGTACCCTATGTGTGATATATTTTGCAGACATTTTCCTCATTTTTATTTGATCTAGTTTTGCTTTTAATTTTATCTTGACTTATAAGAATTCTAATGTAGTCAGATCTCAGGATCTGTTTCTTTGTAATTTGTTCCTTGTGCAAGACTATTAAAAAAAGTTTCTTAGAGTAAATATTCACACAACCTCTATTTGCCCTGCAGGCTCCAGGGATCCTCTGAGGCTTCAGAAGGATGCGTAGGTTCCTGGAGTATCAGTCACTCTCTTCTAATGGGAATACAAGAGTATGAATGGTCAAATGGGAGATCTCGGGAAAAAATAAACTGACAGACACACCAACTTGTCCTTCCAAAGAAATATTCCCAGTCAAATTGTAAGATAAGATCTGATTATTATTTTCTAATCATTTCATCCTCTATTTGCCAATTCTTTCCCACAAAGACTTTTCCAGAAGACTTTTAATACAAACTCACAGAGAATCTTGTGTTCATTTTGGAGCTGTTTGCTATCTCATGCCCTCAAGCTGGGCAAATATTGGCTGGAAGATGTAGACGATGATAAAGGTTATGACTGAGGCCTTTCCGGGCCTTGAAATAGTGGCTGTTGACATAATCTGATCGCAGCTGCAGGCCTGTGGTGCGCCCCACCTGCTCAAGGCCGCACAAGCCCCTCTGCAGGCCCTCAGGCCTCCTGACTGACCTGAAGGCCATTTGTTTTTGTATTGCATCATTTCACCGACATCCCTTGCTAACTGCGGGCTTCTCTAAGCAGAGTCCTCAACTCTTTATTTTGGTTTCTCAGGACCAGTCAGACCCTGCACCACAGTAAGTACTGTGACTGTTTTCTGAATGATGAACGAAAAAATGAATGAATGGAAAATCTTTTTGTCCTCTGAACATGTTGTCTCTGACACATTAGATCCTACTCTCTACCTTTAAGACAACCATAAACCAGCTCATCATGTACCTGCCACAAAAACAGGAGACATTTTGCCCTTTCCCCAGGGAATCCTGACCCTTCTCCCAGACTCCTATGTATAGTTCACGCTGAGGCTTTAACCTTGCAGGTTCAGAACTGACCTGGTTTCCCCAGTCTTGCACCCAGAAGTTCATCTTGGATTTGAGCTACCCTCTGCTCTGGCCCCAGCAGTCCTTGTGGTCCTAGTTGAAGATATTCCCCTTCCTGGACCCCTGGAATCCTACCTTTGCCACAGGTGTTTGGAGAGAACTGGGTGCAGACTCCAGCCAATTCTCCCCTGGCGGTGGGGGTTGGGCCGGCCCTGTGCAGAGCTTATTCGGTGACTGCACAGCCAGCCCTGAACACACAGGGCCAGCCACGCCCGCTGCACAGGGTCTAAGTACCCCCAGGCCTCCGGGCAGGGGACCGGAACCAAGGTGCTTTGCACCTGTCCATGGTCCTGACTGTGGATTCAGACACACCTCGGTCTTGGTTTCAAACCTGGGACAGCGGACTCTTCAATCAACCTTTCCCGGCTTTCCTTCTCTATCAGTATAAAAAGAAAAGTGTTTACCTTTTTTTTTTTTTTTTTAAACACTATTCCAGGGAAAACAAACCATAATTTATGTTTCAAAAAACACTTCTCCCTCTGGAACTGTGAGGCCTTGTCTCTTTTTTAAAACCTTAAGCACATGAGTAGTAGGCGCAAAACTAAATTGGCTCATCTCCCCCTAAATTGACTGGCTTTTGGATGATCATCTTCTCTATGGGCACAAAGAGAATAAACAAACCTGACAGGAGAAAGGCTTCTAGCCAAGACTGTCAGGAAGCCTCTAGCACTGAGACCTATCTAACAATAAGGATGGCGATCTGTTAATCTGTTTGGAAAAAAAAAAAAAATCCTCTAACATCTTTTGTACCACTTAACACGTTAGTTAACAGCGAGATATTTAGGGGCCTTAAGGCCAGGCGGTGGGTGCAGGCTGTATCCTGGAGCTGGGACTCAGGTCATTAGTGCAAAGCCACAACTTTGTTAGGCTCACCCGGATGGAGCTGGTACCATGGAGGAGACGGCCAGCATCACAAAGGAGGTGGGTACCTCTGCCCTTCAACCTCCCACCAGCACCCCTCATTGGCAGAATGCTACCAGGATCCAGGTGTGCTTGTAATGGGGGAAACACAGCCTGTGAGGGCCCCAGGGGGCAGGGAGATACAGGAACAGACACCTAAAAAGGCAGTCCTAACTTGCTGCATCTTTATTACATCTGTGCCACTGTTCCTCATCTTCCAGGAGGAAGAGGTGTTGAGGGTCTTCCCAGGTATGAATGCAGAGCTGAGGCAGAGCCCATGAATCCGCCAAGCACTCTGTCCGCTCTAGACACTCTTACTACTTTCTCCCACTCATACAATTACTTTACCTAAGCTGAGGTGTTCTTGGTGGAGTAGGGACTCTCTCATTGGTTTAAAAATGGTCAACATTACAAACCATGCATGCTGGAGATGATGTGGAAAAAAGGGAATCCTCCTACACTATATTAGTGGGAATGTGATTGGAACAGACACTCTGGAGAACAGTATGGAGGTTCCTTAAAAAAACTAAAGATAGAGCTGCCATATGATCCTTCAATCCCACTCCTGGGCAAAAATCTGGTTTCAAAAAGACACATGAGCCCCAGTGTTCATTGCAGCAGTATTTACAATAGCCAAGATATGGAAGCAGCCTAAATATCCATTGTCAGATGAACGGATAAAGATGTGGTGCATACATAGAATGGAATAGTGAAAGTGAAGTCGTGCCTGACTCTTTGTGACCCCAAGGACTGTATAGCCTACCAGGATCCTCCATCCATGGGGTTTTCCAGGCAAGAGTACTGGAGTGGGTTGCCATTCCCTTTTCCAGGGGATCTTCCCGACCCAGGGATCGAACCTGGGTCTCCCGCATTGCAGGCAGACGCTTTACTGTCTGAGCCACCAGAATGGAAACTTGAAAAACCAGCTTTTCCCCGAGCTTCTGGGAATGAGTTCCTGGATGCTCCCTAGAGGCCAGGAGGAGGCAGTCTCCCAGGCATCTCCCTGGTTGTGTCCCTGACGCAGGGTAACTAGGGGGACAAGGTGCCTGCCACATTTGGCTGCAGGTGTGCCTCTGGCCAGGCCGCTGGACCTCCAAGCCTCCACCTTCAGTCTGTAAAATGCACAGCACTAAGCATCACATAGGATTCTAAGCAGGGTACACAATCACTCCTGTGGTCCATGCCATGGCAACATCGCCGGGAGCTTGCTGTCAGAGGGGAAAGCCCACAGACGCCTGAGTGATGGGCAGTGGGCTCTCCCCCGTCAGGGCTGGACACCCAAGGGCACCTCCTCTCTAGCCAGCTGGGTCTGGATTAGAGAGGTTCTCTGCTGCGCTTAGTAAAACCAGAGTCTTCCACTCTGCCATCCCTAGACCGTGCTCCTCTTCCCAGCAGTCATGAGAAGTAGAGAGAACAGGGGTTAAGGTCAGAGCAACAAAACGTGAGTCCTGGCTCTGCTGCAAGCGGCGGGGCAGCTGCCGGCTGGCTCCATGACCTCTGGAGTCTTGGTTTAGCCCCTTATAATCAGGCAGCAAGATGCTGCAGGCACAGGACACTCAGTACTGGAATTCTCGGACTCAGAATGCTGGCTGGGTCTGGCATTTATGCATCCTTATGTTAGCAAAGAAGCAGGTCAGATCATCACGGGGTCAGACAGAGCGCCAGGGAAGCAGGAGAGAAATGGAGGGTGAGGAGAACGCATGCCCACCCCGGATGTACCTCAGACTTAGAGGGGAAAGCTTCGCTCCTCTGACATGAGAATCTCGCATCTGTTTCTGATTCAGTCCCTGCTTAATGAACAGTCCCCATCTTAGTATGTTCCTGGCCAGCAACTCTTTATGAGAAGAAGCCATAAAGAAATTTACAGCACGATTTTCAATCTTACTCTCATGGGAAGATACTGCTTCCACTCACACTCCTGCAGACGGATTGGGATGGAATAGAAAGCTGGCTGAAACACTCACAGTTTAAGCAGTTTCAAAAGCAGAGACTTATTGGTGACATTTAACCAGTTAATAGTATTCTAATTTCTCCCTGAGCTCAGACCATTCAAACAGCTGTCGTCAGGACATGTGTGCCATTTAGTAGCCTCTTACCATTTATTTTCCCCTTAAGCCCAATGACACTGTGTGTAATTACACTAATATCATGCACATATGTACCTTATCGATACCTGCCAATTTCAAAGCGTCACAGTTGTTGGCTGTTGTGAATAGCACTGCTGTGGGGGAAAGAAGCCGTGAGCTACCCACCATGGGGCCAAGCACTTCTCCCTTGTTGTATTTGTCCCTCAAAGACACTCATTCCCAATGGGATTCAAAGGTGTGAGTTTTACAGTTCTTTGGCATGTTGCCAAATTTCTTTCCCAAATAAAAACTAGAATAAAAAAAAGTGTCACCCATCAGACTTGGTAGGTGTGAACACACCATCCCTGCTATTTTTTTTTTATCATTCATTTAGTTTCAAATTAAGATTTTTCACTCCTGTTTCCTCTTCTAGGACATTCACCTAAGAACCAGCAATCATTTAATCTGAACTTTCCTCCTCTGTTTCCATTTTAATTTAGTGTCAGACTAGACCTTCTCCCCCTTAGCTTTTTTCCTCATTTTTTTCTCAATCCTTCACCCTGTCCCCTTCTCTTATTCCCCTGGAGTCACATTAATGATTGATAGAAGGTCACAACCTTCTGCCTTTTTTATAGACTTGAGACAATGTTCTCGCTGATTTCTTCTTTTCATAACAGGCAGGACGCCCTGTGACTATGATACATGTTGACTTCCCAGCTAGAATAAACACTGCCACCTGCCACTGTGCATATAGGCAGTGTCTCTGGCACAGTCTTTATGAAGTCTCCACTTTTTTTCACAAGCTGGGTCAGGAGTAAATATTGACTTTCTAAATTCACTGTGAACACTTACTCCTTGGGCACGGTTGCAGGTCTGTCGCCCACGTCGCTCAGAAGCTTGCAACTGAGGCTCCCCCAAGTTGAATCCTGGGAACACTTGCCACTTGGTGGCTACATCCTATGTCCCAAGAAAACAAAGGAGTCGGTGTTGCCTGACCTTCTGCTGAGCTCACTGGATGCCGTACATCACTCACTCTCTCAGCACCCCGGCCAGTGTTAACACTGCCATTTTGCTGAGGCTCTGAGGGGCGGATGCTCCTTCCGAGGCCACAGAGCCAGTAAGAGGAACCGTTGTGCTGGCATTTCTGACCCTGAAGCCAGCCTCCTCCTGACCCCGGTGGCCGGACAGCCACACACACACCTGGGCTGTCTGCCACCTACGTTTTCACACGGCCTGAGGAGTCAGAGCACCCATCCCGAGGGGCTCCCACCTGGGCTGGGTCCTGCCTGGTCACCAGAAGAAGACGCTCCAGGTCAGGGCACTGGGCCCCAACCTGGGCTGGTCCCAGCATAAACAGAAATAGGCAGAGGCTGAACAACCTGGCAGAAGCACTTCTCCCCCAGCTCCTCCAAACCCTGACAAGTGCCAAATGGTGACCGTCCATGGCTGGGGGTAGCCCTTCACCTCTACCCTAAATCTCCACAGCAGCTCTGCAAAGCAGCAAAATTATCCCCACTCTCGAGATGAGGAGATGGGCTCAGGGAAGCAGGTGGCTGGACTAAGCCCCTCAGCTCATCAGTGGTTTCCCACGTGGTCTGTGAGCGCAGAAGACCATCCAATTCCCTTTGGCCTGGGGTCCCCCACACCCCCACTTACAGGGAACCTAGCTGCATGCAGAGCACAGGGGGATTTTAACCTTTCCTCTGAGGCCGTGTGCCAATCACTGCCCTCCTACACCCCAAGCATCCTCCTCCAGAAATGCCGAAGAGATCCGAGAAACTAAGGACAGCTTTTCTAAAATATGGAGGGAGTCAGTCTCTCCCCAAACTTGCCACCAGGCTCAGATGAAGAGTTAACAGGGTAAAACCTTCAGAATAAACATCATGAAGAGGGAAAGTGCATAATTAAACTGCCCAGCTATTTATTTGAATTCGTGGAGGTTTAAGGAAATGGCAACCCACTCCTGTTCTTGCCTGGAGAAGCCCTTGGACAGAGGAGCCTGATGGACTACAGTCCATGTGGTTGCAAAGAGCTGGACACAACTGTGTGGCTAACACTTTCACAAAGGGATTTTGTTTTATTTTCATCATTGTAAGCAAACTGCCAGCCCACCTGTCATGGACCTGGGGGAGACAGAGAGGCTGCTGTGAACGTCACAGATTTTTTCAAGAAACACCCAGATTCTCCTCATCTTGCCTATGTCTTAACCACTCCAGGGTGACCATTGTCCTGGCTGCTTTTTATGTGGCAACAGTCCCCTCTGTTTTTGGTTCTGTCTCAGAAGAAAAACACTGCTATTTAAATGAGAAATCAACCGTAAAGACCCAACTCTTGGAGCCTGTGAGAGAAATAGGATGAAGGGGAAAACCCAAGTTGCCTGCTTGAATTTCCCTTGAAAGTGGGAGAAAATAACATACCCCTAGCAGACAGTTCCTCCACCAGCTTTGGAATCCCCCCATTTTCACACCTGCAGTTTACTTACTTGATTATTAGTAATATAGATCACATTAATGACCACCTGCTGTGTCCTTAGCCCTTTGTAAACATCGAACCCAGTTGATTTTTACAAGCACTGTGCAGGAGGATGCCCTTCACAGCAGAGGACAAGAGGTGTCCATATTCTCTCCCTGGCCTCCATCTCCTGGCCTCTGTGTGCTTCAGATGCACCACAAACCAGCCTGAGAAATAATTTCTACTTGCTCTGTTCTGTTGCTATTATGGCTCAGAGATCATGGGCTAAAAATTATCAGAAGTTTCTGATTCTTCATCTCACCTGTTGCTTAGACAGGCCACACACAAAAAGAGGGAGCTTAGATCGGCACCAATCTTCTCAAAAAGTTCCGATAGCCTGCCACACCTGCACACAGCTGAGGAACCCCTCCCAGCTGGCCAGAGGAGATCCACCCAGCTGCAATCCCCAAGATCCCCAAACTTCAGGTGCCCTGGCACCAGGAACTGGCTTCCCCTCTGAGTCTGGTCCCCCAGGCTATGAGGACAAAGAGCGGTACTCACAGGCAGCCCGAGGTGCTTGCTCTCTGTCTCTCCCTCTCTCCCTCTCTCTCTCCTCCTTGGTGACAGTTAAAAGGCACAGAGGATGCAATTGCCATTTATGTAGACAGAGTGTCCGCCTCCCCAAAGCCAATCAGAGCAGCTCGCTCAGATTATTTACTCCGCAGCATCTCCCCCCACCCCCCGCCCTCCTCTCCCCACCCTCCTCAGGACGTGAGGGTCCCGCAGGGCAGAGCAGGGACCAGGGACAGCGGAGCCTGCAGAGCCTGGGAGAGGGGAGGGCAAGAAGACAAGGCAAGGGGCTCAGGGTCCCAGGGCCCTTATGGGACCCAGACCAGGGCCAGTTATCCTGGTCTCTCCAGGCAACCTCTGATCAGCAGAAGGCTCCTGGCTCTTCCAAGGGGTAAAGAAAGGCCGGCCTGGGCAAGGCGAGTGAGAGAACTTGCCCTGGGTCAGTGTGGTACCTGCTGGGGGCCACTGGGACCCGCTGTGCTGTGCAGGGGACTGCCCTGGTCACAGGAGGCTGCAAGCACCCAGCCCAGGAGCCCAGATGGAGAAACGGAAGAGGCAGGCAAGGATTTGAATCCTGTTCTTTTACCCCTGAAGTTGACCAGCATTCAAATCAGGGATTTCTTCAAACTTGGGCTTCCCATCTCACCCACCTCACTGTGCAGGCTGATCCAGGCCTCATGGAGCAGGGCTCCTTCCTCAGTTAAGGCGGGCTTAGGTTCCAAGGGCCTGGGCCACCTGGGCCAGAGCCCACCTAGGCTTGAGACCAGAGCCCACCTTGGCCGGAGCCCACGTAGGCCAGCAGGGCACCAGCTTCCCCTGCTCCCGCCATCCACTCTCTCACGGCACACACGCTCAGGCACACACACGCACACATATACTACACAGGGCATACATACAAATGTCATACACACAGGTACACACATACACAACCATGTACACACACACACCATCACAAACATAAACACATATGGCATGTGCTGCAGCCAGGAGCTGGGAACTCCGCACAGACCACAGACAGCCATTCCCCCCTGGCTTTAATGACACAGCATCTGCTCAAAGGGGCATCTGCCTTGCTGGGTTCCCGGCAGGCTGGGGCCAAGGCGGTGGGCGGGGCCAAGGCTGGGCCGGCGGGCGGGGCTTGTGGGCGGGCCTGTGGGCGGGGCCTGCAGGGACCCGGGCCGTCCCGCGCAGCTTCCTCCCTCCCTGCGCGCAGCTCAGAGTGCAGGCGTCAGACCTCAGGGGGCTGTGCCGACTGAGCTCGGAACCTCCTCGCCAGGAGTTACAGAGGATCTGGTCTCCCGGCCCCGCTCTGCACGATTAGAGGCCGGGAAGGGAGGGGGAAAGCTGGACGGGTTGGCCGGAAACCTTGGCTCCAGCGGGATCTGCAGGCGCTGCCCGCTGAGCCGGGAGCCTGGCCCGGCGCAGACTCTTGTGAATCCTGTATCACCGTGGAGGCTGAGTGGACGGATGCCGGTGTGATGACCGACCTCTGCGAGAGGGCGCCCTGAGACCAGAGTGAAACCTTTCGTTTCACAGTGACTGCAATAATACTATAGTTAGCATTTAAAAAGTTTCTTGTATGGGCGTTCCCCTCCCCCCCCCCCCCCCCCCCCCACGGAATCACTCAGTCCCTCACAACTCCCATAAGAAGGTAAATATGCTCATCCCCCCCAGTTTATAGATAAGGAAATGGAGGCCCGGAGAGGCTCCGAAATTTGTCCAGGGTCACACAGCTAGCACACGTGACCTAGCAGGGCGTCCCTCACCAGGCAGGCCGGGCACTGCCAAACGAGCCTGCCGTGTGGCCGCCCAGGGGTGGACGCAGACGGTGCGCGAAGAAGCCGAGAGAAAGCCTCAGTGGCCAGCTGTGACCAGAAAGAAGCCAAGCCTGTGAAGGGAACCGCCCAGAAGGGAGCCCCAGCATGGGGGCCTGGCTGTTCTTGGAGGGGATTTCCAGGCACTGAAGTCGTTGAGGCTGAGAAATGTCATTCCTCAGGTTTAAATGTTCCACCAACTGTTGCTTGGAGAGTAGATTGTAGGGAAGAGAATAAATAGATTTGAATTGATTTGGAAGGTAGAAACAAGAATTTTTGACTCAGTGGACATCAGTTTGAGCTAACCCCAGGAGATGGTGAAGGATAGGGAAGCCTGGCATTCTGCAGTCCATGGGGTCACAAAGAGTTGGACACAACTGAGCAACTGAACAACAAGAAGGAGAAACAAGAAGATGTGAAGTGGCCTGAAGATGCAGTGCAGAGGCTTGAGACATCAAGCCCCAGGTCTGAGCTTGGACCTGCTTCTCTCCCCGCTGGTAAACTGGGCGGCTTCTTCCCCGTCCCAGGGACAGTGATCAGCTCTGACTCAGACAGGAACAGGACACTAGGAATGGCCTTTAACAAAATCTTACAAAAGGTGTGCAAGATTTGTATGAAGAGACACAAAAGCTCATGGGAGGACACGCAAGAAGACCTAAATAAATGGAAATAAAGGACCACTCACCAGTAAGAACACTCCATATTGTAAATATTTCCATTTTACTCAAATTGATTAACAAATTCAATAGCACTTTAATCAAAATCCCACCCAGATACTTGACTCTAAAATATGAATGGAAAAGCATAAGTCTGAGAATGACCAGCATGTTCTTGAGAAAAGAATATTACATTCCTGCTCTACTAGTATCAAGACAGATGAAGCTGCAGAACTGTAACAGTTTTGATATAAGGATAACAGCTAAGCTAACAGAATAGAGAGCCCAGGAAAAAATGCCACAAAAATTTTAGAAAATAAACTTGTGGAATTGCAAATCAATAGAGTAAGGTTAAACTATTAAATGGTTCTAGAACAATTGGTTGGCAGCTTGGAAAAAAATGAAATTGAATCTGTTTCTCACTCTATATACAAAATTAAATTCCAATAGATTAAATTCTTAACTGTGAAGGCAAACTTCTTAGGACAATAGAGAAAAACAGACATATCTTTATGAATGTAGAGGAAGAAGATTTCTTAAATGGTTTGCTTAATCAACTAACCATAAAACCCTGATAAATTTGATTACATTACTGTTAAAAATATCTGTTCTTCAAACTACATAAACTAGGAAGACAACCTGTAGAGTGGAGGAAAGGATTTGAAATGCATATCGCTAATGAAGGGTTTAGAAATATGCGTTTAGAAAGAACTTTTCAGTGAAAGAATACAATTCAGTAGAAACACAAGCATTTATCAGAAATGGAAACAAAGTGTCTCATAAATATGTGAAAAAGTGATTTTTCTTGTTCATAATCCAAGAAAATAGCTGTTTATTGCCAACATATGGAATTGCAATTGATTTTGTGTTTGACATTTTTTCTGGCCACCTAACTATATTCTCAGAATTTTCAATAATTTGTCTGTTAATTCAGGTGGATTTCAATGTAATCAGTAGTATCATCTGTGAATCGTGAAAATGTTGTTGTTTCTAGTTATTTTATATATTTGTTTTTCTTGTCTCATTGCACTGTCTAGGACTGTGCTGTCCCGCATCAGAGATATGAGCCATATCTGGCTACTGAGCTCTTGAAGTGCAGCCAATGCTTCTGCGGAAATGAATGCTTCTGTTAATGTTGTTTCATAATTTAAATTTAAATGTAAAAACTGAAGCAATGTGGAAATTTTCCCCACTACACAATTTGAATGCAGGGCTACATTTCACTTTGTTGTTTTATGTAAAATATTCTACTCTAGTGCACACATATTTTTAATTTTGCTAATGTGATTGCTAGAAAACTTAACTTTTAAAATTCTGTATGTGCCTGTCACTGTTCTAGGGCCTTTGAAGCAGTATTAATAGAGGCAGTGGTGGTGAACATCTCATCCCATTGACTTTAAAAGGACCACTTCTAAAATTTCACTATTCACAGCCAGGTTTTATCAGATAGTATTTTTTTAAAAAAAATTTTTGGCCACGCTGCATGCAAGGATCTTGTTCCATACCCAGGGATTGAAGCTGTTCCCCTGCATTGGAAGTGTGACGTCTTAACCACTGGACCACCAGGGAAGTCTCTGGATATTCTTTATTAGACGATTTCTTCTATTCCTATTTTAAAAATAAATAGATGCTTAATTTTATCAAAATATTTTCTGCACCAAAAGTAAAAAATTTTATGGTTTTCCTCCTCTGAATTGTTAAGTGATGAGTCACATTAATAAATTTTCTAATTTTCAAATATCTTTTTATTCTTGGGATAAAACTGTGGTGCGTTAACATTTTGTATAGAATTTTTTTTCAAGTTTTAGTATCAGATTCTATGGTGTCATAGACTGAAGGTAATTTCTTCTTTTTTGGTTCTCTGAAACAGTCATATAATTTTGAAATTTGGAATTTTGCAGTTGCTCATGCGAAGAGTTGACTCATTGGAAAAGACCCTGATGCTGGGAGGGATTGGGGGCAGGAGGAGAAGGGGACGACAGAGGATGAGATGGCTGGATGGCATCACTGACTCAATGGACATGAGTTTGAGTGAACTCCAGGAGTTGGTGATGGACAGGGAGGCCTGGCGTGCTGCGATTCATGGGGTTGCAAAGAGTTGGACACGACTGAGCGACTGAACTGAACTGAACTGAAAAGAGTGTAAAAAATCCTACATAAAATCATTTGACCCTCCCCTTCATTTCTGAAGAAATATTTTTAATGTCAATTTATTTTTATTATAGGACTCTTCAGGACTTCTATTTCTCCTTGAACCCAGTTTGATATTATTTCATCAGTTTTTTAGATTTAATGACAAGAACTTTTTTATGATACAGTCATTAGCTTTTTAGTTTGTTGGATCTATAATTATATCCCCTTTTATTACTATATTATTTATCTATTCCTGTCTCTTTTTGTCTTTAGCTAATATTACCAAAACTGTGTCTATTGTACTAGTTTTTTTAAAAAAAACAACCCTTGGGCTTTGTTGATCCTCTTTCATTTACATTTATTTTCTTTTTCACTGATTTATCTTCTTTGTCTTTATTATTGCCTGCATGCAGTGATCTTTATCCTATTGTCCTTTTACTAACATCTTTATTTGAGGGATTACCTCATTATTTTTTTGGCCTTTTTACTTTCTAATATAAGCATTTAAAACTATTTGCTTTCTTCTGTGTGCTGCTTTCAATACATAGCTCACATTTTAAAATTAGTATATTTCCTTATCACTTATTTCCAAGCATTATTTAATTTCTGTTAAATTTTAAATTTGATTCATGAGTTAAATGGTAGCTTCCCCCAAATTTTCAGACATGCACAGCAACTTTTACTTATTTTTTTCTTCAGTTGTAATTTAATTAACTGAATTGAACTGTGATTGGAAAGCGGCTGGTATTTTAGCAATTCTCTGATCGACTGACTCTGAAACTTGCCTTACAGCTTGCTATGAATACATCCTGAATTTTTGTAAACATTTCATGTACTCTTGAGAAGAAAGTGTGTTTTCTAATATCAGGTGGAGGGTTATTCTAATCATTGGGTAGACAGTACATCCAATAAACCAAGACTATTACTTGTTGACATATTTTAAGCCTTTACTAATGTTCTCAGCTTGTTCTATCGTCCAGCTCACTGTCATTGCTGAAGATGTGTTGAAATCTGTTATGGTGGTGAACTTGCTGATTTCTCCTCATGGTTGTGCCAAAATTTGCTTTATATATTTAAGGCTTTTCCATTAGGTCTACATGTGTTGAGAACTAAATTACTTCTTGGAGGACTGAACCTTTTTTCATTTTATAAAGTCACGCTACTTAGTAGATTACTTGTTAATGACCTTGCTATAAAGTGAACCACCCCTGTTCTTCCTCAGTCATCGGAGGCTGGGGTGCAGTGAAACTCAGGGTTCTGCCTCTTTAAGCATCATTTAGTAATTTTTAAAAGTCTGGAAGTTATGATTTAAATTTTAAGCAGCACCAGCATTTTCCTGGTTTCAGAATGTCATCAATCCACTCTGAGTGAAGTTCTCTGGTGCATGTCTGTCCCAAGCCTTCATACAGGTGAGCCCAAAGGGCAGGGGTGAACTCCTTCAGACCTGTCATCTGGCCCCATCACAGGGGATCACTAGGCTGACGGAGAGCCCCCTGAGGCCCTCAGAAGATGGCCATGAGGACTTCTCCTAAGGGGACCTCAAGGACAGGGAGCACTGGGCCCCCTAGGCCAGGCACGGGGAGACTTCCCAAGAAGACCATGCCCATGTGCCCGCACCCGCTTTGAGCCCGGAGCCTCCCACTGCTAGTTCAGCCCTGCACTTTCCACCCCCCGGCCGTGCCCTGAATTTCCCCCTCCCACTTTTTCCATTGCCCCACAACCCCCTCAACAGCCCCGCACCTCCCGTCCAATCCCTCCAGACCCTGCTCCTTGATCTCCAAGCAGCTCCTGCTAACTCTTCCTGGGGTGCTCGCTGCAAGCCCCAGGCTCCGCAGGTGCTTTAAAGAGGCACCGTCTCCCAGAGTAGCAGGACAGAAGGCCTCAGACGGCTGAGGAAGGTCCCAGTCCGCGGCCATGAGTTCTGAAGTCTTGGGCCACATCTCTCACCTCCTTGGCCTCAGTTTTCTTCCTCGTGAAATGAGGATACGACTGGGGACCAAGTATGTGAATCTCAGCACACAACGAACACCCAGAAGTTCTTATTTTAACTCCAGCCGGATGGAGAAGCAAAGGTTTCTCCTCCAGAATTGTATCTTCCGATGGGGTTATAGTGAGCCTGCTAGATTGGCAGGGAAGATCCTTCAGTTCTCTCAACTCCCACTGCACAGGTAGATTCTGAATTTACCTCTGAGGAGACTACACCACATGCCGTGAAGGGACAGCCTTGCAGAGTCACAGCTGTTAGAAATGTACAAACATCTCTAACAAGAGTCAACGTTTACTCAGCATCTCCGATATGCTGAGTATTTTCCATACATTATGAGAGTCAGCACTCCCCAAAACCTGACAAGGTAGGTACAGTTAAAATCCCCATTTTAGACAGGAAGAAGCGGGGCTTGGAGCCCCAAACCCCATGGGTGGCGTGCAGTAGAGAGCAAAGGAATCCACATGTGTCCCGTGCTCGCTGTCGGCAGCCACCCAGAGATGGTACCCCGCGCCCACCTCATCACATGGGTGGGTGCAGGCACCTGTGAGCCCCAGCACCGTCAGCTCAGCACCCCCAGGCTCGCAGGCGGCACGCTGCCCCTGTGAGCTCCAGCTCCCCAAGCCAGCTGAGCTTCACGCCAAAGCCCAGCACTGGGCTGCAGACTAAAGCCACAGGGCTTGCCATCTGCAAGTTGTAATCAAGTCAGAAAGCAGGACTTACTTGCCGGGAATTCTGGCTCTGCTGGGTCTCCACTCCTGTCTGAGATTTAACAGCTTTGGGGGTTGGGAAGAATATGTGGGAGCAGCTGGGGAGTTGGGCTGAAGCCCCGCACTCTTCTCACTGCTTCAGATCCACGAGTCCTTGCCTTTTCAGCGTCATATGCTGGTTAAACATTAATTTCTAATGGTGATAAAGGTCAAGGAAATCTTTAGAAATCTCTGGGGAAACAGGGAAACGATTCTTCACTCAGAATGTGCACACATTTACTTCTGTTTCCTTTTAGTATTTTATACTTTTAGATATTTGCCTTTAGAACTTTTCTCCATCTGACATTTATTTTAGGGTAAGCCATAGGGTAAAGTTCTGATTTTTTTTTCCTCCATAGAGTAAGCTAATCCTTCCAACATGATTTTTGAAAAATATTTCTGTTTCTTGAGCTTGTTGTTTTGGTCCCGTGGAATTGTTCTTTCATTTCTGTGCCAGGGCTACGGTGTGTAAACTTTGCCTCTTTCCTTTTAAAAATATTTTTGTTATTTTTAATTTTTTTAATTGAAGTATAGTTGATTTACCATGTTGGGTTAATTTCAGGCATACATACGAATGTATCACTTTGTAATGCATTTGGGGTTTTGGAAGGCAAGAAATCCTTTATCATTTTTCTTAAAAAAGAATCCTTGCTGCTTTCATATATATTTCTTTCAAGAGGAACTTTAAAATCATTTGTTCCTACATTCAAATATCCTGCTGAGGTCCGGGTTGCAAGCACACTGGTGGAGGTAAATTGTGAGGATCTGACCTTTGGGAAGGGAGTTTTCCCTTCCATAGCCCCGTCATCCAACTCCAGGGACGTTCTTGTCTTAGTCTGGGTTCCTCCAAAGCTGCCCTAAGACACAGACTGGAGTGCAGGTTGTTTATTTTGTTAGTTGTTATTTTGTTAAGCAGTACCGGGCACATTTCCAAGACACTTACCCCTGTGGTGGCCGGGTGGGCAGGCCCCACGCAGCAGGACTCCGGGAGGTAGGACAGAGCGCCCGCCTGTCCAGGCTGGTGAGTCCCCGGCTCAGCCCTCACTCAGGCACACCAAGCTCTGGTGCTGAGAGACAGCCTCGGGCAGAGTCACCGGACCTGTCAGCTGTGTGCCCAAGAGTGATGAGTCATGAACAGCCTCGGGCAGAGTCACCGGACCCATCAGCTGTGTGCCCAAGAGTGATGAGTCATGGACAGCCTCTGCCAAGGCTCCTTAACTAAGTCCTGTGTCCACGGGTCAGTGCTGGAGGCTCACTGATGCTGGAGTGGAAATTCTAGGTACTGTTATTGTACCACGTGGCCTGGAACTTTTCTACAGAACACATTTTCAACTGAATGCAGCTTGGAGTTAAAGAATCCCTTCCAGTGTTGTCATGTGTAGACCTCACTGGGGAGGGGTTTCTGGGTAGATCTTCTAGGCAGATGCAGTAAAGCGGCCCCCAATCCATGATCTTAAGAAGACTTTTCCTCTCCCAGTGAGATTCATGCCTTGGTTACACTGAGCAACTCTCTACAGGGTCAAAACCACGCCATCTGGTCTGAAGACACCTGCACGTGAGTGCTAAGCTGCTTCAGTTGTGTCCAACTCTTTGTGACCCTATGGAATATAGCCTACCATGATCCTCTGTCCATGGGATGGATTCTTCAGGAAAGAATACTGGAGTGGGTTGCCATGTACTCCACCAGGGAATTTCCCGGCCCAGAGATCGAACTGGTGTCTCTTATGTCTCTTGCGTTGGCAGGTGGGTTCTTTACCACTAGTATCACCTGGGAAGCCCTGGAGACATGTGTAGGAACCTCAATATCCCTACTTGGTGGAGACCAGCAATGTCAGCCCCATATTTTCTGCTGAGTGGAAGTTTTTAAATTTAATGAAGTCCAGCTTGCTTTCTACCTCTGTGGATTGTGCCTTTGGTATTATAGCCAAAATGCCACCCCCAAATCCTCTATTCATCTAGGTTGTCTCTCATGTCATATTCTGGGAGTTTTGTAGTTTTGCATCCTACATCCAGGTCTGTGACCCATTTGGAGTTAGTTTTTGTGGAGGTGCGACGTCTGTGTCTGGGTTTATCTTTTGCGCATCGGGAGCAGTTGTTTTAGCTCCGTCTGTTGGAATCACTGCCCCTGCTCTGCCCTGTTGCCTGTGGTCTCATGTCCGAGATGAGTTGATGCTCTTCGTGCGAGTCTGTTTCCAGGCTCTCTGTTCTGTTCCATTGACCCACTTCTCTCTGCTTCCAGCAAGTCCACACGCCCTTGGTGACTGCAGTTTCAGAGGAAGTCTGAGGTTGGGTGTATCAGTCCTGCAACCTGGTTCTTCTCCAATTCAGTGTGTTTCAATTCACTGGGACTGACCTATCATTGGATCATGAAACCAGTTTGGAGATTTCATGACCAGCATTTTAAAAAAGGAAAGCAAGTAGAACAGAACAGAATAGGAAAGAGGGGGCTTTGCACCTAACAAGGGAAAGGGTGCTTCCTGAAATTTCTGTTTCAGTTACGTATGTGTGTCTGTGTGTATGCACGTTGGCCACTAGATGACAGTGTTTCTTACCACGGGTTATGATCAAAGACGAGAGATGTCACTGAGGGTAATTCCCTCTCTAGAGAAATAAAGGAGGCTGGGGTTTGTAAAATCTGCAAGTGAGGATTCAAGAGTAACCACAAAAGCTGGAGGAGGTGGCCTTTAATGGCAAGCAGCTATTCCAGTACTTACTGTTCATTTCATTTAAAAAGTGGTGCTCATATGTTCCTTAGCTATTTGTAGTTTTCTTCTGGGGATTTGGGGCTTCTATCTCCTGCATTATTTCAAGCTCAGAAGGGAGCAGGCCTCAGCCTGGGAGGGGTCAGGCCTCAGCAGGACCTGAGGGCAGTGGGGGAGCCCCGGGTGGGGCCAGTTGGCTCGGCTGAGCGCAGACAGAGCTATACGCTGCTCAGCTACTCAAACTAATCATAATTAGGCTAATACTTTCCCTTGGGTTTCGCACATTCTTCTTTCTTTTGGCTGCACTGCCATGGCTTGCAAGATCTTACAGGATCTGAGTTCCCTGACTAGAACTCGAACCCTGGGCCCCAGGAGGGAAAGCACCGCATCCCAAGCACTGGACCACTAGGGAATTCCCTATCGCATTGGCTTTTTCACCTCATTTGGTGGTGGGGGGGGGGGTGCAGATGTAGTGTTAGTGGCCCAACTGCAAAGGAGGAGGGGGATTGAAGGCCAGAAGAGGCTCCTGCTGGGTGCTCAGGCAGGAGGAGAGAGGACGGTTCCGTCCTTCAGGAGGCCTTGATTTTGCCCAGTTACCTGGCCACAGACCCCCGTGGATTCTGTACAATGTCATGCAGGCCGTTGCCAGCCTCTGTGGGTGACTCAGTGTGATGAGAGTGGCAAGGAGGCACGAGAGGACCCCTGGTCGGAGAGTCCAGAGGCCACGGGCCAGCCCTGGTTGTGCTGCGGCTGGCTGTGTACCCCTGGACAAGCCCTGAGTGGCGGTCGGGCTGGTGTGCGGGGGTGGGGAGGGGGCACCGTGGGGGCTGTATGGCCTCCACCATATGGGGCCTGTCAGCGGGCAGAGAGAGTCTGGAGGTGCCTGAGTCTTGCCAGGGACTGAGTCCCCAGTGGCCTTCCAGTTATGCCGGCCGTGTGCTCACTGGGTGTTCTCCAGGACAGCTTCAGGCATTTTTGAGTTTAATTCTAAGCCTTTCCCATCACATTCTACCAAGATCACTATCTTAGGAGCTGAAAGCTCTGGTGGCTTGGGAGGGATGAAAACACAGTGGGTACCTGGACCCTAAAATCCCGAAGTTCATCATAAATTGGGGACAGTCTCACCCCCCTGTGCTGGCCGAATGCTTTTATCGCCAAGTCAGAGATTTTAATTCTGTAGCTTTGAGAGGGGCCTGAGGATATGGAACACACAAGCCTGGCTCCTGGGGCAGCTTCTAGAATTCTCCTTCCTGTGGGAGCTGCACTGAAGCTTGCTGAGCTGGTACAGAGGCATGGGTCTGTCTCCTACCCAGCCTTCTGAGTCAGGACCCCTGGGAGTAAGACCAGGAATATACTTGCCCTGCATCATCTTGAAGGTGTCCATTCTGAAGAGGAAGTGTCAGAAACGCAGGTTTGGTACAGCTGTGACACCTACCCTTAAAGCATGGTTCAGCAATGCAGCAGAAAACCACTGATGTTATGAATGACCTTAGAATATACTTCAGTCCTCCCAGAACGTTCCATGAAGTCATATTTTATGTACAATAGGAGTAGTGCAATGACAAAATATTAATGTAATTTCACTTTTTGTACAAAATTTTAAAATGTTAGTTTCCTTCCTCCAATAAAAAATACACGAAGCATTGCATATTTCTGAATCTGGTTGGCTGGATGAATCCTCCACTATGCTTTAGTTCATCCACAGAAGCTCCAACACTTTGTCCAGATTGGTTTTGAATTAATGTCAAAGTGTCCAGAATGATCCCTATGTTCTGTGTAATCACCCTGGACAAAGCCATCTCTGAGAGGTCCCACGTGGCTTGTTCTTACCCCTGCAGAGACGTGGCTGTCCTTTCAGTCCTGGTACATTGAGAGTCATGTATAAACACATGCACTTTACATTTAGACATTAAAGCTACACTCAGTCTGGGGAGACGCTCACAGTAGGGGTGATTGTTTGGGGAAATACAAAAGGTAGAGTTTCTACCTCTGGCTCACTCCAGGAGATCTGGTCACTGGATAGGTTGATGTCAAATTGGGAAGCATGCGTTTTCTCAGTGGAGTCTTGTTGGTGGGGGCGCTAAGTGAACATCACTGAATTTTGTATACAATGTATGCCTATGATGTGAAACCATTCAATTACAATTGGAAACCAAACAAACTGGAGACAGTGGATGGTGTCACCCTGTTCTGGCAAATGAGAAGTTAGCATTGTCTTACCCATGGGGGTGAGGCAGAGATGCCCATGAGTGCAGGTGCCCTTAGCCTTGGACCTGGCTTCATTAATTCAGAACATCACCCACAGGTAGAATGACTCTCAAGGGAACTGCCCCCTCCTTCCAACCATCCATTCCCATGTCTATAATTTAGCCTCTCATTATGAGTCCCATAAGACCAGCTGTGTCCAACAAGACTTCCTGTGATGACAACGTCCTATCAATGCACTGTCCAGTATGGGGCTGCTGCCACACGTGGCTATCAAGGACTTGAAATGAGGATGGTGCAACCAAGGAACTGAAGTTTTCATTTTATTTTTTATTGCAGTTTAAATAATAGTCACGCATCCCTAGTGCTTTTGAATTGGACAACACACACCTGGATAAGGGCACATTCTCCATCCATTTGTGCTCAGACCCACCTTTGTCTTCATTCTTCGCACACCTTCCAGACGAATCCCCGAGCTGGGCCCAGGTTTTCCCTAGGAATCTCGTGCTATAGCCCTCATAGACATCTATGCTCATGTGTGTGCACAAGTTTGTGTAAGAAAGTAGAATTACAATAGAGTTTTTTTTTTAAGAGACTTTTTCATAATTTTTATTTCAAATGACAGAACTCCATAATTATCAAAAATGACATTGCATAATTTTCCATAGAACAACCAAGCGGGGAAAGTTGTTGCATTGCAAAATAATATGAAATCATTTGGGGACATTTGTCTGGAAGGTGTGTGAGGCTGAATGAAAAGGCAGGTGTGACCCCAGGGAGGGAGGGTAGTTGGCTGGAAGATCAATCTTAATGACTAATGTTGTCAAGGTCTTGGAATTCACATCCATGACCCTTCGTGTTTATTGATAAGAAAGCTGAGTGCTGAAGAATTGATGCTTTTGAACTGTGGTGTTGGAGAAGGCTCTTGAGAGTCCCTTGGACTGCAAGGACATCCAACCAGTCCATCCTAAAGGAGATCAGTCCTGGGTATTCATTGGAAGGACTGATGCTGAAGCTGAAACTCCAATACTTTGGCCACCTGATGTGAAGAGCCGACTCATTTGAAAAGACCCTGGTGCTGGGAAATATTGAGGGCAGGAGGAGAAGGGGACGACAGAGGATGAGATGGTTGGATGGTATCACTGACTCAATGGACATGAGTTTGGGTAAACTCTGGGAGTTGGTGATGGACAAGGAGGCCTGGTGTGCCGCAGTTCATGGGGTTGCAAAGAGTCAGACACGACTGAGCGACTGAACTGAACTGAACTGAGATAGCATTCATTTACTTTGTCCTGCTAGCATCAGACACAATCCCTGCTTTCTTTACTACACAAGCTTCCTATGAATGACTCAGTCAAGAAGAACCCACATTCTTCAAGGAACCATGAAGATGCCCAAGAGAAAAGGAGAAAAGAGTAGGAAAAAAAAATGGTAGTAAGGAGTATTCAGTAGAAATACATTGACATGGAGATTAAACTGGCAACCAAGCCTAACACCATGAAATAAAATAAAATAACAAAACAAAAATCAAAGCAATCAGTTCACCAAAGCTTAAAGCAGTGATGCAGGGATATATGCCACAGAAGCCAGCATGACTCCAAAGAGAAACGGAGGGAAAAGGAAACATGCTTGTAGGGGTGCAGGTCGGCGGTGGCCCAGGGACTAAGCAGCCCGCCCAGAGACTGTGCGTGACCTGGGGCACAGACGGGATGTGCACGCCAAACGGAGTCAGCTAGTTTGAGAAAAGGTAAATCTGAGGAAAGGCAGGTGAGAGAGGCCCAACACACATATTATTGCTGTCATTAAAAACGAGACCTGCAGTGATGGAACAAAACCAGATTTAGACGTGATTCAAGAAAACTTTCAGAGATCAAACCAGACTTGGATCTACTCACAGACTGAAAGTACGCATGGCGCCCCCGGGATGGGGGAGGGGAATGACACCCATCCCTCCGCAGCAAAGCCTGCCCGACCTGCAAAAGGGTCTGCGGTGCCCCCGTAGGCGGCCCGTGCCCCCTGGAGCGCCCTCTGCAGGCCTGGCTGAGATATGCGGCCATGGAGTCCCTGCCCGGCCTGGAGCCTCCGCGGGTCTGTTCTTGCGGAGGAAGCGGGGGAGGAGAGGCCCGCGGAGCTGCTCTGTGGTCAGCACGCGGCCCACCCAGCAGGGTCATCTGTCTGCACGTCACACCCGCTCGTCTGTAACTACTGTTTAGCCAGGTAAGAAGCACATCACTAAAATATCCCACATCATCTTCCTAGGTGTTTAGTGCTAGATCAGCCGGACGTTTTAAAATATAAACACACACCACAGGCAAAATGAAGAACACTGTATTAATGTTTATTTCTAATGACAAACAGAACATCAGTCCCTTATTGTACAAAAATACCTGAATGTTTACAATTAGGTTCGTGAGCCGAGGAGCTATGTACAGAAAGGAGCAAAGCACATGGGACAAAGGTTTTGTCTCTTCGGTTAATCCGTTCTGCTTTCCCTGAAAACGTCTACACGTCGGGCGATGCCATGCTCACCACGCTTGCATCACAGCCCCCGCGAGCCAGCCCCACCCCTGCAGAGGTGCGTCGATTGGTCAAACCCTCAGGTATTCAGTGCAGAAAAGAGAAGACAAAACATCTAGACTGAGGCACATATTTCTCCAAGGTTTAGCAAACAGAAAAACATTCTGAAACTCTAACACATAAGGTCACAAAGCTCTCCTACTTAGCATTATCCCCAAAGCATTTGGCGTTTTCTTTCTCAATTCAGTCCAGGTTGCTACATGGAGTTTCTGTTCACAACAGAAAATCACAGGAAGAGATAAAAAGTCAACAGGCTCCGAAATGACCCTGAGCTGTTCCGTTTACATTCATGTCATTTAAATACAAAAATAAAAGTCGAATGTCCTTCAGCCCCTGGCTTGCCCAGCTGGACGCCCACCTCCTGCAAGGGGCTGCCCAATGGCAGGTGGATCCCGAGTGGCCTGGTACAAGGGGCCCTGGGAGGGTCACACTTTGTGACAGTTCACTGTGGCCAGGAGGTACACACAGAACCGTGCGTCAGAGTCAAGCTTTAGTTCTCTTTTTAAATACAAGGTGTATTTATAAATACGCAATACTGCAGATACTAGCTGTCTACTGAGTGAGTCTCATCTCACTGGTGGAGACTGGTCTATGTAAACAGAAAAAAGAAACTGGAGAGGTGGCTTTTTATTTATTTTTTTTTTTGCTGGATTTTTTGTTTTTGAAAGGCTTTACCTCCAACTGGTAAAGAGAAAAATGTCTACTAGTATAACTGAAGCATCAGTCCCTCCAGGGGAAGCAGACTGCCAGGTATGAGTTGAAAATTACCTAATTGTCAACTGTTGGAAAGATTAACAGGCTAGAAAACAACCAAAAACCCCCCCAAAAAACAAAACAAAACAAAACAAAAAAAGCCATTGAACGTTCATGGTTAAAAACATATTTTACTAAAAATTCTTCATTTGTCTAAGTAGACACTTCATGGAAAATAAGTAGAGTGTGTCTTGTCAACTAAAATACAGTGTCTATACCACGAACTGAGGTACAGCGGGTACGCGTCACTGTGTCCTAGGCCGCACGTCTCCCTTGGGAAGTGCTGCAGTGGGCAGTCCAGGGATCTGGCAGCCAGCATGGTCCAGAGGGGCCAGGGAAGCATGGCTGCTATGATCTGGGGACGAAGTCATCTTTCAGCAAGCGGCATGCATGCTGTCAGGGGAGCCCTTTCTGCTCTGCAGGGATCAAAGGCAGAGGAACGGCGGCCTGCACGCCGGAAGACTCGGCCACTGGGCAGGGCGGAGGGTGGGGACATCTCAGGCCACCGTCTGACTCAGTTCCTGGAGCAGCACACAGCGCTGCGTTGCTAACCTGTCCAAGGCCAGCCCCGCCGTGGGGGCCGCTGGACCTGGGCCCGTGGAGGAACCACCTGCGGCCTTGCAGCGGATGGCCCCTGGGCTGCCAGCAGGATGGAGGCCACCAAGAGAGACCGTCCCCTGTGGGGCTGCCCTCTGTCACCATGGAAACCCGGCCACGCAGGTGCCACCTCCTTTCAGATCCTCAGAGCCCCCAGGGCAGGAAGAGCAGCCCTGGAAGGCTGGCACCACTGCAGAGGGGTAAGGCAGCGATGGTTCTAGAGCAGGCTGGAAGGTGGGGCAGACGGGCGACGGGCACTCGCTGTAATTAGGAAGGCTGGCCTGTGGCCAACGAGGGGCCGCCACTCAGCCCCTCCGTGTTGAGGGACAGCGAGTTTTCCAAAGAAACACGTGTCCAGCAGCGGGGGAGCAAGACGACACGTGGACGGAAGGTGGGCAGCACGAGTCGGGGATGGTCAGAGCGGGGGTGGCAGCCTGGGTCGCCTCTGGCCACGCAGCACACCATGGGCCTACCTCAAGAACACCTTTTATCTCAAAACGCTTTCAAGTATACGGGGGGGCTGGGTGCCTGCTGTCTGGGAGTGACGTGCAGAGCCTACGCACCACCCTCTGCAAACACGGTCAGCCTCTGGGGGCTGCCCCCTTTCAAGTGTCTCCACATCTCGTACACACGGAAAAGCCACGGCCCCTCCTGCCATAAGCTGAATACAACATTGAAACAAGGAGTGCAAAAAAGGGAGCAATACAAAAAGTAAACATATCGGTTTTAATTGTCAAGATTATTCCAGGGCAAGCGCTCACTTCCAATCACTTCTCTCTGGCTAGCGCTCCTCCATGGCCCAGCCAAGACCATCATTCCAGTTTACTCTCGAATAATCTGCTCTCTCCTGCCCTCCCCGATGAGGCCAGGGAGAGAGGGGCAGCCCTGCTGCATCTGCAGCAGCAAACCACCGTCAAGTCCAACAGATGAGTCGATTGTGGTCAGCCGGCGCCAAATGCACCGTCTTGCTCCGAGCCCTAGGGTGCAGACAGACGTGTGCTGAAGGATGCACAGGCCTCTTCAGTCCAGTGTCAGCGCCCACTGGCCTGCAGCCAGGCTAGATCTGAGGTCATAAGGCCACTCGGATGCAGTGGTGCTTCAGTCTGCAAGGCAGGACCCCTTTGTTCAGCTGGTAAAAGTCAACAAGCTGGATCAGGTCAGAGAATTTGGTGTTCCCGTCGTCAAGGCTGAAGAATGTCTGCCCGTCATCCTCGCACTGGAGAGACACAATAAGACCGGCTAAGTAAGAGACCACAGCTCAGGGGATGAAACAGGCCCCACGGTCAGGATTAGTGTTTTCCACCCCTGCGGAGGTTCTAGGGCGACACATGGAATCAGTGAGGTGAGCTCGAAAATAACAGGGCAGGAGGTTGCGGAGTGAGTTTTTTGTGTGGAGGCAGGTTGGGAGAGGTACTGCCAAGTACCTAAGGCTTCAGGGCACAGCTGCTCCCCTACATCTGAGGAGGGTCCCAGGCTCCTCCCAGTTCGCCTTGCTCATAAGGGCAATGTTGGTTAGTCAACCTGTGAGTGTCCATGCACTCAGCATACCCCATGGAGGAGGGGGAGGTTGACCAGTTAACCTGAGTATTCATGCATATAGCATTCACCACAGAGGAGGCTGATCAGTTATCCTGAGTGTCCATGTGAGCACTCAGCACACCCCATGGAGGACGGTGAGGTTGACCAGTCATCCTGTGAGTGTCCATGTGAGTATTCAGCACACCCCACGGAGGAGGGTGAGGTTGACCAGCTGACCTGAGTATCCATGCAAATGGCATGCCCTATGCATAGAGGAAGCTCCTATAAAGATCTCACTAGTAGGCTTGAAACTGTCCGACATTTACTGTTCTCTAGTGTGGTTAGTTCAAAAATTGCATGAGGGACAAAACCAGAACACAAAAGAGTAAGAATGAGTGTGAAAAGGTCAATACTTACAGGTAAGATCTGGAAATTTTTAATTTTCTGATGATGACACAGTGTGAGGACAAATGCCTTTGGATTACTCTGGCTGTCACGGAGGAGAAAGAGCCTGGGAAGGAAAAGAATTAATTGACTGTTAATTCCAGACTGAATATGCATGTTATCTGCATATGTCAACATAGACAGGCTTCAGGAGGCGAAGTTTCAGGAAGCTTTGGGAGCTGAGTGAGCTGTAGGGTGAGGCCACCCTCCACACCTAGACTCTGCTCTGGCTGTCACTCCCCATCAAAAGGAACCAGGGGACACAGCTCCTTGGGGACACGGCTGCCTCTAGGGCTGAGGCAGGAAAGGTACAGGGTGAAGCTGGTACACTTTGTGTCAGAAAGTAAGGAGGTACTCAAAGAAAGCTAACTTAGGAGGCAGTGTGGCCACACCCAGGCATCTAAGTGAATAACACCGGTGATTGATTATGACCTATAGCATAGAACAAGAATCCTGAGTCCACACTGGTGTGATAAATAAATGAACAAATAACAGAGGAGGAAAAAAAAAGCTCTTACTAAGAGCAGAAGGCCAGCTACACAAGCAAAGAAGATGGATTAGAAAACCACCATCTGGCAATCACCAGATATCACCATTGATTAAGCAGATTATTCACAGGATGCTGAAACCAGCATCAAAGTTTGATGAGAATAACAGTATCTCCATAGTCTCAAAGATTTACCCACTAATGTTTACGACAAAGGGACCAACAGTAACCTTCCGACAGAGAAACCTGGTGGATATCATCTTCAGGTATTCAAGTGACCACCAACAGGAATGAGACAACCCGCCCCAGCACCTCCCAACAGGATGCACTGAAGATGACTCGGCATCGCCTCCTGGGAGTGAGCAGATGAGCCTGCACCTGGTACTTCTGCCCTTACGGCTCCTGCAAGTGTCGAGACACAAAGGAAGACAAGGCCTGTGCTGCCCAGGGTGGTGCTGGGGCCTGGAAGTTCCTTTCCTTGGCAACAAAGGATACAAGTCAGACCCCTGGTAAAATCTGGGAAAGTGGCATGGCCGGGGACAGAATCGCATTCGTGTTAATTTCCTAATTTTTATAACGAGCCTGTGGTTGCCTAAAAGAAGTCCATGTTTTTAGAAATTTTATATTGAAATAATTACAACTCACTCCTAAACGGTTGTGATAAAAGAATGCAAGAGAGAACATGACAAAAGGTGCTGCAACAGTCATGACTCAGGGCACCTGGGTAACATGTGTACAGGAGTCTGTTACATGATTCATGCGACTCTTCTACAGTTTGAAGTCACATCAGAAAGTCTGCAAATAACAATGATGGCCAGGATGTGGAGAGAAGGGAGCAATGTTGGTGGGAATGTAAATTGGTGCAGCCACTACAGAGAAGAGTATGGAGTCTCCTTAAAAACTAAAACTACCACATGAACCTGTAATTCTACTACTGGATATACATAAATGGAAAAAATGAAAACACTAATGTGAAAAGATACATGAACCTCAGTGTTCACAGCAGCACTATTTATAATAGCCAAGACACGGAAGCAGCGCAAATGCCCGTCAACAGATGACTGGATTAAGCAGCTGTGGTACATACACACAACGGAATGCTACTCAGCCATAATAAAGAGTGAAGTCCTGCCACCTGCAGCAACATGGATGGACCCAGGGAACATTATACTCAGTGAAATAAACCAGACAAGCCCTGGATGATACCACTTATATGTGGGACCTAAAAAATAATACAAATGGATATATAAGCAAAACAGAAACAGACTCTCAGGTGCAGAGAACAACCTGTGGTTACCAAAGGGGAGAGGGAAGCGGGGAGGGACAAGTCAGGGGCATAGGATTAACAGATCCAAACCACTGTGTATAAAATAGACAAGCGAGAAGCATGTACTGTGCAGCGTAAAGATGATACCCACTATCTTGTAATAACCAGTAATGGAGAAAAATCTGCAAAAATGCTGAATCACTATGCTATACACTGGAAACTAACACAGTGCTGTAAATCAGTGATACTTCAACTAAAAATTAGAATAGCAGGAAGAAGTGTAAATCATCGCTTTTACGTGAACAAATCTGGAATCAGATGTTAAGACAGAGTTCTTCTTTAGAAAGGAAAAGGCCCTAATTCCAGGGACAAAGAAGAAATGGCCTCAGAGGAAACATGTTTTAAAGTCATTAGACACCAAACTGTGACAATCAGATAAACCATCAGTGTCTAGATTGTAAATTCAGATGGAAGGCAATTCAATAAGCCTGGGAAATCCTGTTATAAAGGTGAAAACGTTTTATTTCACCATAAGACATCTCAGAGCCTTTAGAATGTAGATATTCAGCATGACTCCCGTAGGGCCCCCGCAGGAGGTTTCCTATCTTACCCGACTCTTCACAGCATCTTTGATTATATACCAGCCCCTCTTTGATGGCATTCTGTAGGATGCACGTTCTGCAGGATACATTTTGGAGATGCCAAGCAGGATGGAACTGCAGTGTGGGGCTGGGAGGGCAGGAGAGGAGTGGTTATGAAGCAGATGTGTGTGTGACGTGTTCGGTGCTGCCGGAGCCAGGGGGACGGGAGGGCCAGTTCCTCTCCCAGGAAGGGCTGTGTGCCTGTCCTTCCCGGGCTGTGCTCTCTTCTCCACGTGCTTCCCTAGCAGAAGCCCAGGGACTCGATCTTCCTGGAGGAGAAGCTAGGGCTGGGCAGTCTCAGCTGAGCTCTCAATGAGCCCCCAGCTGTTTCCTTCCGAGCACCAAGGAGCAAGGCAGGTACGGATGCTGTCTGTCTGCGGCCCAGTTCGGGGTGTGATCAGGAGATCCTGAGGCTGCCCCAACGGCCTGTGCCTAATAGTGGTCTACCTGAAATGACCTCCGACAGGGAGGCACGGGGGTAGGGCCCAGGAGTCAGCGAGATTCCTGGATCTCACACTTGGGAGCGTCGGACCGCGATCTGCCACCTTCCCCGGCTTCTCCTGCAGGACCGTGCATGTGCTGGGAGCTGTGGTGTAGACGCTGTACGCACGGGAGGCAGTGCTGACTGCCATCAGCAAACTGCAGGCGCGGGGATTTCTGCTGGGGCTGGAGCACTGCTGAGACGGGCTGGGGGCCGCCGCGCCCAGAGACGTCTCTGCTTGGGACTCAGGATGGAACATGGAGCGAAGGCGCTGGTGCCCAGGGCGTCCTTGCTGCCGTCAGGACTCAAATCAGGGGGCTCACGCATCTATTCAGGGCTGAGCAAAGGGCTGCTCATGTCCAGGGCTGACGCAGATCAGAGGGACAGCACAACTCAGGCACGCGGCCCAGGCACACGCACACCGCCTCGCTCAGGACGACCCTGTCACTGTCCTCATTTTACAGTGAGGCGAGGGGGCCCAGAGACGTGAGGCAAATTCCCCGAGGCCACACCGCCAGCAGCAGTCACAGGGGAGCCTGGGCACAGCTGGAGCAAATGTGCAGGGGTTCCTTCGTGGCTGGCAAGGATGCTACACTCCGCTGAGGGTGCCGTGGCAGCCCTGAGGGCACCCCACTCTGCCTGTGGGGAGAGCCGTAGAGAACACAAGTCTTGGCAAGGTCACAGCCTTCTGCCCAGTGGAGGGGCCTGGAGCAGAGACGGAGGGACCAGCTCACGAAAGGCACAGAGGCCGGGGCTGTAGATGGCAAGGGGGCAGTGGTGCGGACCCCAGTGTGGACACGGCGGGGGCAGGCGGGGGTAGGACACAGCCTTGCATGCTGCAAGTCCCGGCATGAGCCCTGGGCTGAGCCACAGCGGGGCCTGCAGAGCAGGACCGGCCCCTGGGAAAGCTCCTTCCATCTTGGGCTCTGGCACGGGCTGCGGGCCGCAAGAGGGGCAGGAAGGAGGCAGCCAGGCAGCGCTGGGCTCTGCAGGGCTGGGGGTGTGAGTGCAGAAGCACACGCACATGTGTGTGCAGGCTCAGGCTTCCGTGCGTACACAGGTCACCCGTGGGAGCGGGCGTGGGGCGGCGCCTGCATCCAGGTGGCTTCAGAGGCCCCTCTGGGTTGACTGCAGGCTCCGCTGTCTCTTTGCACCCTCTACGTCATCCATGATTGAGGCTGAAGGTCTCGGCAGCAGTGTTTTATAACACCCGTCATCCTGGCCTGCCTTTCAGGGTGGTTTGTTGTCAGACTCTAAATTGGCTTCCTCCATTACCTCTGCAGGGATTCATAACGATTTGGCATTGATTATTTAATTTACCTCGCTTTCCAAGCACATTTCCTCCCTAAACACGGGAGTGAGTGGACGATGTATACCACTGTGAATACCACCTGAATGGGTCCCCAAATCCTGCCTTTGGTTTTTGCTAGAGCGCCAGCAGCCAGAGGCTGGGATTGAAGGATCTAACATACAACCTTAGAGGCAACTCAGACCCGGGGAAGGATAGAGAGGAACACAACAACTGGGGGTGGGAGGACAGCTGAAAGGTGTCCCCACTCCTCACCAAGGCTGGACAGAGGGAACCTTGCCAACTGGGGCTCGGCTCCAGAAAAAGTTGAATTGCAAGACAAATGGGGTTTAAAAAAAAAATGAGCCGACACAGTGCTGTGGGCCCAGCATGCTGGCCCTCCCCACCCCGGGGCTTCTCCATCCCAAGACCGCTCCTTTTAATGCAAAGTGGGCTGGCCTGTCAGCCTCTCAGGGATGCGGGTGCCACCATCACTGCCCTGGGCCCCAGCAAGGATGCACGGTACCCAGTGATGCCTCCCGTGGAGCCGGCACTTCTCTGGCAGTGCTGAGAGCAGCTCTTTCCTATCTGCCCATTTCTGTCTCCCTCTAACCTTAAAAGAACCTAATTATAGGGATGAATCACTAGGCAATGGAAATTAACTCCTGACCTATTCTCTCCCGAACGAGTTATGCCTTGTCTGACCTGCTGATTCTTTTCCTAAATACAATAAAAAGAAGTACAAATAAAAAGGAGAATTAAGCAGTTAAAGAATGGCTACCTCTCTACCCAAAACGGCCTCCCTAAGCAATCCTGCAGGCAGTCCATGTGGGTAAGATAACATTTCGAGTCATCCAGTCTGCACTCATCGGAGAATGGTACGAATCTAACCTCCTGCCTTCATGATGCACTGAGACCCTCACTCCCCACCCCCAGCCCCTGCCCCGTTGCCCTGTTTCCCTTTAAAATCTGTCATTGCTGAGCAGAATCTTCAGAGCTGGTCTCAGGACATGAGTTCACCTTCTCCCCAGGTTGCTGGCTTTTCTGATTAAGGAACCTTTCCTTTGTACTCACACTTGTCCCTTGAATTACTGGTTTATGAGTGACAAGTGGCCGAACCTGGCTTCGGTTACAGTAAGATGTCACTCGGCAAGGAAAACCACTTAACTTCTGAAAATGAACCCCACATATGATACGGTAAATGGGGCCCCATGAGAACATTTGGGGGCTTAGTTTGGTTGGGGTTTAGGGCTGCAACAGGTAAGCATCCTATCCTTGAAGCCCCTGGAAAACACACAAACCTACATGCAAGAACTATCACTAAGAGAGGAGGGCAGGCTTTTTTCTCTTAGGCAGAAAGTTCAGAGGAGAAGCATCTACTCTGTAGTCAGCATGGGCCACTTTTAAGGCTGTAAAAGGACTGTTCTATGATCAAGTGACATTTCAGAAAAGCTGTCTGGAACAACTGTACACCCACATGGGAAAAAAATCAGATCCATCTTTACACTGAGAACTAGGATAAATAAATTCCGAATGTACTTGGGATCTAAACATGCAAACAAAAATGAATAAACAGAAATGGAAGAAATAATCATGAAAAAAAAGGAAGGGAGTGTAATCAATAATACAAGTTCTAGAGTATAACATGAACAAACTCCTTTATGATTGAGGAGTGGAGAAAACTTGTATGACTAGGGCTCAAAAATCTAGAAAGATACAGGCTGAAGGACAGAAAAGATAAATGTGACCATATTTAGAAAAACTGTACAACCAAACCAAAATCAAAACAAACCTCCCCTCAGCTAAGTAAAAAACACAAAGAACAACCTGGAAAAAAATGTTTGTAAAAAATGGATAGAGAAAAATCAGGCAAAAGATACATCAACAGTTCAGGATCACAGAAAGGATTAGAAGTGAAACTGGTCCTTACACATACAGCAAGAGACTCAGCCTCCTGGACAAGGGACCCACAGGTGGCTCTCAGGCAACCCCGGGGAGGAGAACCGGGCGTATTTTACAACATTCACTGCTCAACACTCCCCTGTCTACGAACTCACGAGCAGAAACAGAAGATGGGGCACACTGCGTCACAACAGAGGCCTGGAAAAAATGAAGCTGGAACAATGTGTGAAAGCGAATACAGCAGGGGACCAGGAGGCGGCCCTCCTTCCCAGCCTCCTCAGGACGCAGCTCAGCTCAGGCTTGCTCCTCCGTGGACAGCACACACCCTGGTTAAGGAGAGGCAGATTACAAACACAAATGTGTTTTGCTTATATCTGAAAAAGGAAACAACAGAAGGATAAAGAAACGCTGATGAAAATGTTCACCAAAGGTGGAGTTGGGGAGGACAGTCAAGTCACCAGGCAAAGTGCCTTTTTTTAGATTTTTGACTTTGGAATCAAGGCAATGTTTCAAATAGTTTTAAAAGCAGCATTAAATGGAGGAGAAAAGAAATCAGATCCTTTTAACTAATAATCAAAAATGAGGAAGGAACCTGAGACATGGCAGTTTGGTGGTGGAACCACAGAGAAGAATTACCTTAAGGCTAGTATTTTAACGTGGTCCTGCCTGGAATGTTCCTTAAGGATAAAAGGGCTATAAAGAAGTGTGAATTTAGTATTCTTACTGAAGTAATATTATGAATATTTTTATGGTGTGATATGGGATACAGCTCACAAATACAGAGTGAGGTAAAGCAAGTAGCTAATGACATTAGGTTTTTCAGAAGAAGAAAAGAGAGATACAATAAAGTCTAAGATGTACAAATCCTGTAGCTTTCCATTTGAACTGGGATATCAATGTGGACCTGTAATCTATTTTTCAGTTTAAAAAGCCTATGTCCTAGCTTTTTAAACTGAAAAAGAGAATTCCAGAAAAACATTTACTTCTGCTTCATTGACTTATGCTAAAACTTTTGAAGTGTGGATCACAACTAACTGTGGAAAATTCTTCAAGAGATTGGACTACCAGACCACCTCACCTACCTCCTGAGAAACCTGCATGCAGGTCAAGAAGCAACAGTTAGAACCAGACATGGAACAATGGACTGGTTCCAAATTGGGAAAGGAGGATATCAAGGCTTCATACTGTCACCCTGCTTTTTTAACTTCTATGCAGAGTACATCATGTGAAATACCAGGCTGGAGGAAGCACAAGCTGGAATCAAGATTGCTGGGAGAAATATCAATAACCTCAGATATGCAGGTGACACCACCCTTGTGGCAGAAAGTGAAGAGGACCTAAAGAGCCTCTTGATGAAAGTGAAAGAGGAGAGTGAAAAAGTTGGGTAAAAGCTCAACATTCAGAAAACTAAGATCATGGCATCCAGTCCCATCACTTCATGGCAAACAGATGGGGAAACAATGGAAACAGTGGCTGACTTTTTTTTTGGGGGCTCCAAAATCAGTGCAGATGGTGACTGCAGCCATGAAATTAAAAGATACTTGCTCCTTGGAGGAAAAGCTATGACCAACTTCGACAGCATACTAAAAAGCAGAGATATTACTTTGCTGATAAAGGTCTGAATTGTCAAAGCTATGTTTTTCCAGTAGTCATGTATGGATGTGAGAGTTGGACCATAAAGAAGGCTGAGCACTGAAGAATTGATGCTTTTGAACCATGCTGTTGGAGAAGACTCTTGAGAGTCCCTTGGACTGCAAGGAGATCAAATCAGTCAATCCTAAAGGAAATCGATTCTGAACATTCATTGGAAGGACTGATGCTGAAGCTTCAAAACTTTGGCCACCTGATGCAAAGAGCTGACTCCTTAGAAAAGATCCTGATGCTGAGAAAGATTGAAGGCAGGAGAAGGGGACAACAGAGCGTGAGACGGTTGGATGGCATCACCAATTCAATGGACATGAGTTTGAGAAAGCTCCAAGAGATAGTGAAGGACAGGAAGGCCTGGTGTGCTGTGGTCCATGGGGTTGCAAAGAGTCGGACATAACTGAGATGACTGAACTAGAAAATCAGTGTGAACCTGTAATCTTTTTCAGTTTAAAAAGCGTATGTACTAGCTTTGTCCATGGAAATGACCTAGGGATTTGGTTTCTAGACACCATTTTCCATTCCAAAAAGTTAGGGCATCTGAGAGAATGTGTCACAGCTAGAAAACAAACCCTATTAGTTTTGAGTCAAAAGAACTCAGGAACCAACTTAAGAGAGGCACACCCCACGAGCCCAAAAGAAAGCATCCAGAAAATCAAGAACATTAAGCTTGGATTGAAAGAAGTCGAACACACAGCATCAAGCTCATCACCAGAGTTAAAATACAAAATACAACACCTCATTTGTCAGTCTTGGAAGATGGCAGGATACCAAATGATGACCCTGGGATGGACACTGCTCTGTGATGATCTAGTGGGGTGGGATGGGGATGGGAGGAAATCCAAGAGGGTAGGATATGTGTACATAAATAGCTTACTCACATCATCGTTCAGCACAAACTAACACAATTCTCTAAAGCAATTATATACCCCCCAAAAGAAAAAAAGAAAATGACAAATAAAAGGGGAAAACCAGGCTGCCCTGGTGGCCCAGTGGTTGAAGGTCTGCCTTGCAAAGCAGGGGGCATGGATATGGTCTCTGGTCTGGGAAGATCCCACATGCTGCAGAGCAACTAAGCCCTTGTCCCACAACTACCGAGCCACATGCCCTAGAGCCTGTGCTCCCCAACCAGAGAAGCCCCTGCGATGAGCCCCCTGCACACCGCAACTGGAGAACAGCCCCTACTCGCTGTTGGAGAAAGCCCACCCTAGCAACAAGAACCACACACAGAGCCAAAGTAAATAAATGGACATACTAAAAAAAAATCAAGCACTTAGTTACCTCTCCCAGAAACACAAATGTGTGACAGGGGAAAGGGTTTCAAGGAAGGGGCTGTGAAGGAATAACAGAATTAGAAAATGACGATTTTGTAACCTCTAATAAAACAATGACCCTGGGGGCTGGGAGCTGGGCGAGGGTGGGGGTGGGGGGCCGGGCTGACAATACAGACCCCTGCCCAGCCCAGGATCAGGGAGCAGGACAACTTGGGGCAAGGAGTGCAGACACACAGCGACCGCAGCTCTGTCCCAGAAAAAGCCTCTGCCCACACTTCACAGGAAACCAGGGAGACAGAGGAACACAGTCAAAGAAACCACAAACACAGAATTAGCCAATGACCTCCTTCTTCAACAATGGGAAGACAAGGGGAAAAAAAGGGGAAAGAAAATGCAGTGGCGGGAGACCTGTTCTATTTAAGGAGACTTAGAGACACAGCAACAGATGCCATGGATGGCTCCCCATTTAGACCAAGTACATTAAAGGGCTTTGTGCATGAACATGACAGCACTTCTAAGGACACTAAGAAAGTCCTGTTTATCTTAAGTGCAGTGATGATATTGTGGTTGTGTCGAAAGACATAGACACACTCACTGCAACAGTTACTGGTAAAAATTCCGAGTGTCTGGGATTTCCTTTAAAAGACTCCAGAAGAAGAAGGAAGAAAAGTCGGAAAAGTTGGAAGAAGAAGGAGAAAAAAAATAATAAACATGTAGGAGGAGGAAGAGAGGCTCAGGTGAGCAAGTTCTGAAGCTGGGCAAGAGGCGGATGCGGTTTGTGATACTCTCCTCTCTCAGCTGAATTCTCAGATGTCCATAATAAAACTTTTTAAAGATGAAGGATTTAAACAACAAAAGGAGTGTTCTGAGTTGAGCAGCTTCTGAGAATCTGTTCTTTAAGTAGACCCAGTGAGAAGCAGCTCCGACAAGGATGGACCAAGGCCTCCAAGCAGTTCCTCAGGGCCTCTTTTTTGGGGCATGGAGACAGAATTCTGGCTGAGCTTCGCAGCACACCCTGGGCCCTCATGCATCTGTAGCCCCACTCTAGGCAGATCCCTCGCATTCCCTTGATGCTGAGCCTGGCCACGTGGCTTGCCTTGTCCAAGCAGGTGTCAGCTTCAGAAGTGTTTGTGCACTGCGGTTTGACGTCTTACCCCCAGGACCCCCACGACGGCCACAAAGTGCATGGACGCAGGCTAGCATGCCAGAGGCCTGCACCCAGCCGCCTCATCACACATCCACAGCAGCGCTGGCCACTGGCCACTAAGTGCAGCCATCGTGGCCCCAGCTTGTCAGGCCCCAGTGCGACTAGCCACCCAACCTGCCCCAACTGTGAACGGTGACACAGCTGTGCTGCTTTAAGCCACTGAGGTTTGGGGTGGTTGGGGCAAAAGTCAAAGGACATAATGCATGAAGTAAAAGGTGTAGGCAAAAAGACAGTGTTCCACTTGCTTATTGCCTTATTAATTAGCGTGTGTTCTTTGGCTGTTCCAATTGCAGCAAACAGGTGGAGGAGGATTATGGGGTCTGGACAAATGGATTGCCCTTCTGTCCACTTCCTAGCCATGCAAACCCTGCACTACCTTCATACTCCTGAGCACATTGCTCCGATTTAAAACGAGGCTGCTGCCCCCCCCTCACCCCCTCTGCCCCCCCACCCCGTGCACGCACACACACACACACACACACACACACGCACGCATGGCAGCACACTCTGAGCAGCTGGGCCCAGCAGGCTCCCGCCCGCACACACACACACACACACACACACACACACACACGCACGCACGGCAGGATGCTCTGAGCAGCTGGGTCCTGCAGGCTCCCGCCTGCACACACACACACACACACACACACACACACACACGCACAGCAGCACGCTCTGAGCAGCTGGGCCCAGCAGGCTCCCGCCCGTGCACGCACGCACGCACACACACACACACGCACACACACACACACGGCAGCACGCTCTGAGCAGCTGGGCCCAGCAGGCTCCCGCCTGCACACACACACACACACACACACACACACGCACACACACACACACGGCAGCACGCTCTGAGCAGCTGGGCCCTGCAGGCTCCCGCCTGCACACACACACACACACACACACACACACACACGCACGGCAGCACGCTCTGAGCAGCTGGGCCCAGCAGGCTCCCGCCCACACACACACACACACACACACACACACACACACGCACAGCAGCACGCTCTGAGCAGCTGGGCCCTGCAGGCTCCCGCCTGCACACACACACACACACACACACACACACACACACACACACACACACACGGCAGCACGCTCTGAGCAGCTGGGCCCAGCAGGCTCCCGCCTGCACACACACACACACACACACACACGCACGGCAGCACGCTCTGAGCAGCTGGGCCCAGCAGGCTCCCGCCTGCACACACACACACACACACACACACACACACACACGCACAGCAGCACGCTCTGAGCAGCTGGGCCCAGCAGGCTCCCGCCCGCGCACACACACACACACACACGCACACACGCATGGCAGCACGCTCTGAGCAGCTGGGCCCAGCAGGCTCCCGCCCGGGGCGCGTCCCTTACCCGTCCACGAGTCCCTGCTGTTTAATGATCCGGTGCGACTCCTCCCTGGAGATCCTGCCGTGGAACCAGTGCTGCGTCCTGTGAATCACTGTGGGGACCAGAAGAAGGAGGGCAGCCCGGGCTCCACGCACGGCAGCCGCCTTGCTAAGCGCGCTCAGGGTCACAGGGGCCCTGACTCCTGTGGTCCCGGCTTTCGTGCGCTGCACTCCGGGCCCACCGTGAGGCCGGGGAGTGCTTTTATGTTATTTACGTACAACAATATCAAGCCAACATGCTGTGTTTACCTGTACTGAGGGCGGAAGGGTGGAGGGGGCTTTGGCTACCTAGGATATTCATCCGCGTGCTTCGTTTCTGCAAAAGAAATGCCCGCGTCAGCGTCAAGGGAGCCGCGAACACAATCACCGCGCCACCTGGGACACACCGGGGCAGGAAGCTGGCCGGGTGCACGACCCTTGATGGCGGAGTGGCTGCCGCCTCGGTCCCTCCCGTGTGGTCACAAGGACCCCGCCCATGTGACCAGGAGGGCAGACAGCTTATGGGGCGCAGCTGTTAAAAGCAAAACCAGAAGCGTCCCACCCCGGTGTATCACCAACGATCGCAGCGCTGAAGCCGGGCTGTGTCTGCACGGAGACTCGCAGTGCGCTTCCCGATACCCCTCGGGAGAAAACCACGCGCGTCCAGGGGACTCAGGCCTGTAGCTTTGGGGACATTCCCCTTTTCCGAACACTGTGAAGCTGAAGGATGGGGAGGCTTTCTGAGCCAGAGTTGCCTGGAAAGCTCAGAAAGGCTTGGAAGTTGGGTGAAATTCTTCCATCTGGAGATTAGGAACTTGAATCTCAGGGTAAAGAGACTGTTCGAGGCTGGGAAGCTGGTCGGCGTTTGAGCCACGATGGAAATGACTGGCCCGGCGTTCTCCCATGGGGCCCTGACAACACGTCACAGGGACAGGGATGTGGGCCAAGAGGCCTCAGGGCTCTGCTCCTGCCCCTCCTTCCAGGGAGCCCAGGGACTGCCCGGAGGAGTGGCCAGGTGCCGGGGCGTGGAGGAGCCCAGGCAAGCCACAGCCTCCCTCAGGTGAGAACTCACAGCCACGCCCCCTCTCTGGCTCCACATCCCTGCCGCCAGCACAGAGCTATTTCTTTGCGGCAGACCAGGGGTGGGACCGGGCCACAGTCTTACCCTCCAGGCGTGGCCTTCTTCCAGGGCTGCGCTCTGGGCCTCAGCTGGATTCTCAATTACTCTTCCCGTTTGCCCAGAGAAATCCATTGCCACAAGGGAGTTCTCAGAGACGCTGCGCTGCAAAGGAGAGGCCGTGGATTCTTACGATGCAGGGAAGCAAGTGGAGCTGCGGGTGGGGACGGCGGTGTGGGAGAGCTGTGCAGACCCAGGGAGGGGCGGCAAAGGACGGGCAAGGACCCTGCCGCCAAGGATCGGACAGAACACTCAGCATCTGACGGGCCCTTGGACGAAAAATGGCTTTGGTTTTTCTCAAGAAGAGGAAAGAAACCTTACAGTTCTCTCAAGATATTCGGAAGCTGCTGGTTGAGGCCACTGGGTCCACCCATGTGGTTGTCCACAGGGTCTCTAATGTGAATTAAAACTCATCAAAGGAGGGCACAGTTCTTGAGGACCTAGCCTTCTGTGATCCCCCTTTGCCTGGCAAAGTAATAAAGTCATTCTTTCTTTCTCCTCCATTACAAAAAAAGACCCACAAAAACTCATCAAAGAAATGGTAACATCACAGGCGAGCCAGCCCTCACCGGCAGCCAAATCCCTTCTCAGGTGTCAGTTCACAGAAACATGGACACCCCTTCTGTGGGCACTTTGACATCTCTGAGGAATGGACATCGAGAGATTGTTAACTCATTATCAACTGGGGGATTTCTGCAGAAACTAACACCTGTGGTTGGTGATGATTTTTATTTTGGCTGGCCAAAAAGTTAACTCTGTTATTTCAGTAACACTTTGCAGGTTATCACGTTCAGTAGTTACCCCTGTAAAGTTCTCCAGCACTGTCAGTTTCATTTTCACTTTCTGCATCAGAATCAATCACTAAGGTTTTCTGTCTTTTTGTTGGTCTGATATTCACATCGTCTGAATCAGAATTATATTCTGAAGAACTACCATCTTCTGAGACACTAACATATATGTGACTTGGACAATCAGAGAAAATATCTGCATAAAATTCACCAAAAAATTTTTCACTCAAAATTTCTCGATGTGTCATTTTTTAAAATTTCACATTTACAATATACACAGGGTGCAACAAAAACCTAATGGAGCAAAACCTGACTGATAACAATAATCATAAACTGTATAATGAACCTTTGATCAATTTTAAGATCTAACAGCTTCGCACAGTGATGATAATTCTATCACTTTCTAAAAATGTATTGATACTCCTGGCCAATAAACATTTGGATAACAAAAGACGTGTTAATACATCGCCCAGTCAATAATGTGTTAAGATCATATTTGGGGAGGATGAAGTGTTTCTGCACCTCTGGGATATAAAGTCCATCCTGAGATGACAGGAAGACTCACTACAATCTCAGTTTTTGCAAGGACTCAAGCATCATGGTCAACAGCACCATGGACCCCTTGGCTGAAATGGACAGACGCAAAGGTGGTGAAGGCAGCTCCTCAGTAGACATGGGCATGCTGTCAACATTTCTGAACACTAGAATACAGCTCTCAGTGGGAGCCATTCACCAAAGCAACGCTGCAGGGAGATGTGGGAAAGGGGAGAGGGTAGGGAGGAATCTGCTCCCAGCAGTCACACTGCTGAGATGACAAAGTTCATCTCCCGGGAAATGCATGCTGGTGAGATATTCTGGCTCCTCTGGCAGCCTCACTGAGAAAAGATGCCCACAGCCGTGCTGATGCAGCAGCTGAAGACGAATGTGGCTTCAGAGGTGCAGCTTGACTTACCACTGGAGTCGAGAAGGAGGACAGCATGGCCTTCCTCTGCTGTGGGATTCTGTAGTTCTGGTAAAGGAGCATCCCATACTGAAGAGGTAAGGAGGGCCAGAGTCAGTCACCAGGGCATCCCCCAAAGCCCCACACGGGGCAAACCCCTGGCACTCAAGAGCCACACTCATGTAGAACAATGGGCGACGACCGGGTGGACTTAAGACTAAACACCCAGCAGAGCCCTGTCTCTGGGGCCTGCCACCACCAACACTCCACGGTCAGTTACCACTCTCTCTGGGGGTGCTGGGTGGGCAGGGAGCAGTCAAGGGAGTAACAACATAATAACGCATAGCAAGAACAATTCGCCTTCCTGAATGTTGCTGTGGGCAGAGCTCTGAGTGCTTTATGCTGCTCTTTTATTTAATCCTCTCCATGTTATCAAATATATACTTTATCCTCATTTCACAAACAACAGAACACAAACACGTGAAGCAAGCTGCTCAAGGTCACAGTCAAGTAAGGATTCGGGTTCTGAATGTACAATCCTGCTTCCAAACCAGTGCTCTTCCTAACCACCAGCCTCCCTGCCCAACCAGCTCAGCAGTTTGGGCTTGATTTCCTCTGTCAATAAGCACTGAGTGTCCTGCAAAGCCTCCTACACTCCTGATGTCTCAACCTGCACTCCTCAATTATACCTTCAAATCACACAGAAAAGAAAAAAGGAAGAGGAAACAGGCCTCAAGCGGGCTGCATCTTCCTCTTCACTGCTCTTCATGGATGTCAGCTCATTTCCAGCTCAAGGACCAGCGGTATGTGCTCACTTCTAAACTTAACATACTTAGAACATGACGAAAAGGTCTTCCATAGATACAATCGCACCCCAGTGAGACAGGAAGACAGAGAACAGATCAAAAGAAATGTTTGAGATGTAGTTCAGTCACTAAGTCATGTCCAATTTAGTGACTCCCAGGCTCCCGTCCTCCACTATCTCCTGGAGTTCACTCAAATTCATGTCCATTGAGTTGGTGATGCTACATAACCATTGCATCTCCTGCCACAGCCTTCTCCTTTTGCCTTCAATCTTTCCCAGCATCATGGTCTTTTCTAATGAGTTGATTCTTTGCATCAGGTGGCCAAAGAATTGGAGCTTCAGCACCAGTCCTTCCAATGAATATTCAGGGCTGATTTCTTTTAGGATTACCTCATTTGATCTCCTTGGATCACAGTCTTGTTGTGGAGAAGGGGCTTGTGTAACCCAGAGAAGCTAAGAAGCATGCTGTGCAGGGCCACCCGAGACAGATGGATCATAATGAAGAGTTCTGACAAAACGTGGTCCACCAGAGGAGGGAATGGAAAACCACATCAGTATTCTGGTCTTAAGAACTCCATGAACAGTATGAAAAGGAAGTATGTTTGTGATGATGGCCAAGAAATTTCCAAACAAATAAAAATACGCCAAGCTACAGAATCTAGGTGCAGGATAAAAGCAAAACAAAAGGAACAAATAAACAAAACCAGCCAGGAACATCATGCAAAACAGAAACAGAGAAAACGTAAAAGCAACCAGAGAAAGACTTGCTATTTTCAAAGAAGCAATGAGAAGGACAGTGGACTTTCTAACCTGCGTGATGAGAGTTAGAAGACAATGGGATGGGAGAAGCACAGGATAAAATAACCCCTAGTCTAGGACTTGACCAACTGTGAAAAGTTCCTTCAATAATGAAAGTAAAGTCAAAATAAACCAAATAAACATGGAGAGATTTAGTTGTTAGCAGGCCCATATTCAAATGGCTGCTGAGTGGAGTTCTGGTCCCAGAGAGAAGAATGTGGACTCAGGAAAAACGAAATGCAATCTCTGTGGCCACATCTGACTGGTATCCAAAAGGACAGCACAGGCCCTGATGTATGAAGGTGACCAAAACTTCAGTATACAGTGCTATTCCTGGTTCTGTTACAGTTTACACAGCACAGAGCTTGAATATTTCTCAAAGTTTAAAGGAATTCATTTTTTTAAAAAATGGGAGTTCAATTTCTCCCTCTGGGTTTTCCAGTTAATTTTAAGATTTTTCTGTTTTGCAAAGAATGTCCATTTCATCTTGATTTAAAAGTACAATGTAGGTAGAAATGCAAAGTCTGTCTTCACTGTTCCCATTTTTAAAATGACCGAGTTTTACAATTCTTCCTTCCTTTCTACTTTCCATGTATTTTAATTCCTGTTTCCATCTGTTCATGTAGAAAAGACATGTGTTTGTAGCTCACACAGACATGAACTGGGGGCTGCTCACACGCCATGCAGTGCAGCAGGTGGGCAAGAGGCCGGGAGGGATGGGGCAGGCGGGCTTTCAAATTGTTCCAGGGTGGAGATGCGCTGCAGAGATGCTATGAGTGGGGGCTGTTTCTAAACAAAAACTGAAACTGCACCTGCGTGCTAGACACTGGCCTGTCTGCTGAGAGTTTCTGGCTCTGCTTTTGAGTCAAGAAAGGGGCTGGCTCTTCTCGGAGAGACCAGGAGAGCAGTCTGGACCCTCGACTGTGAGTGGGATGGATACCTGTCGTTTCTGTGGATGGGAGACCCCTGGCTCTGCCTCCCTTCCCCGGCAGTGGTCAGGATGGGGCTGTGCCACCTGCCACATCTGAGCAGGATTGATCTTTGCTCTTACAGCTGCTGAGATTAGGGACTATTTGCCACTTAGCAATAACCTGATATGCCATGTAATCCATTCAGTCTTTTTATCTATTCCACATATTGAGGAATTATCCAAGATTTTGCCTGAGGAGGGAAAATAGGCTCTGCTACATAAAAATAAAATTTGGAAACTTGAGAGATCTTCTTGTAGGGAAGAAGGTAAAAGGGAAGGTCTACATCAGGGACTCTCATTATTTTAGGTTTCACGAAGTAATCCGATTTTGGGGAAAAAAAACTCCGTGACTGTCTTAAGCCCTGGCAACTAATTTTCCAAATAAGGCAATATACACAAACACACACCAAAAATTAATTGCTGATCTACCACCATATCAACAATATTTTATAAAATACTGTTGATAGAATAGTAGATCAGACAGTCAGAGTTTTATAGTTTAAATTAGCTAAGTTTACACAACCTCAGATTAAAGAATGAAGCCATTACCATGAACACAGCTGTTAATATTAGTAGCTTTGTGGAAAGCTGACTGCACTGTCCCCGTTTGTTTTGTTTTGCTGTGCCCTAGAGAAGTTGTTGTTTAGTCACTAAGTTGTGTCCAATTCTGAGCCCCATGAACTACAGCCCACCAGGTTCCTCTCTCCATGGGGTTCTCCAGGCAAGAATGCTGGCGGAGGTTGTCATTTCCTGTTCCAGGGGATATTTCTGGGCCAGGGATCAAACCTGTCTCCTGCATTGGCAGGTAGATTCTTTACTGCTGAGCCATCAGGGAAGTCTGGCCCTAGAGAAGATGTTTCTCCAAATGCTCAGTAGTCGGAGGACTGGCTTTTGCAGACCACAGGTCCGAACCCTGGGATCCAAAGAGGCAGTGAGCTTGGCTGTGTGTGCTGGCAGGTGGCACCACCAGGCGGGAGGCTGGAACACACCTGAACATTCTCCAAGTCCCCCCTGGGCTTCCTAAGAGAGTCCCCCAAGGGACACGGAGCCTTGGCCGGCCCAGCTCCCCGCACTCTCTCCTCACCAAACTGTGAGGGCTGAACTTTCCCCCAGGTTCCTGTGATGATGAAATGGGGTAACATGAAGCTCCAGCAGGTGCGTGGCATGTAGTGAGCACGCCGCAAGCCACCGGTGTTACCGCCAGGGCTGGGGTGCTTTGTCTCGACCCGACACTTCCCGGCCCCTGCACTTGTCTTGCTTCCACGCGCTGTGAGCACCTCTGCTCCGGGGGCCTGTGCCAGCAGGAGGCACCTCAGCTGCCTCTGTGCCCAGCATCCACTCTAACCGCCTTTTCCACGTCAAGTAATTCATTACAGAATTCTGTGGCAGTTTTTGTTTTGCTGTTGTTGTTTTAAAGCTTCTCTAAGACCTCCAGACTTAAAAAAAAAATTATATGTATTTTTTAGCCCTGCTTGGGTGGCTTGCAGGATCTTAGTCCCCCACTAGGACTTGAGTCTGGGCCCTGGCAGTGAAAGCACTGAGTCCTAATCACTGGACCACCAGGGGATTCCCGAGAGCAGGGGTCCCCAACTCCTGGGTCACAAACGTGCTGGTTCACGGCCTGTCAGGGTCTGGGCTGCACGGCAGCAGGTGAGTGGCAGGCAGGCGAGTGAAGCTTCATCTGTACTTACAGCCACTCCCCATCACTTGCATTACTGCCTGGGCTCAGGAAAACAAGCTCAGGGCTCCCACTGATTCTGCACTGTGGTAAGCTGCAGAATGATTTCATTATATATTTTAATGTAATAATAACAGAAGTAAAGTACACAATAAATGCAACGTGCTTGAATCATCTGGAAACCACACCACCCCGCCTCAGTCCATGGAAAAATTATCTTCCAGAAAACTGGTCTCTGGTGCCAAAAAGCAGGGGGGACCACTGCCCTACAGAATCTTGTGTTGATGAAGCAAGATCTCCCTCTTGGAGAAGAATTGCAATAGCAGCTTAAGAAGCTCCTAGAAGGTGGAGGGTCACAGGAAGGATATGGTAGGTAACTAACATAGTTTTCATATTCCCGGCACAGCCCCCGGAGTCTCTATAAAGTCATTTAGGAAACACTGCAGTAGGAAGGTAGAGGAACAAAAGCAGATACTAGCCAGTTTTCTCCCCAGGAGGTTTGAGTTATATATATGTACATACATATATTTTAAAGGGGGTGTAACTGGGTTGGTACTTAAGAGAAAGGGGAAGGTCCTAAGTTAACTCAAAAGAAGGCTTTCCTCTCAAAAACACCCTGGGATTTTTATACCATTCAAATTGCTGCTGCATTGTCACCCAAAGCCAGACACAGGTATTTGGGTCAGTTTCCACTTTCATTCAATGCACATTTTCTGAGCATCTCTTATGTTCTGAGCACTAGGTCATCCCAGCTCTGAGGATCTGGGGGAGCCAGGCAGGATGGAGCCTGGACATGAGAGCAGATGCAAGGAGAAGTGAAGGGAGCCTCGAGCCTCTCCAGGTCAGGTCCCTGCAGCCTGAGGGACTGGTCTCCCCGTGAAGAAGACAAGACTGACCACTGACTGAACCGCTGCTCACAGTCCAAAAAGCTGGTGACGCAGCAGGGCCAGGGGAACAGAAGGCGCTGGGGAAGGTTCCCCAGCACTTTTGAAGGGTGCAAGTCTCCAGAGCACAACACATCCTGTTCTCAAGGCAATGTGGGGGTGCAGGGTGAGGTCATCAAGGAGGACCTTGTCTTCCAATTATGCTTCCCCCCAATGAGCAAGATGAACAGAGCTGAGGGCAGGCAGGAAGGAGACCTGGATGTCTATAGGGAATCCCTCACGCCAGAGGTTGACACTGTCCACTCTGTAGAGGCAGGAACCCCAGGGTGTGACCAGCCAAGATGGGAGGATATGACCCCACTGCGGTTCACTTGAGAAAGGCTCCGGCCACCACTGCCTTGCTGCAGTGACCGGGGCCAGGGCCTGCCTCCCTGCAGCACGGAGTTGTGGGATGTGGACTCAGTGGTTCCCTCGGGTCAATGTGACTGGGACAACAGGCTCGCGTCTGGAACTGGATGGATCTTGGTTTCCCGGAGACTCTCAGGGATGCAGTGAGAGTGCCGGTTAGGGGTGGAGTTCTGGGGCCAGCAGGCTGGGGTCCTGCTGCTGGCTCGGCCCCACGCCAGCACCATGTGGGGCATGTCATGGGCTTCAGGTCCGTCACCTGTACTCTGAGGATGTGAGCAGTGAGGTCGCAGGTGTGAGGTGATGCTTGGCCCGCAGTGGATGCTCCGGAACGTGCACACTGTACCAGCACACACAGAACGTGTCGTTGGCACTAATAACAGCTGGGCGTCACGGCCGCTGCAAGCTCGGTCGCCCCCTCCCTGCACCTGGTTAGGACAGCACAGAGACGCCCACCCTCCTCACGTGTGAGACCAGGTCAGAAGCAGGGCCGCATCATTGCCTGTCACCCACAGAACATGACGCCTTAGTATCACTTCCTTCTGCACCTCCTTTTTGCTTTTTCCAAAAGAGGTTATATTTTTGCAGAGAAAAACATAAGTGAAATCCCTCAAACACAAAACCGTGAAGGCCTCCCTGTACGTCTGCCTTGTCTGCCCCACAGCCCCCAGGCTCTGGTGAGTGGCCTCCACCTTCGCCTGCCACCTCACGATTACACACCAGCAAATGTGAGCACGCACCTCCAGCCCTCACCCCATAAATGCACTGATCTCTCTATACACCCTTCTGCACTGTACTGCTGAATTGCTAATAGTACATCCTGGAACATTCCCCACTGCAGAACCCTGAGAGGAGCCTGTTGCTTCTCCAGCCACATGGGGGCTCTCTGCATGAAAATCCCTTAACTCAGGGAACCGGCTCCCTATCGAGGGACACTTGGCTTTAACACCAGCTTGTCAGGACAGAAATGGTACGGACCTAACAGATGCAGAAGATATTAAGAAGAGGTGGCAAGAATATACAGAAGAACTATGCAAAAAAGATCTTCATGACCCAGATAATCATGATGGTGTGATCACTCACCTAGAGCCAGACATCCTGGAATGTGAAGTCAAGTGGGCCTTAGGAAGCATCACTATGAACAAAGTTAGTGGAGGTGATGGAATTCCAGTTGGGCTATTTCAAATTCTAAAAGATGATGCTGTGAAAGTGCTGCACTCAATATGCCAGTAAATTTGGAAAACTCAGCAGTGGCCACAAGACTGGAAAAGGTCAGTTTTCATTCCAACCCCAAAGAAAGGTAATGCCAAAGAATGCTCTCAAACTACCACACAATTGCACTTCACATGCTTGCAAAGTAATGCTCAAAATTCTCCAAGCCAGGCTTCAACAATGTGTGAACGGTGAACTTCCAGACACTCAAGCTTGTTTTAGAAAAGGCAGAGGAACCAGAGATCAAATTGCCAACATCTGCTGGATCATCCAAAAACCAAAAGAGTTCCAGAAACACATCTATTTCTGCTTTATTGATATACCAAAGCCTTTGACTGTGTGGATCACAACAAACTGTGGGAAATTCTTCAAGAGATGGGAATACCAGACCACCTGACCTGCCTCTTGAGAAATCTGTATGCAGGTCAGGAAGCAACAGTTAGAACTGGATATGGAACAACAGACTGGTTCCAAATAGGAAAAGGAGTACGTCAAGGCTGTATATTGTCACCCTGCTTATTTAACGTATATGCAGAGTACATCATGAGAAACGCTGGGCTGGAGGAAGCACAAGCTGGAATCAAGATTGCCAGAAAAAATATCAATAACCTCAGATATGCAGATGACACCACCCTTATGGCAGAAAGTGAAGAAGAACTAAAGAGCCTGTTGATGAAAGTGAAAGAGGAGAGTGAAAAAGTTGGCTTAAAGCTCAACATTCAGAAAACTAAGATCATGGCATCTGGTCCCATCACTTCATGGCAAATAGATGGGGAAACAGTAGCAGACTTTATATGGGCTCCAAAATCACTGCAGATGGTGATTGCAGCCATGAAATTAAAAGATGCTTACTCCCTAGAAGAAAAGTCATGATCAATCTAGACAGCACATTAAAACGCAGAGACATTACTTTGCCAACAAAGGTCGGTGTAGTCAAGGCTATGGTTTTTCCAGTGGTCATGTATGGATATGAGAGTTGGACTATAAAGAAAGCTGAGTGCTGAAGAATTGATGCTTTTGAACTGTGGTGTTGGAGAAGACTCTTGAGAGCCCCTTGGACTGCACAGAGATCCAACCAGTCCATCCTTATGGAAATCAGTCTTGAATATTCATTGTAAGAACTGATGTTGAAGTTGAAACTCCAATACTTTGGCCACCTGATGCGAAGAAATGACTCATCTGAAAAGACCCTGATGCTGGGAAAGACTGAAGGTGGGAGGAGAAGGGGACGACAGAGGATGAGATGGTTGGATGGCATCACCGACTCAATGGACATGAGTTTGAGTAAACTCTGGGAGTTGGTGATGGACAGGCAGGCCTGGCATGCTGCAGTCCATGGGGGTTGCAAAGAGTCCGACACGGCTGAGCGACTGAACTGAACTGACTGACTGTCAGGGAGCGGGGGCTTCCCAGGTGGCGAGAGTGGTAAAGAACCTGCCTGCCAATGCAGGAGACCTGAGACAAGGGTTCAACCCCTGGGTTGGGAAGATCCCCTGGAGGAGGAAATGGAGGATCCCGTGGACAGAGGGGCCTGGCGGGCTGCAGTCCATGGGGTTTCAGAGTCAGACACGAGTGAGCGACTGAGGACAGCACCGCATCAGGGGCAGCCTATGACGCAGGACGTCCTGCACCGGCGCAGCACTTCCTCCTCTATTACAGAACAGTAAAATGTATATTTAACCCTTCTCTGTTTTTCAGTGACAAAAAATAAAACAAAGTAAGGTTCTGGGACAGAAGAACACTGGCCGCCTCTCCGGAAGCCTGCAGCGCCTCTCAGGAGTCTTCAGAGCTCAGTCTCCCCCGTCTGTCTCCCAGGGACGCCACCCAGAGTCTTAGGGCATGCAAGGTCACCTGGGCTGTTTCTGTGAAATCACTGTGGGGTGTGATCCCACGAGATGGTCTGAGCAAGACATTTGCTTTAGAATTACTGTCAGGAGGCACCGTCTCCCCTGAGGTCCTGTGAGGAGCCAGACGATCTGTCACATTTCCTGCACAGCCCTGGCATTTTGGGAATTCCGGAGTGTGATGCTGTCAGGAAAACCACCAACCTCCTGATGGGGTGTGCCCGCCCCACCCCCATCTGCTGACTCCTCAGTCCCGACCTTTTGCTCCCCATTTCTCTAAGGCAGTGGTTCTCAACCCACCCCACACACCCAGGGGATGCTTGGGGCTGTCTCAGCTGCTAGGGTGCTGCTGGCATCTCACGGGAGAGATCAGGGCAGGGCTGGTGAATGTCCTGCAAAGCGCAGCACAGCCTGCTCCCTCCCTAAATGCCACCAGCTCTAGGTCAGGAACTGGCTCCGGCTCCACTGATACAATGGCTCTGTGGGAGCTTCTCAGACTCTGAAAAAACACGTGAGGACCCTCAACTCCTAGAACCCAGTGACGGGACGCAGAGGGGAAAGGCATCATCCATGGAGAGGTGTGCACTGTCACACGCTGTGACCTCGGGGTCTTATACGCAGTGACTGCCGCATGCATAGTGACCGTGGGCTCACACACACACACACACAGTGACCTCGGGGCCGACACACACCCAGTGACCAGGAGATGACCCACACAATGACCTCGGGGCTGACACACACACACCCCGCGGCCATGGGGACCCACCTTGAGGAGCCTGCAGGCTGTCACCCAGCATGTCCGGCTATGCTCATCCTCGGCACAGAGCAAGCGCAGCTCCTTAGCCTCGTTCCTGACTCTGTTTGGCTAAAGGTGGAGAAGAAAGACCTGTGAGTGTGACAGTGAGCCAGGACCAGCCTTCCTCTCAGGGCAGAGCTGAGCTCCACCCGCAGCACAGCCCAGCAGGTGGCAGAGACGGGACCACGGGCAGGTGTGTGCGCCTGGGCACTGGGCATCACTCACAGCGCTGTGGGGCACAGGCCGGGCCTGCTAGCTGGTTACGCAGTGCTTAGCTGAGTGGCCAGCCCTGCTCCCGAAGTGGGTGCTGGGGACACAGACAGGGATGCAAACCACCAAGGTGGTGGGGCCCGGGAGGGCGGGCTCCTGGAAGGACAGCCACTCCTGGGTTTTGCAAGGAGGTGCCTTCAGTCACCTCCGAGGGAGAGGCAGCTGTGGGAAGGGCCCGCAGACTGAGCAAGGCAGGGAGAAGCCTCCAAGACTCAGGGCTGTGGAGGCCAGGGACGCACGCTGTGGAAAGGTCCGGAGAGGGAGACCCACGTGGCTGCAGGGGAGGCAGAGGAGCTGGCAGGTGTCCGGCCAGGGGCAGGGCTGGCTGTGATGGAAGAAAGCCTGCAGGCACAGGCTGGGCTGGGCCCTCTAAGCCCAGACCCGAGGGGCCCCGCGGGGTCAGACTAACCCAGCTCTCTGCCCTGGGAACCTGGATGCGAGGAGGGTTGAAGGACAGCCCTCTGTGTGGCAGATACATGGGAGAGGCAGAGGCCGCAGGGCTGTGGGCTGGCGTGTGGGCCAGAGGGGAGGGGGTGGGTGGTGCCGGCCCGGAGGGCGCCAGCCCCTCCCCACCCCCCACCCCCCAGTCGCTTTCCACCAGCCGCCTGTGCACCACGGCCTTCAGCGGGTTTGAGGTCGGTTCTTACCACTTGTAACCAAGGCAGCTTCACTAAGTCAAGCAGAAAAATGGTATTTTTGGATGGAATAGGCTCCCTGTGCCCTGTCTCCTCCTCTGGCTTAGAAGACAGCCCAGCTGGGGGACTATGGGCTTGCTCATTGATGTGGGCAACAGGGCTGGGCAGTTCCCACCCTGTGAGCACCTGGGAAGACCCAGGAAGATGATGGAGGTAGAAACCTCAGCAGAATGTCTCGTGCACAGTGGGTAATTCAGTAAATATCTGCTATTATGATGACTGAATCACAGCCTCAGAGTAGGAAGGACTGTGTGTGTGTGCACATAAGCGTCCACACATATGTCTACATGTGCACATGTGTGCATGTGCTTGTTCACACAGGTGTGTGCAGGTACATACACGCACATGTGAGTATATGTGTGAGCATGTGCCCTGACACACCTGCACAGTGAGAAGCAGAGTTGTGGTCACCCCTAGTCTAATGTCTTGGTTACTGGAAGCCCACACAGAAGGCATCAGCTCACTCAGTACCTTGGAGGCCACTGAGGTGACAGGCTGGGGGGGTCCCTAAGACACGGGGTCCATCGTTCCTAAGCCATGTGGCATTGTCTATCATGGATTCTGCTTTTCTCTGAGCATCTGAGCTATTCAAAGACTGACACATTGAAAGCACACATGAAATATTTTTATACCAATGCATAAATCCAATGTGAAACTGTTTGTTATTTTAAAAAAGCAGCAACCAAGAGAGGAGGTCGTTGGTTTAATTTCAAAGCTCACAGTGGGATGCGGTCCATGAGTCTCGGGGTGGGCGGTACCTTTATGCAGAAGCCATAGTCCGTGGGGGCTCCGTACTGCTTCCTGCCGGCAATCAGGGAGAAGATGCTGCTGTCCTCCAGCTCGGCCAGCAGCTGCAGGTGTCTGGGCTCCTGCGGGAAGGTGGTCAGGTTTACAGTGGGGAACTTCTCAGCACTTGCCAAGAGCAAGTGTTTCCTGTCCTTGTCAGCAGAGGGCAGTCTACGCGCGCTCTCAACACCTCTCCCCTTTGGCAGTCTACATGGTGTAACATAAATTCCAAGTTAAAACCATATCCCCCAGGGCCCGCTAAAAACCTCCCAATATTCAGACAGATGGATACAATGTATCTGATATTCCACCTCATAAGGTAACATGCAAAGTGGAAACCAGGACATCTGCAAACCACGGTGAAGGTTAGGCGCATACACTCAAATGCAAGACCCCCACCACCTTTGTTATGCTGAGTGATCAGCGGCCAACTGTGCCTGCAAAAAACTGTTGATGGGAGCATCAACAGCTTGTCCCATCCTGTGCCTTAACTCTCCATCCCGCATCTTTTTCCTGCTCTAGGCGACAAATGACCTGGGGCTCAGCAGCAATGAGGAGGACGCAGAAGCCACACAATCAGGGCCGGGAAATTAGGAAGTGGACCTCCCTGTGACCAAGGAAGACCTGCAGCCTCAGAGGAAGGGCGTGCAGCCACGCCCCTCCTCTGGTGGCCACGCCCTTCCCTCCAGCTCACGCCCCCTTTCCCTGGTGGCCACACCCTCTCTCGTGGTCACGCCCCTTCTCTCCAGCTCACGCCCCCTTTCCCTGGTGGCCACACCCTCTCCCTCTCGTGGTCACGCCCCTTCCCTCCAGCTCACGCCCCCTTTCCCTGATGGCCGCACCCTCCCTCTCATGGTCACGCCCCTTCCCTCCAGCTCACGCCCCCTTTCCCTGATGGCCACACCCTCCCCCTCATGGTCACGCCCCTTCCCTCCAGCTCACGCCCTTTCCCTAGTGGCCACGCCCCCTTTCCCTGGTGGCCACACCCTCCTCTCTGGTGGCCATGCTCCTTTCCTCCTGACTTCCCAGAACCTGAGGCTGGGCCAGTACCCTCCCTTGGTGTCCCCAGCTCCTCCCCTCTCTCTCCTGCAGGAGCAGAAGAGACTACAGCTCTTGGATGGTATAAGCATGGCCAAGGTCAGCTGGATATGTTCCCATGGCAGGTGCCCTCGGATGTTACAGGAAAATAGGTCAGAAATGCAAAGACACCAAAAGAGACCCCAGCAAGGCCAGCCCACAATACCCTAACTCTCTTCAGAGGCCTGCAGCCATTTGCAATCCCTCACCTCCTCTTCTTAGTGTGGGTACACACAACCTGCAATTTATTCCATAAAATATCTACAATAACATGTATTAGACTGGCATCAGGGTGACAATAATCTATTGAATATCCTCATGGCTATCCTAGACACCAACGTTCAAATTACAGACACTAAGTCAGCATCTTCCAAGGGACTCGGACTGCCATGAGGCTCTGCTGCCAACCCACAGAGGGAGCCCAGGCTGGCCCGCTTGGTGGGGGGGCGGCACACAGCCCCTGGGTCCCTAGGTCTGTCATCACCTGGCTTCCCAGGGAGACCTCTGCACCAGGATCTCTGAGTTCAGCTGCTGCACACTCAGCTTAATAAGTCACGAGCTGGGAGGCGGCCACGGTGCGCACCTTTACTCGGAACCCTCCCAGCCTTGTGACTGGCAGTTGCGGCTTTAAAACTCACCTTCGAAGCTCCCTTTGTGGAGCAGTACAGGCCAGATCTCCGCAAACACACATACAGCTTCTTCCACGATTTCCTTCCCAGCTCCTTCACATGCAAAAACCCTTGAATCTCAGGACAACTACTGGAGTTTAAAAAATTCTGTTGAAGAGCAAATTTTAAAAGTCAGGTAATACTGATGTGAAATTATGAGAACAGATATACTATGAGCATCACTGACATTGGAACATTTTATGAATTACCAAAATACTCTTTTTGTGTTAAATTGATTGTTTTCAAATGTTTTTCCTTTCAAAAGTCTTAAAATTCCCATCTAAATTGGTGGTGCCTAAAATATAATTCATGTTTAAACACACACAAGCAAATAGATCTTTTTAACGTTGAAAAACAGAAGTCAGAAATCTAATAAGACCATATGTTTAAGCATCCTGCCCTTTATTCTATTTTTCCTTAAAAATCCCAGTCTGATCCTCCGAGTTGGGGCAACAGAAGTGCCAGAAGTACTAATCAGGAGCGTGTGGGCTGGGAGAAACCATCTGGCCATCACTTTGACCACATGTCCTCTGGTGAAAGCTGCGTATCCTGTGTCTGTCTGTCTCCTGAAACAAGCACCCTGGTGACAGCCCACTGTCCCTGTTAACTCCGCCCACTGGCAGCACCTCTTTCTTTGGGAAAGAGAGGGCAGGAGCCAGGTCTGGGGTGACCCTTGTGGGTCCCCTCCACTGAGACAGACACTTCTCCTTCTGCAGGTGGGACAGGCCAGCTGGGCAGGTCCTAGTGCCCCAAGGCAGTGCTTCTGGGGTCTCCAGAGATCACTGTACCCACTCACCAAGCACCAAATCTTCTCAAATCAGGCAACTAAGAAGCAGGAATCATTTGCCCCTCATTGTGCATAAACCAGGATAACTAAGTATTGACAACTCTAGCCCAGAGCAGACAGATGCTCTGGTGGGAGGGCCCAGGACAGAACACAGAGGCTCTCAGCTTCCAGAAGCAGAAGAAATAAAGCAGGAAAGGGAGGGCTCAGGGGAGAATTCTATAGGAACTACATTCTAGTACTTTCTCTCATATTTGGTGCCACCTAGAGAGTGCTGGTTCGGAGAAGGTAATGGCACCCCACTCCAGTACTCTTGCCTGGAAACTCCCATGGATGGAGGAGTCTGGTAGGCTGCAGTCCAGGGGGTTGCTGAGCGACTTCACTTTCACTTTTTACTTTCATGCATTGGAGAAGGAAATGGCAACCCACTCCAGTGTTCTTGCCTGGAGAATCCCAGGGACGGGGGAGCCTGGTGGGCTGCCATCTAGGCGGTCGCACAGAGTCGGACATGACTGAAGCGACTTAGCAACAGCAGCAGAGAGTGCTGGTTGCATTACCGAATTGTTTATTCCCTCACTTAACATGCTGTTAAGAGATACCTTTTTAGGGGTGCAGAGGAATATTCTGGCCTCCTAGAAGAGCATGAGTCAGCACTAAGTGTGGAGAGGCAGCTGGTGGCCCCCTCTATTGGTGGGGGAGGGAAAGGCCAGGTGTAACTTGGAACAGACTTTAGGAAGCGAGGAGACAATGAAGATAGGTGTGTTGGTTTTTTTTAAGAGTCTAACAAGTAACTTGTTAAAGGTTTTAGAGCAACCTAATCAGTTTTGGGGGCTTCCCAAGTGGTGCTAGTGATAAAGAACACACTTGCCAAAGCAGGAGACTTAAGAGATGCAAGTTCGATCCCTGGGTCAGGAAGATCCCCTGGAGGAGGGCATGGCAACCCACTGCAGTATTCTGCCTGGGGAATCTCATGAACAGAGGAGCCTGGTGGGCTACAGTCCACGGGGTCACAAAGAGTTGGACATGACTGAGTGACTTAGTATGCATGTGTGAATCAGTTTTTACTATGAGACAGACCCAATCTTTCTGTAGCGATTTCCAGGGCCTTGTGCTTGGAGGTTGGGGGTGGTACTCGCAGGGAACACGGGAGCTGCAGCTTCTCTATCCCACCCTCCCGCTCTGATGGCTTCTGCCAGTTTATCCTGTTTCTAAGTGCTTGTTTTGAGGGAGCCTGGCTGCATGCATGCTAAGTCATTTCAGTTGTGTCCAACTCTGTGACCTCATGGACTATAGCCTGCCAGGCTCCTCTGCCCATGGGATTCTCCAGCAAGAACACTGGAGTGGGATGCCATGCCCTCCTCTAGGGGATCTTCCCGACCCAGGGATTGAACCTGAGTCTCTTATGTCTCCTGCATTGGCAGGTGGGTTCTTTACCAGTAGCGCCACCTGGGAAGCCTGGCTATACACAGCTTTCCCAAGTAAACATTTATTCCTGGATACTCTAAATTCCAACAGGAGCCAATGCTCATATTTGTGAGGAAAAGCTCAACTGATCCAAGTTTCTACCAGGCCCCTGGGACAGCCTAAGAGCATCTATACAGAAACTCCAGCAGAAGCCTCTTCCTGCCCAGTACCTGCAAAAGCTGGGTGTGACTGCCGTTGGATTGCTGGCACCACGTAACCATCTGTTCTGGGAAGAAATTCTAGGATGTGGAAAAACAAAGATGGTAAAGGTTAGCTTCCAAGTGGGGAAAACATACTTACAGATATGCCAGAACAAAAACCATCCCTACAGGTACGGTTATGGACAATTTGTATTTAAAATGACGGTCCTTTTAATTTCTTTATTACACAGTGGAAACACTGTCTTCAAAAGGCTGCATCTTCTGTTAAATGCAGGATCAAGTCTGAAGTCCGTGATGCCCTCTCTGACCCACGCCTCACAGTGCACTGGGGCAGCGGGTTGCCCCGGCCCCTAACTCAAGGACACAGGTGGGTGCAGAAGACAAATAACTCTTGAAACCAGGAGATGAGCACGGGGACGTGAAGAAGCCTTTTCTGGTGCATTATCCAAAAGCAGCTATCAAATCTCTTCTTTTCAATAAAAAAGCAGCTAAGCTATCAGGACCAGAAGTAGGCACGGGACTTCTCCCCACAGCTACTGCTGCTGTGGCTCAGAACTGGGGCTCAGGCCACGGCAGGTGCGAGGTTCCCCATCCTGACATCCCACAAGGCTCGGGCCCCAGCCCCCCAAACAGAAAACTCCAAGAAACTAGCTCATTACACCTGGATGTTGACTTCTCTACTGATTCTTCCCCAAATAATCCCAAAGCAATATTTGCTACTCGCCGAGAGTGATGAGTTTTTATTTTACTATTTGACCAAGTTGCTCCAGTTGAACTAAGAACTTCCAAAATAACTGAAGAAGCCCACCCCAGCTCTCTCTCTCCATTTAGAGACTGACCTCCTCACCCACTGTTACTTTTGGGAAGAGGCGATGGTTACCTTGGTCAGAACAAAGGCATTCAATTACGCATCAGAGAAACAGTTTTGAGCCAGTATTGCTGGGTTAACTGATTCTCAACCTGATTCTCAAACCATCTGCCTCCCACTACATCTTAGTTAGTTATTTTGTGATCAGCTACAATGAAACTCAAGAAGTTTATACTTGCAATATTTCCAGAGTTCCAAACCCCAAATCCAAAGGGATAAAACTCACCATGGGATTTTTGAAAAACTCGTATTTTGCATAATTCTTCCTGAATAAAAATTTACTTTCACTTGCCATGGTGCTCTCCACCTGGACCACCAGCTCATGGTCTTCCAAGCACCGCTCTGCAGGAGAAAGTATTGTGGGAGATGAAACAGGCAGAGCCTTCAAGGCAGCCTCGCAACCAAATACAAAACCCGACTTTTCCAACCTTTAAGCATCGTGGTGAGGGTGAGACTGAGAGCTAAAGTAAACTGAAATCTCACTTTAGCGTGTTATCAAGTGCATGAGAGGTCTGAGGACTCAGAGTATGAGGAACTCAGGTCAATCTTTGCTTTTGCATACTTCTTTTCAATTTGGCATCAACAAAGCTTAAGGAGAGTCTATAGAGAATCTTCATAGGACTCCCCTAGTGGTCCAGCAGTTGAGACCCTGCTTTACAATGCAGGGGACGTGGGTTCGATCCCTGGTCAGAGAACTAAGAGCCCACATGTGTGGGGCAACCAAGACCCATGTGCCACAACTCAGACCCGGCACAGCCAAATAAAAACTATCTTTAAAAACGACTCTTTGTAAATGGTTTTGCCTTTAAATTAAGCAATGTCAACTCTTGAAAAGAACAGGGACTCTAACAACTGGGAAATACCCAGAGACAGAGCGGGAGGGCTCTGAGCACGGAGGATGTACAGGTGTGTGGACAGAGGGGCAGCACACGGGTCAGCACACGGCTTTGACTGCATGAAACTCAGCCGCCAGGGTGAGCATGGGGCAGGGAGTGACCAGCAGGCAGCCCGCCCCACACCTGGCCGAGCGCCAGAGCCCACGTGAGCCACACGCATCCTGGAGCCGCTCTCCAGCTGGGGCAGGTTGCTGGGAAGGACACGCGCATCGCACGGCCCTCGTGCGAGCATGCACACACACCCTCCTTGGCGCAGGATTCGGCCACGCCATCAGCAGGGGGCAGGCTCTCCCACGTTGCCTGAACTCTGGCTCCACGGGGGCACAAGGCAGCAGTCTGCTCCGTGGCCCGGCGCCCCCCGCGTGTCCACACGCAGCCTGCCGACGGGGCGGCCGGGCACCAACCCCATTCCCTAAGGCAACACAGGACCGGAGGGAACCCAGGGCAGCTTCGTGCGTGAACCGAGGCCAAAGTGGTGGAGAAGCAGATGCTGTGAAATCGACCCAAAAGGGCCGTGTCAGCCCTTCCCAGCCCCCACCTCCTTTTACACTGCCAGCCGGGAAGCCCTAAAAAGTCTCATCTTCAAGGAAGGATGAAGTGGAGGGTGATAGCATTCCGAGTCAAAGGCATCTCAGAACGTGAGAGAATTCCTGTCCATGAAGGACACAGTCACCAGGGCACTGGTCTGAGCCGGGTATGATGGCATGCAGAGCACACTCAACCTTGGTTTGATATCAGGGCAGGATTCCTTGGTAGAGACATACTCAAAGCCTGAATTTCCTCCCCTGATGGACAGAAAGCTCGGGCACCTCGGTATGGGCCAGACCGGGCAATGCCAGGGACCCACCGACAGGCCCCAGATGTGAGGGGAACTGGCCAGCAATTCAGGAACCACACGCACTGCGCAAGGTCTCCCCAGGACAGAAGAGAAGAACCAGGGGCAGCATGGCTAAAACAGTTCCGTCTGCCTCCAAGACAGGGGTCAGCACACAGAATAGAATAAAGATAGATAACAACAACAACAAAATAGGAATAAGCACATGTCTTCCATTTAAAACAAACTCATGACTTTCCTGAAGATTTTAATTCAGAGAAAAACATTTCTGTAGTTATGGGGGGGAAACAACTACAACCCAATAGGCTGATAACGGTTGGTTTATAGAATTAAGGTTTTTCCACCAGGTAAAATATGGAGAAGGAAACGGCAACCCACTCTCATATTATTCTTGCCTGGAGAATTCCATGGACAGAGGAGTCCAGGGGGTTGCAAAGAGTCAGACATGACTGAGTGACTAACACACGCACATAACAGGTAGAATAAGGAGAAATAAAACAGCAGGTGGCCATGACCTGGTCCTCCCGACAGGAGCTACCAGCTGCATGGGGCACCCAGATGCCACGTCTGGGCAGGCTCCTCTCCTCCCGGCCCAGCAGCCTGGGAGAGCCACACACAACAGCATTAGCAGACTGTGAAGGGTCCCAGCAGCAGATGCGTCTCTGCCTGGGGTCACTCTGCTGACTCCACAAGGCCCAGACACGGAAGCAACCTAAACGGCCATTGACAGAGGAATGGGCAAAGAAGATGCAGCACGTGTACACAATGGAAGACTACGCAGCCATGAAAAAGAATGAAATTGTGCCATGTGCAGCGACACGGATGGACCTGGAGAGTACCATATCAAGTGAAGTAAGCCAGAAAGAGAGAAACAAATACCACACAGTATCACTTCTGTGTGGAATCTAAAATACGACACAAGTGAACGCATCTATGAAACAGAAACAGACTCGCAGACACAGAGCGCAGACTTGTGGCTGCCGGGGGAAGCAGCTGGGGGAGGGAAGGGCTAGGAGGCTGGAATTAGCAGATGCAAACTATTCCATACAGGATGGGTGAACAAGGTCCTACTGTGTACCACAGGGCCTGTGACAAACCAGAATGGAAAAGAATACAGAGAAGAATATATATGTGTGTGTGTGTGTGTGTGTGTGTGCGTGCGTGTGTAGGACTGAGTCACTTTTCTGTGAAGCACAAATTAACACAATACTATAAACCAACTACACTTCAATTTTTCTTTAAAAAGCCTATTTTACTTCTGTGGCCATGCAGCGGACACAGGACTCCTCGGCAGAAACCCGGGCGGCCCCAGTGGGTGGGGTGGGGCTGGCAGACCCAGTGCCCAGCTGACAGCACTAGGAGGTGTCAGCATCCCACTTTGCTGACCCCCGTGTCCCCTCAGCACCAGCACCGCCCACATGGCACAGATCAGAACACTGAACCGCTGCCCAGGGCATTGCCTGGCTACACAGAGTTGTGAGAAGCAAAACAGACCCTCAGAAAGCATCCTGATGTCTAGATCTGCCCAATAAGCAGCTTCCCGCTAGGTGTATCCGTTAGTGGGGAAAGGGCGTCATTTGGTGCCTTTCAGATGTAACAGACACAGGGACAGAGACAAGGATCAGCCTGCAAAGGCAGCTGTGAGCACCAGGGCTGAAGGTGGGCAGCTGCTCCTCCCACAACCCCTGTCTGCATGTGCAGATGTCGGGGTCCGGATACGCTGGGTCCTCCAAAGGGCGGCTGCCACACACTTCTCATCTGACCAGGAAGAAACCCAAATCAGGGAACTCGTGACACAGTCACCCAAGACCACGGATCACTCAGGGCTCTGCCCCAACATTTAAGCCAAAGTGCCGCAGGACCTGTAGGGGCTGCCAGTAGCACCAGGAGGGACGTTGTTCCTGGCTGCGGCAGCAAGTCCAGTTCAGGGGGAGGGCAGAGAGGGTCCCACCAGCCAGAGATGCCGCCCACTCGTGCTGGCAGCTGCCCCTGCTCCTGTGCCCCTGTGAGCATGATGCTCTGCTGAGGGTACCCTCAGAGGCTGGAGACCCCACACATACGCATGGTCTCTGACTAATGGAAAGGAAGTAACTGTCCCACATCTCCTAAATCATCACTCACTTCTGAGTGTGAAAAAGTTTAGTACTGTTAAGGTTATCATAGCTTAGCTGCAAAGACTGGCACAGTAATTGTGGCTGGAAATCCTCAAATTCTGAGGCTACACACTGACTCAGCCACTTGCCTTAGGGATCAGCTCACATCATCTCCCTTTGGCCTGAGCCCCCAGCCTTATACACATGCCGGTCCCAGGAGCACTCCCGCCATACACTTGGCAAGAGTGTGACCTTCTGAAGGGGGAGTCAGTGACCGGGGAGATGGGGCTGGCGGCTCTGCCCTGAGGATGGTGGGGCAGAGGTGGCAGATGCATGCGGCGGGGGTCCTGGGAACACAAGAACGCCATCTAGCACAGAGAACATCTCATGTGAGGGGAGTTATGCTGAAACACCCTGCTGCTCTGAAAGGTGCTCCCACAGCCCTGCCCCACAGAAAGCCTGAGACAGGCTGCCAGACCTTCCTCTTCCCGCTGCTGGGCGTCTGACTGTTAAATGCTGGGGGATAAATGGTGAGAACAGGACTTTCACCTGAAGAGCAACAGGTCAGAAAGAAAATGATAGGCTCAGATCACAAAGAGAAGAACAGGCAGGGCAGACAGGGACGGGAGTGGGTAAGCTCTCTGCGGACAGTGGGAGTCTTCCCTGGAGGCTGCCGACTTGGTGGATATAAGCCTCCAGAACCATCTACGGAACCTGGGCACGAGGGCGATGGGCCCACTCACTGCTCCTGAAGGACCCAGTGGGAGAAAGCGAGGAAGAGCCTTCTGAGGGGACTTTCTGTGTCTGTAATTCAGCTCACTGACTTCTTTTTGTCAAACAGGGTCCAAACAGTCTTTGTCGTTTTTATGATTTTACTTGCTCCTCTCCTTTGTCCCCCCTTTTTACTTGGTTATAATGAACTGTTGTTCCCTAAAGGGCAGTATGTCAATCCATCTGTGACTAAGAGAAAGAATAAAGAATAAAACTTATGACTATCACATCCCTGAGACTACTGTGTATGTGCATGTCATTTCTTATTCCCTCAGAATAAATTTTCTTCATGTGAGGAATCATTTCCCAAGTTTTAACATATATCATGTCTCTACTATGTGATGTTACAGGAACCAGGTGCTACGAAAAGAAATACTTGAACAAAAATTTCTCAAGCAGTCCTTGAATGCGACAATGTTCTGTGTATCTGCATCCACTGCATATATTCTCTGTGTACAGTGACAGTCATGTATTAGAATATCTGCTGACGATGCTTTCATAGTTCCTTGTAACTTAGAAGTGGTCAGACTCTTGAACAGTCTTTCAACAATATTCATTGTATTTGGATCTAAGTATGCAGATACATCTTTAAAGTTAATTCTCTATGTATGTCTGTACACATGTACATGGATATATATGCACGTATGTACATGTATACGTATACATGTCCATATACACATGTGTGTGCACACAAACTGCAGAGTTCCGACACTATCTAGTTTCCAAATTGCTTGCGTGTCAGCAGATGCCTTGGGTGGCCCTATCAGAGCACCAGGGCCCATTCACTGATGTATCACACTGGGGCTTTCAGTCAGCTGCCCTGCTGAGCGCCACTGAATGTACCCGCTAGGAGGCTGCTGGGGACGAAGGAAAAAGCCTCTGATGACACGCTAGTGCACTGCACATCCACAGTGACAGGAAAGAAGTCAGAAGTTGGTAGTGCTTACTTTAAACCACACACCGTCTGTCTGACAGCACAGGGAGCCAGGACACGTGGCCTTGAGCAATGCCAACTCAAATGGACCTCGTATGACGTGGGCTTAGACTGTATAATATGAGCTGCACAAATGCCCGTTAGCGAAAGGAATATGCCAGACCTAGGTTTAATTTCAATTTATTAATTGTTCTAAAAGGTTATGAAAAGACTTTCAGCTGTGGGAAGAAGTTTGCAAGCTGTGCAGTTTTTCTCTCCTTTAAGACATGGAAAGAAAATAGAGCTGTTGACTCACAGAAAATTCTGGTTTTAAATACTTGCCTATGATTTTGGAAGCACCATACATTATCCAGTAAGAAATTAAATGAAAGTCTGAAAAGCTTCCTTACCTGAAATAAGCCAGCAAACAAACAAATCCCAAACTTTAATAAGTTCTGGAAATAGAACACATTTCAAAATAATCTCTTGCTCTCTCAAATACCCAGAGACACTGCGGGAAACTCACACTTAGGTGGCATTGCCCCCTCGACTCCTGGGGGCCTCCTTGTGCCCTTCTGCAGGCAGTCCCCACAGCCCCCCGACCCCGTCGGGTGGGGGAACGGCTCTGCAAAGTGATGCCAGCATCTTCCAGGGCACCTCTGGTTGACCCCTGAGGTATGCAGCAAGCCCCGGGCCTCTCACAGCCCGTCGTCCTGTTGAACCAGAGGGACCCCCCTTCCTACTGTGTCTGAGCCCGTGAGAACTACTGCTCCAAATATCTAAGAGCGAGATTCTGAAAGCACCAGAGGGGAGAGGGCCGGGAGCGAGGAAGCGGAGAGTTCAGAAGAAGAGCAGCAGCAGGAGCAGGCACAGACCGCCTGCTGTACTGGCAGGGGGCCCTGCAGGGACAGCCTGGCATCCGGGGGTGGTGGTCTGCAGCTGACGGCACCCTGAGCAGCCCCCTGCTGCTCCCCACCCGGAGCTGCTCCCCCTCCTGGAGCGCCCCCACCCAGAGCTGCTCCCCACCTAATCCCAGGTGCGGGTGGTGCTCCACCAGCGTCCAGCTGTTGTCGTCCACACAGTGACTTCTGTAAACCAGCAACTGGCACAGGTCCCTGGCCGTCATGTCTGCCAGAATCTCCACCACTTTGCTCGTCCCGTCTTCACTGAAGACTTTAACATCCTGCAACACAAGAAGGGGACACTTGCGGATGAACAACTATGGGTCTTTAGAAATACACTCTGATACAACATACAACGGGAAAAGCATAGATGACGGCGCTCCAACATGTATTACTGGTTTTCCAAGCAGCAGGCGACCGCAGGCCGCACCCACCAACACTCCCCTCTCATGCCCCTGTGGACGCATAGGGCACACAGGATTCCAACACAGGCTCTGAAGACACCCAGGAGACTGCGGGGACATACGGCCACACCAGTGTACGAGCTGCGCTGCCATGATCTGTCTCGGGAAGCGACAGAATTCCTTCTAAGTGCTGCTGGTGGTCTTGGGGTTGGACAGGTTACAGCTGAGCCGACTGGGAAAACCAAGCCACAGACGCCCTGCAGTGACCCTAACTCCGGTGCCTCCAGCTGTTCTCCCTCTCAAGGGTCCCCAGTGTAGCAGGCGGCACCCACTGCCTCCTCCTGTCATCCCCTACCCACCTCATGTTCACTGTGACTTCGGAAGAAGATGAGAAAAAGTAACATGCACATGCCAAAATTTAAACTACTAAAAAGGGCAGTCCCCAAACTCTTTGGCCCCTCCCCCCTACAAAATTCCAAGCCAGCTTCAAGTTTTCCCAGTGCTGTTCAAAGCCATGACCTAGGAACAGCTCCCAGACAGGGGGATGGCCAAGCAGAAATCCAGAGGATGAAACATTTTCTCTGCCCCAGCTGCAAAATCAACAGGGGTGTAGCCTTGACAGGAAACATGAGATTCTTAAAGAAATCTTACCTCAACAGCGTGGAAGAAGCAGTCAGAGGAACAAGATGGCATTTTAAACCGAAACGTGTCTTGAAGGGCAGTGTGTCCCCAGCCTCTCCCACCGTCCCTGGCAGATAGGACCCCCACTCCAGGCGCTGGCCCACCGACAGAAGCCTGCTGGGCAGGCTGTCTCTGGGCAGCAGGGCAGCTGCTACCAGGCTGCCTTCAGCTCGGTCCTCTAGCTCGTGAATCAAGCCATGGGGGGCAGACCAATCAGGACCTTGCCTGGGCCTGATGCAATCACTCTCCTCCTCAGTGGTCCCGCCCGAGGTGGAGGTGATGACGACAGGACAACATGAGGCTCAGACCAGGGCTCCAGCAAAACCTCCGCTCACCCCCCTCGGCAGTAAGCGCCAGGCAGGACGCCTGGCCTGAGTGTGTGTGTTCTCTGAACTCAGGCCTGGCTGCCAAATCTCTCAGCAACCTTGAGCCCCGCAAGGCATGCTATCACTTGCAAGTTTCGAGCTGGAACTTTCTGCGGCCTGAGTGTCAGCTGGCCCTGAGGAGCTGGCTCCACTCCCTCCCTCTTCGCTCCAAGGCCTTTTCTCGCATTTTGATTAAGTGCAGACTTTGAACATTTCTCTCCACTGCGAGGAGTCCCGCAGGGGACGGTGAGTTGCTCAGATGAAGTCCACAGGGAGGGTGCGTTCCCCCGAGGACTGTCCACAGCAGGCTTAGAGTTCTCACAGCCAGAGGGCAGACAGGGCCACCCCGGGGACTGAGCTGTCAGTGGGACAGGGTCACTGTTCCCACCACCTCTCCACCAGCCCTCCAACCCGGGGTGGGGTGGGGGGGATCAGGACCCAGTAGCCTGCTTATAACTCACATTCACCTTAAATGAAACCCACTCCACGTCTTTTCTGGAACTGACGTTTCACTGAAGGACAGTTCTACTTCTCCAAAACCAGTTAAATATTCAAATATAGATAACATGACTGAGTTTATGAAAACAAAATGGAATTTCAACAAAGAAAACACGTCTCTGGTGTACAGGTAAAAGCTTTGTAAGAACAAATACATTAATACAAAAGAAAAACAAACCTAGAAAAAGAATTCATACAACTGATATATATGCTAATTACATACAAGTACATAGTTATAAATATGTAAATTATAAATATATAAATCTTCCACAGTAGTGCATACATACAAATACCCAAATCAGTATGTTCCTAATTTTCCTTCTTTCCTAAGTTTCTAAGTGAACTTATCTGTGATTACAACGAATATTATCTTCCCTAGGAAATTTACATTAGGTTGAAGTGTGTTTCCCTTCTCTCTCCAAGTCTTTTCCTGCCCAAATCAGCTGTAGCAGCAGCTTTTAAATCTTCTTTTCAGTCCTACTGCACTTTCCTTTAAACTCTTTCTTCACTTCCCTTTGCTCCAAGACCATGCTCCCAGAGGCCTAAAATAGACCTAGTATTAAAATCTAAGATGTGCTTTGTCATATGGCCACGTCGCCAGCTTTCAGGTCCCTGGAGCCAGGGGACCTGCTGGGGGTGGGGTGGGCGGGCCGCAGCGTGTGACACAGACAGACACAAGGGTCACAGGCTGCCGGGACAGGGCCTCAGATCCCGCACTGCCAGCTCTGCTCCCGACACAGCGCTATCCAGTTATCTCTCCAAAGCCACCAGGGCCTGCTGACCAGATGAAACAGGCCCAGAGACAGAAATCCAAGGACGCCAGCATACACACCCGGTCTCACCCAGGGAGCATGGCGAGCTGCAGAGGAGAGTGTAACCAACACAAATGCACAAAGGAAGATGCTGTTGGAACTGCCAGCCTCTAAAGCCAGCAGCTCCGGAAGGGGCATCTCGCCCTGTGCCCACCACCCCTACAGTGAGCAACTGGGCAGGGCTGGGCTCATTCTGGAAACAAGTGAGGGTCTTCCATCTCTGCGTTTGGTGCAGCAGGCCTGGCTGAGGGATGCTGGGGAGCAGGCTAAGTTCCCAAGTGAGATGCTCATGGTCCTGCAAGGGCAGGATGCAGGAGCTTCTTCCCTGTCAGCCCGCCAAGGCCTCCGCTCCACTAACTCACAGTTCAGCCAGGATGAGATTGACGCCGAGGGCACACAGGTCTCTGGGGAACACACGGATCTGGGTCCTGCGAGGTGGCGGGGGGACTCGGGGCACAGACCTGCAGCACCAGTCCAGCCCGGTCACTCCTTGGCTCTGTGACCCCAGTGATGGAAGGGGAAGCATCACTCATGACCCCCTGACGAGGTGGGGGTTCTGGAGAAAATCAGACCCACTGCAATCTGGCCTCATCAGCAACTAGCCATGGGGACTTGGCTGAGCCTGGCCTCTCTGTGCCTCTGAAGCGGGGATCTGGCAGCAGTAGCAGCCTCACGGGTCAGCCTGGCTGGGGCTAACGGGAGCCTCTTCTGAACAGCTCCTGGCTCCCTTTGCCTACCCCTGGGGTGCCCTCAGATGCGCTGTGGAGCTGGGGACAAGGCAGGAGCTCGCTGAAGGCCTGAGACACAGGTGAGGGGCGGGGGACCAGACCTGGACAGCCATGACCAACTCCAGTTTGCAGTTAAGACAGCAGACCTCATGATCGCTGAGATTCAGGGGGAACAATTCAGTCAGAAAAGCCAACTGCTGAGTTTTCTGTTTTTGCACTGCAAAGGAAATTAAGTAGCTAATTGCTTTTAAAGACAAAACTACCATTTATTACAGAATAACCTATACGGGAAAAGAATCTGAAAAAAAAGACTAGATATGAAAATGAAAGTGTCAGTTGCTCAGTCATGTCGGACTCTTTGCGACCCCATGGACTGTAGCCCACCAGGCTCCTCTGTTCATGGAATTCTCCAGGCAAGAATACTGGAGTGGGTTGCCATTTCCTTCTCCAGGAGATCTTTCCAATCCAGGGATCAAACCCAGGTCTCCCACATTGCAGACAGATTCTTTACCACCTAAGCCACCAGGGAAGCCTGGAATAGATCCATGTATATGCATTAACTGAATCACTGTGTTTTACATCTGCAGTGAACACAACCTTGTAAATCAACTATATCCTAGTGAGAGGGTAACAGGAAGGAAGGCCAGGGGTCTCCAAAGGGAGGAAATAGGCTGCAAGTGTCAGATGTTTTTATCTCTCTTAAGCGGCAGGAGGAAACAAACTAGCAATATTTTTTTCCTTCTCTATACAAATTTAAAAGGAGGTTTCTCTTAAAATACTGTGTTGCCATAATGACACCTGGTTTCACCTGAAGCTAACTATTCTCAAACCTTGAGTTAACCAATACATTTTTCTTATTGAAATGTTTGTCTTAAGCTATGTTAATGTGCTATGCATTTACCCCAGACTCTGTCTTCAAGTCATTCAGCCAAAAGGCTCAGAACCTACTTGACAAACCAGTATGTTATACTCAGACATTGTTCCCCTAATCTATGTAAATGAAACTATTTGTATGGTAATCTGTCCTTCTACAAGATTCAAGTCAATTGTTTTATGGCCTGGGATGAATCATCTGGTGCCAAGATTATCCCAAAATGCAATTTATGGATGAGGGGCCTGGTGCCATTCTGAGTTTTAAGACATTCCTTTCTTTCATTAACAGACTGCCAGTGACTACATAACATCCAGCTAAAGACTAGCAGGGGGGTGCTCTTTCTGCCCCCTTCTGATGCCTACGTCAGAAGCTTTCTCTATCTCCTTTATACTTTAATAAAACTTTATTACACAAATGTTCTGAGCGATCCAGCCTCTTCTCTGGCCCTGGATTGAATTCATCTCCTCTGGAGGCCAAGAATCCCAGTGTCTTATGGTTCAGCAATAACCTTTCACTAGTATATAAACTATCTAAAGTAAAACAATTTTTTAAATGTCAAAAAACTAAAAGAAGAGCAAATCATGTCCAACGTAACACCTCCTTATATACTTAGAAAATATGAGAACATATGCTATCCGCATGGCAGAATTCCGATTCTGAAATTTGCAATATATTCCTGAACTGCATTGCTTTCTTGCTGTATAAATGATAAAAATAAACTTTGAATTAAAAAATAATATTAGAGAGGGACAATTATGTCAACAGCTTGAGATTCTTTCATTTCAGGGTTAATGGGGGGAGGAAGGCTCTACCACATGCGGTCCTCCGACTGGCTCGGTGCTGCAGCCCGTCCTAAAAGCCTTAATGTGGTGACAGAGGTTCCATCTTTCCTCCAGCTCTGCTGACGTCTTTCCTGCATTCATTTTCAGAGAGGGGTGCAGGAGCTTGGATCTGTGCAAACTTGCAGGAAGGCGTTTAAGGAGAGTTGGGGTTGAAGCTACATCATGTCCACGGCCCCCAACAGGCAGACAGATGGTGGACACCTCGCTCCTGCCACCCTTATTTCTGCTTCAGGGACCAGACATTCCCTGCTAGGGCCTTGCAGGTCGGAGTCTTGTCTGAATCCTGCAGACTCTTGACACTGGCAGAGACCAACCGGTGAAAATGGCCAACGGCGGCCTCTTAGCGCTTTGTCCCAGGGTCAGCAGAGGTGCTGGGCATCCCTGGGGGGGTCGGTGGCCTCTCAGAGCTGGGGCTGAGCCAAGTAGATAGGCCATCCTTGGCACAGGACCCAGAGAGCCTGCGGGGTCTGAGCTGAGTGCCTGTCTCACTTTATCATCCAAACTTCTTCTCAGTTCAAAGCTCTCTGGGTACTGTTTAAATGCATTTTCAAAGTGAGGATGGAAGCTGGGCTTCTCATTACGCCTGAGGCCTCCTGTAAACCCTGTGGGTAAACCCTTAGGGAGCAGCCAAGCTGTACCCAAGGGCCACCTGGGGCGTCCAGGCAGGGAGGCCAATAGTGAAAGGGAGGCCACACCAGAAGACGCTCAGCATCGCCAACGATTACGTGAATCAAAACCACAGTGAGGGGCCACCTCACATGGGTCAGAACGGCCAACATCAGAAAGTCTACAAACAGCTAACAATGGAGAGGATGTGGAAAGAAGAGAACCCTGCTATCCTGTGGGTGGGAATGTAAATTGTTTCAGCCACTATGGAGAACAGAATAGAGGTTCCTAAAAATATCTGAAAAGAAGAGCTGCCATATGATCCTGCAATCCCACTCCTGGGCGTGTATTCAGAAAAGATGAAAACTCTAATTTGAAAAGACACGTGCACCCCAATGTTTGTAGCAGTACTAGTCACATGAAACATCCTAAGTATCCATCGACAGAGAAATGGATAAAGAAGATGTGGTACATATAAACAATGGATTTCTACTCAGCCATGAAAAAGTGTAAATAATGCCATTCGCAGCAACATGGATGGACCTGGAGGTTGCCGAGTGAAGTAAGTCAGAGAAAAAGAAATATCACATGATATCACTTATATGTGGAATCTAAAAATATGATACAAATGAGCTTGTCTACAAAAAGAAACAGACTCACAAAGAAAACTTCTGGTTCCCAAAGGTAAAGGGGGTGGGGTGGGTTAATTAGAAGTTTGGGGTTAGCAGATACAAAGTACTCCATATAAAACAACAAGGTCCTACTGTACACCAGGGAACTACACCCAGTGTCTTGTAATAAATTAGAACGGAAAAGAGTCTGAACAAGGAGATACATGTACACGTGCATTCTGTGCGCTAAGCTGCTTCAGACATTTCCATCTCTTTACGACCCTATGGACTGTAACCTGCCAGGTTCCTCAGTCCATGGGATTCTCCAGGCAAGAGTACCGGAGTATTCTTGCCAGGCCTTCCTCCAGGGGATCTTCTCCACCCAGGGATCTTCTCGACCTTGGGTCTCCGGTGTTGGGAGGGGTTTCTTCACTACCAGTGCCATCTGGGAAGCCCATATTATACACATATATCCATATATATATACACACACATATATCTACACACACATAGAACTGAATCAGTTTGTTGTATAAATGAAACCAACATATTATGAACTAACTATATTTCAATTAAAAAAACATCAAAAGGGAGGGAAGACGGGGTGACGGGGGTGGGAAGTGGCGGAGGGAATCCTGGTCTGGCCCGGCTTGTGAGGAGGGAAAACAGCAAAGCCAGTGGCGTCTGGGCAGCGGCAGGTACACCCCTGAGCATTGCAGAGGCCACAGCGGGGCCCCAGTGAACTCCCTCCAAGGCCAGCATCCCTCTCTTCCCACCAGACACAGGGTGGAAGCCAAGGACGGGAGGACCGCCCTCCCAGAGGGAGGAGACGGGGCCAGTGGGGCCCAGCTCTGAAGCAGGGACTCTGTCTGCCTTTCTCTCTGTCGGCAAGAGGCCTCCCGGGAGCTACACAAGGCTGTAGACTCCGGGGGCCTCAGAGCCCCCACGTGGGGCAGGCCTAGCAAATGTGGACGAAATCAGACGTACTTCAGATTAGGGCAGGGCCAGGGCTGGGCTGGGTTTGTTTTAGTGAAAAGAATGTGATTCTACTGACTGCTGTTTTCAGTTCTATTCTAAACTGGTATTCCTTTGAGCCACAAGGAATGATAACTGAAGCTGCTACAGACGATCACACAGGCCCACCACACGAGCTAATAACATTAGCTTCATTCTCTCCAACAACACGGACCCAAAGGGACTTTTAAAAAACAGGAGTCTGCGTTATAATCTATTGATTTCAAGGTTTCAGAAACAATTAAAAATATTTTAAGTCCTCACAATCCTTTCTAAGGAGTTAAAGTTCTAGAAACAACTCACAACGTAGTTCTGGAAGTCAGGCACAGACCTGGAGCCCCCCACGGACCCCCTTGTTGCCTGGTGCTCACGGGCAAGATGCAGGGCGCAAGGCTGCCTGCTGGCACCTCAAAGTCACCATCTGGAAGAATCAACTTTGACTGGCTCACCTATATTTCTTTTCAAGTTTTCTAGAATAGATACATACAGCCTATTACTTTGACAAAAGCAGTTTGTACAGAGTGGCGTCTTACAGGAAACAAAAATAACGGCTGCTTTAAAAACATCTCAGGGGCTTCCCTGGCCGTCCAGTGGTTAAGACTCTGCCTTCCCGTGAAGGGGGTGTGGGTCTGATCCCTGGTCAGGGAGTTAATATCTCACAAGCCTCAAAGGCAAAAAATCAAAACATAAACAACAGAAGCAATATTATAACAAATTCAATAAAGCCTTCAAAAATGGTTCACCCCTGCACCCTCTTCCCCCAAATCCTATTCTCCTTTGTTGAGGTAGAGAGGACCCAAGAGGCCCCACTTCCAGGGAGCTGAGAGAAGATTCTCAGTGCTTCTCTGGGTGTCAGAGTCCCTGCACGCACAGGGCTGCTCTGGGGCCCCCCTGGCCCCCCGTTAGCAGAGTCCTGAGCTGTCCTGGGAGCGTCTGTTCCCATGTCTTCCTCTGCAGAGCGCCTGGGGCCTGGCCAGGCTTGCTACTCTGACTGTCTGTTCACCTGGGGAGGAGCTACCCCCTTCCTGCTATACCTGCCTCCCTTCTTCCTGGGCCCCAGAGCCCAGTTGAGGCTTCCACTCCACCGCAGTGACCTGCTGTGACTCTGCAGCCCTGCACCAAGCCAGTCTCATCTACAAGCCTCCCCTCCCCATGAGCTTCCAGGACTAGGCACCACGGCTGGGCTCCGGATCGTGCGGGGGTATGGAGTCTGTGCCAAGAGATGCCCCATCCTGCCTGCCCACACTATGGCCCTGAGAGCTGTGGAGGGTGGCTGCTTTACAATGTAGAGGACCTCATTCAGGGTACAGGCAGCACGGGTGTTCCCATGCTCTGAGCTCTGTGTAAGGACAAGGGTATGCCAAGTCAGGAGCAGACGGGATCACATACAGTGGACATTCCTGACACATACACATACATTTTTGTTGTTGTTCAGTTGCTAAGGCATGTCTGATTCTTTGCAACTGTATGGACTGCAGCACGCCAGGCTTCCCTGTCCTTCATAAATATGTATAAATATATACACATGCATACACACACAAACACACATGCACACACACACATACACAGTTGACCCTTGGCCAGCAGAGGGACTGATCTGAGTATAACTTTAGTTGGTCGCCCAGCCCCATGCCAGCGACAGCAGCACTGTCCCGTCTGCACTGAAAAATGCCCACGTTCAAACCCAAGGCATTCAAGGGAACACAGATACATTCATGTTTTCTTACAGGTTTTCACTGCAACGTGTTTGGAAAACGCACAGAGGACAAAGGAGAGAAGGGGACCATCGCTGACAACTCGCACGTTCACAGTTACAGTTCTCCGTGTGTCCTTCCTGTCGTCTCCTGCACAGTTGTTATAAATAGAGGCATGCACACCACTGGGCTCAGATGGCGTCTGAGCTTTTGCAATCGCGGTGTCAAGCTTCACGTTACAGCAGCAACATCACGTTACCCCCAGGTCCCTGTGTTTCTCTGGCGTTCGTGCTGGGGGGGTTTCTGCTCACGGCTGTGGGGAAGGTGGTGCTGCCCCAGGGCTGCCCACTCAGCGGCTTCTCAGTGACCCTTCTCCTCACAGAGCTCCCTGGCACATCTTGTACGTGAGCCTTGGAGTGTGGGATGAATTACTTTCTCAGGATAAATAGCCGAATGTCAATTTTCCCAGAGTCCCACCTCTAATAGGGGAAATGGTTCCAAGAAAGGAGATGACATGTGTTTGGCAGAATGCGTACTATTCCTTAAAGCACAGGCCTCATCTGAGCATCCCTGAACCTCAATCCCCCATTGAGCAAGCACTCATCAAGCACACGTGCTGTGCTGGCCCCCCTCTCCTGGATGTCCAAGGCACCCCACTCCCCACCCCCAACCCCACGCTGTCTTAAGTGCACCATAACGGAGACTGTAGAACCTGCCAGCATGGGATTCAAGCTCCTGTTCTCCACTCCCTGCCCGAGCCATCCCACCCCAGACTTTCGACATCCTCAACCCCAAACAGAGGGATGTTACATAGGCTGATGGTGAGTGTCACTCACAAAAATGCATGCAGCTCCACAGCCCAGAGCAAATGCTCCATATATGATCATTCCAGACACACTCCTCTAGACTCCTCCTTCTGGGGCATCGTGTGCCTAAAAGATCCCCCTCCCCACGGGCTGCAGGACAGAGACTATCTACAGCATCAATTCAGGAAGAGACAGCACTTGGCAGGAAGCTCACCCTGGGCTTCTGCTAAGCTCAGACACTTCTATGGGGCTTTCAACTGTTTCTGGCCTAAGTAGTTGAAAATTCAAGAATTCAAAGTTTGCTTTGTATTTCAAGCAGCTGAAGCCCACCATGAGAGGCAGTGATGGTCCTTGAGAAAAGGGGCCCCTATCATGGCCCGTCCATCCTGGTGGGGTGAAGGCTGTGCTTTGCCCAGAGCACGGGTTGACCAGATGACTTGTAAGGGGGTCTGCTAACTGGGTTCTGTCTCTAGCTCTGCTGGGTGCAGGCAGCCCTGCGCCATGAATGTGGTGCTGAAACTTGCAAGGTGGCCTGGGACTGGGTTTTTCAGTGTGGGTCAGAGTCCTTGGGGGAGCAAATTCCCACGGCCAAGTCCTTCTCTGGGGTGGCAGTGTCTTGTAAGGGAACTCATGGCACTAGGGTTGCAGACATGCAGTGTAAATGCAATTCCTACTTGAGTACAAAGTTTTTCAAAAGTGAGATTAAGGAATTAGGTGTCACAATGGTATTAACAGTATTGTTAAGAAAACAGTCTGGATCTTTTATAGAAAAAGACTGAAACATTTATAGATAAATGATATGATGGCTGGACTTTGGGTCAAAACAATATAATATGTAAGGGGGTGTGGTTTGACAGTTGTGTGGTCTGGATGGGGGGCATGTGGGGTTCACCACACTATTCTACTTTTGTACAGGTTCTATTCTTCATAGAAAAAGAAGGATAAAGAAAGCCACCAGGAGAAATAAAGCAAATTTGAAGACTTCTCCTAGCTAATCTATTGAAGAACTGAAGCCACGTTTTCTCTTACGGATCTTAAAATGTCGTAGAGAAAGCAGTACCCCTTCCCACCCTGAGTGGTTCCTGGCGGTGGCTGGACACTCCCCCCACCCCCTCTCCCCCACCGAGGCACATCTGGCCACGCCTGAGATATTTCTGCTTGTCACAGCTGGTGTGTGTGTGGGGGACTATCCTCTGCGGGCAGAGGCACGACTGCTGCTGAACATCATCCAGGGCCCGGGACAGCCCCGCATCCGAGGACTCCAGTCCCAAACGTCACGTAAGCAGAGCAAGCGGAGTCCCGGGCTCGGCAAGGACGCGCTCCAACGAGAGCATGTCACAACGAAGAGGGGACAGCCCCAGCGGGACAGCGTGAGGTCAGACCAAATGAGGACTGCAGTGCCAGTGAGTCACAGAGCCCAGGGACAGTTAACCCGCTCCACACAGCTGGGAGAGAAGCGCCGCTCATCCTCACGGCTGAAGGCCGCCTGGTAAACACAGGATGATAGAGCGAGAGTCACCACACGGGAACCGGCAGTATTTGACAAAACCAGCCAGAGGAGGTCGGAGGAGGGAGCACGGAACGTGGTTCCAAGCTCTCTTCCTTTAAACTACTTTCTAGTTACAAGGGCAAGATGCAACGTCGCAGTGGAGAAACCCAGCTGACAAGAGTAATAAATACCAACTTTAGTGAGAAGAGACACACGAGCATCACAGCGTCCTCAACTCCTGCCCCGAGAAGGAGGCAGCTGCCTGTGGTCTCCCCACCACGGACATCCTGAAGGGGCCCCAAAGAAACCTCCTACAGAGCAAAGACGGGGCTCTAGTAACCGCTTACGTGACGGAGGACATGGAGTGGTCAGATGGGGCCCCACTGGGAAGCAGACCGGAGACCTGAGACCAGCGCAGAGGGGGGTCCTGTGTGGGCTCACGGACCAGAAGAAAAGAAACCATAAAGGCCACTGGGAGGATGTGTGGATCCCGGGGTGGGGGGAAGGCAGGCGGGCGATCTGAACTGGGAGGCTGGACTGACAGGTGCCCACTACCGATACTACGTATAAAATAGGTAACCAATGAGAAGCTGTGTGTGACGCAGGGAACTCTACTCAGCGCTCTGTGGGGCCTTAATGGAAAGCAATCCAGGAGAGAGGGCATATGTATAGCTGATTCACTTTGTTGTTCAGCAGAAACTAACACAGCATTGTAAAGCAACTATATTCCAATAAAGTGTTTTTTTTAAAAAGGACAATTGGAGACTCTGACTAAGGTTTGGATCCCTGCACTTACTAGTGGAACATCCTGATTTTGGTAACTGCTATTGCTACAGTGCGCCCTGTTATACACACATTTATACACACTGGCAGACACCTACGGGAGCAAGGAAAACGGTTTAAACCGCGCAGCAGGCGGGCGACTAGGGAATCTGAGCCAAGAGCTACAGGGGTGCTTTGTTATCACTGCAACTGTTCTGTAGGTTGGAAGTTACTTCAAAGCAAAAGTTTAAAAAACACATCGCGCGGCAATGATGACACGCAGGTGCCTCCTCAGTCGGCATCTCATGGCGTGCCATCGCCAACAGGGGGCAGCGTCAGAAAGACCGCGCTCCGCACCAGGAGGCTCCTCCCCCTTCCCCATTAAGTACCTGTCTTCACTGTCGGGAGCGTTGGGACCCCAAATCCGCAGCCACGGTCGGGGCCAGGAATATGTGCAGAATGCAAAGACGGCGCTTCGGTTCACACCGGTGTGCGGCCGCACCCGGCCTCGGAAAGCGCACGTCCCCGCCTGCGCACCGCGCGGCGGCCGCGCAGAGCCCGTCAGGCCGCGCCGCGCCGCGGCACCCCCGGCGCTGCCTGTCCCTCGGCGCTGATGGCAGGGCAGGCCGCCCACAGATCAGCCCCCCAGACCACCGGGGCCGCACTGCCTACGGTGGCTCTGCCCTCGGGCCAACGTGCTATCTTTATCTCAAGCTGCGCAACGTATTTACCAGCATCCAGTTTCAGCGAACGTCTGGCCTGAGAGGCAGCGCAGGTCTTACAGGTCTTTAGGGACGAGGGGGCCTCCAGCTGCGCCCCAAGCAGCATCCCCGGCCCCCTCCGTGAGGGCGGGATACCAGATTCTATGCGGACCTTGGCTGGCGCCTACCCGGCCAGCACAGGCGTCCCAGCCGCTGCCCCACTATTGCGCTGATGTTGTATCCGGGAGTGCGGGCAGGGGAGGACTCACAGCCGGATGCAAAGAACACGATACACCTGAAGGCTGACAGATTTACTGGAAGTTTAGAAAAAAGTGAAACTCAAGGAACTGAGAGAGAGAGACATGAGTGGCTAGGTTATAAAAGGACCACAACCTCTAGACCGTCCTTGGGTCCAGACCATGCAGACAGTGAGCCCCACAGTCTAGATCGCAGCCACAGGGCTGATGTGCGGGGCTACCTTTTTACTAAAAGTCAAGAACACGTATCTGTAGATACAATTCTCACTCTCAAAATCCCAACTCCCCTCTAAGACATATCTGCTAGGAATGACCTTATACCTTTGTACCACCAATAACACTTTCTTTTGGGGAAAGTCAACTTATCTACCATTACAGCGCGATTATATAGTACCAAGAGTACTGCTAAAGATCAAGAGTTACTAACAGTAAGTACTGAGAAGTCCCTTAAAAAGCAGAACATGTTCATTGATATCAGTGGGCATCCTGTTTGCTGCATTTTCATAACTAAAAGCAGGCAACAGCAGGGAAACCCTTTGCTGGGGGCCGAGGCTAGACCCCTGGGCTGCAGCACCATCCATCGGTAGGACCAGCGGGGCTTCTCAGTTCTGCTCACCTTAGACCACGGATCCGCAGGGGAGGAACGTAAGCCAGACAGCAGTGGGACCAACTCCTCAACAGCCAGGAAAGCACAAGGCTCTACCCAGTGAGGACTCAGGAGATGCAACGCCAAAGAGGGAAGTGCCTGAAAGCGACAGCGCGCACCTTACCCCGCCCTCCAGCCACCGGGGTCTCCAACTCAGAGGTTTCCAGGGCGACGAGTAAGCAAACGCCCCTGCTGCAAACCTCCCTTTGGGTCTGTCTCTTTGCTTCCAGACGGGCTCAGTAAATACCTTCTAGAGTTTCCTGAAGCTTCAGAAACAGCCAATGAAAATGACGGATTGCTTGGAGTCGGCTTCATCACGGGGAGTGACTTAGCTGCCGCTTGGGGGCCAGTGAAATGAGACACAAGACACCCATACCGGGTTCCTCTGCTCCTTAAACAGGGGTCAGCCAGGCTCCAGGGCCTTCTCGTTCTACTATCAGGGTACACAGCCCTCTGATGGCAATTATGAAAATGAGCTTCATACACACAGAGAGAAGTCATAAACACACGCAGCCTTTAATCAGCAATTGCTGTGCTGAGAATCTAAGTTTACCAGTATATCTATCTATCTACCTACCCACCTACCCATTATCTATCTAACCACCCAGCTCTCCACCATTAAGTGACCAAAGACCCATATGCAAGAATGTTTGTTTCAGCTTTGTTTACAATAAGAAAGAACTGCAAACAATGACACTGTTTGTCATAAGAGGGTTAGGTTAAACCAAGTATGATCCCCACTCAGTGGAGCACCAGGTTTTTGGTGGAAATGTGATAACACAGGTAAATTCTGGACAAGATGGACAACATCCATCTACACTGCTTATGCCTGAAGAATGAGATGAGAGTTGGGAAATGAGAAAGGGAACCTTACTTTTTATTGTAGGCTGCCTTGTACTATTTAAGTTCCACTTTTTGATCTTACTGTGAGCATGTGTTACTTCTTTAATTTAAAACAATTCACTTTTTGTTTGTTAGTTTGGTCCCTGGTTGAGCACAGGTGACTTGGTAGTAAGTCAGGACAGTGTAGGCCTTACTCTTACCTCTGTGTTCAACGCCACCATTTGCCAAACTGTGTGGTCTATCTAAACAGACTAGCTTCTCTGGAAGGATGCAGATGAGGGAGAGAGGCTGCTTCTTTGTGAAGACCTTTGGGGGAGGGGAGTCAACCTCTGGTGGTCTCACTTCAATGCAGGACTTTTCTCCCATGGAGGGGATGGCTCTAGGATCAGCTAGAATAAAGACCCAAAGTCCAATCCTGGGTCTCAAGCACGGGGAGCTCCCACCAGGAGTTGAATTTTTATTGACAGTTTATGCCACCTAGAATTTATTTCAGTCTATGTACATACAAGGGCTTCCTCAGTGGTTCAGCGGTAAAGAATCCATCTGCCATGCAGAAGCTGTGGGTTCGATCCCTGGGTCAGGAAGATCCCCTGGAAGAGGGCACAACAACCCACTCCAGTATCCTTGCCTGGAGAATCCCATGCACAGAGGAGCCTGGTGGGCTACAGTCCGTGGGGTCACAGAGTCAGATGTGACTGAAGCGACTCAGCACACACATGTGCACACAAATGGGGTGGCTAACCCAGCAGTACTATCCTACAGTTCTGGACACTGGACAGCAGGGACAAGGTGGTCCCCTCTGAGCGTTATGAGCAGGGTCCTGTTCTATGCCTCTTTCCCAGCTCCTGGGGATCTGCTGGCCGTCTCTGGCATATAAGCATCACCCTGATCACTGCTTGCATTTTCAGGGCTTTCCCCTCTGTGTGGGTCCAAATGTCCCTTCTTTATAAGGATGCCAGTCCTACTGGGTTGGCCCACCTGCTCCAGCATTAGCACATCTTAATTTAATGACTAACATCTGCAACTACTCTATTCCCAGAGTCACAGTCAAAGGTCTCAGGGGTTTCAGGACTTCACCTCTGAATCAGGGAGGGAGGTGCCATACAGTTCACAATAACATGCAGTAAAGGATAAGACCCTAACTCAGCTCTTCCTCCAAAGAGCTGACAACTGTTGGAGCACAGTGAATTAAATCATGCCGCCTTGTTCATGATGTTCTGGTGCCTGGAGTTGTTGGCTCTTTCTCTCAGTGCCTGCTGCAAAGCACAGAAGTCTCTGCTTAAAACCAGAGCCACATGGTTTCCGACAGCAGTTTTATAAGGTCAAAACCACTCTTCTGAAGGGGGAACCTCTCACGCTCAGAGGTGAAATCCAGTTGGCCTCTTCTGGGTTCCCAGAAAATTCAACTTTTCAGCAGCCTGGAACCCAGTGACAGCCCCTCGCTGCCCAAGACCCCAGGCGCTGAGGCTGTGCTTGCTCTGACTGTGCCACGTTGGGGGTCTATGTGAGTCTCCCTGGGGAAGGGACCCTGCCTATTCTGGAATCTTTAGGTAGGAGTTCAGATTTCAAGTTTGTGAATCTGAGGCATGCTCCTGGTTGCATATCAGGTTGATTCAGTGACTAAGACAATATAAAACTAAATCAAACCAAGCACCCCACCTATAACAGTAAGTGGACTGGCATCCAGGATAAACAGAAGACAGCAGCATACAGCTGGGAGTTCTGTAGACATCCTTCGGGTCCCCGAGACCTGGCCCGCTGGGCAGCAGGCCCCCACGGGGCCACCAGGGTCTCTGTCGCAGCAGGAGGGCATCTGTCCTAGTCTCTGTGACAGTCACCTGCCGTGACCACCTCAGTGTTACACGAGCTGCTTGTCTTTATTAGGGGAATTCCAAATTACTCCAGAGAAGATGGATACAGAGAATAAGAGATGAAGGGCCTTCAGGGGGTTGGGGTCACAGACCCAGCTGCTCCTAAAAGAACAGGAACAAGCAGCTCCTTTGTCTCAGGTGAGACAGAATAGCCTCACCTGAGATCCAGAGAAAGCCATGCTCAGCAGAGCCCCAAGAACCTCCCAGCAGGGTGAGATGGATTTGGAGATTTCCACTGCTTCTGACCAAAACCACCCTAAAAATAATCAGAAGTCATCGCAGCACGGTACCAGTGAAAACTGACACCAAACAGGCCGTGTTTACACTCTGCAGGTTTCTCTACCAAAATGGTTTTTCTTATGCATCCCCAACATTGTCTTTGCTTCTCACTCTGGCTTAGGACACCTGAGTTAGTGTATGACTTGGAATTATTAGCACCGAGATGCTCCCTTTGATTCCTGAAGGGCCTGCATCCCTTCCTTCCCCAGCACAGTTCAGTTTCATCATCACATGTCATAGGCTCATGACATTCTTGGTACATATGACAGTGTGCGTGGAATAAAGTGAAGGCTTTTTTTCCCGCTTGGTACCCGGTTACTAATGACAAGTATCTGCTGAGCTCAGATCACGGGTCCTCTTTAAACTCGGTCCTGGCCGCTCCCCCGAGCCAGGCCAGCTGGGAGGCCCTGGCAGCAGGCTGCAGCCGCCGTGGATCGCCCTCCTCGACAGCCGGCCACTGCCAGCCATGCCCTGGGCACCAGGGTGTGCCCCCAAGGGAGGCTTGGGCAGGACTGGAGAGGTGCCAGAGCAGGAGGTCGGAGCCCGTACCACACAGCCGCGGGCCAGGGGCACCTCTCTGCTGACCTCTGGCCAGGAACCGTGTCTGCGAGGGCCACGCGGGCACCAGTGATCATCCTGTGGCATCCAAACCAGGTCCCCCCAGAACCTGCTGAGACTGCGGACACAAAACTTCCCTTTCACAGAAGAAGGAATAGCCTCCCCACAACAGCTTCAGCTTTGCGTGGCTGCTCATGGGTTTCCAGGCAGAAGAGCCCTCAGCAGGAAGGGTGCTGTCTGCTGTCTGAAGTCCACACCCTGGCCCAACACCCCCCAAAAGAAAAAGAAAAACACTGGAGGCCACATGGCTGCCAGCTGCCCACCCAGCTGGAGCAGCAGCAAGTCAGGAAAAGGTGCTACAATGTTTACAGAGCCCGCTGCTCAAACCCGCAGAGACCTGCACAAAGAATCTGCCCAGATGGATTACAGGCCAGAAGGGGGCATATAAAGTCAGGCTTCGCGCGGCACAGATGTGCTGACAAGACCTTCCTCCTGTGGGTTCTGGACATCCTGGTACAGAATCCCAAGGAGAGCAGTCAGCGGCATCCCTCTGGGGCTGGCGCAGCCTTGGAGGAAAGCGGGTTTTACTTATGATCCTGCACGTTTTCTGTACGTGAGGACCCTTCACAGTTTGAGGCTCTGACACTCACACGGCAGGAATTTCTTTCCCTTGGTTGCAATTTGTATGAATTGGCGCCGGGGCTGAGCATGTAGAGACAGACCCGCTCAGCACACCCTGCTACGCCACTGGGACTGAGGCTACTCCGTTCCCTGTGAAAGGAAGGGAGAGGGGCCAGTGTGTTCTCCCTGACGCTCTCCCAGCACAGGGCCGCGCCGCCCTTTGCCAGCAGCACCAGTCTCAGCACTCTGATTCGGAGGTCGCAGAGAACCAGCCCTCGGGGTCGCTGGCTGGGGCAGGAGGGCCGGAGGGTGTGCGCGTTCATCTCCCCTGGTCCTGCACTGCCTGTGGCCTTTTGGAGGATGAACGTGATGGACTCCTGTGATGTCTTGTAGGATGTTGCTCCTCTTGGGGAAAAGCACCCTGCATAAATCTGTGCACAGAAGAGGCATATTTGGGTTTTTCACATTGTTTTTCTTTGTTCAGTATTTTATCTTGAGAACATTTCAGGCTAGCAGAAAATGTGTGAAACCTAGTACAATGACTTTTCTACATATTTTCCGTCTAGGTTTATCTGCTTCCCAGGTGGCTCAATGGTAAAGAATCCGCCTCCAGTGCAGAAGACGTGGGTCGATCCCTGGGTCAGGGAGATCCCCTGGAAGAGGAAATGGCAACCCACTCTGGCATTCCTGCCTGGGAAATCCCACGGACAGAGGAGCCCGGAGGGCTACAGTCCATGGGGTCTTAAGAGTCGGTTACAACCGAGCAACTGAACAGCAGCAGCAGCAGGTTCCCAATCGTCCTGTCAGCTTCATCATCTTCTCACCCTCTGTCCCTGCCTGCCTGTGACAGGGAGCTGCAGACAGCTGGCCCTGCAGCCCAGGACAACTTGATGTCTATTTCCTAAAAACGGCAACTCTAACCACAGTTCAAGAACTGAAATCAGGAAATCACATCAATACATAACCATCAGCTGACTGCATACCTCAATCAAATTTCGCCAGTGTCCAAGCAGTGTCCTTTTAGGAGAAGGCAACTTCTAAGAACACACGTGTGTGTGTGTGTGTCTGGCCGCGCCGGGCCTTGCCACAGCCTGTGAAGTCTTCGGTCTCGTTGTGGCATGCAGACTCTTTCAGCTGTGGTGTGTGAACGCTCAGCTGCAGCACACGGCATCCAGTTCTCTGACCAGGGATCGAAACTGGGCCCCCTGCATCGTGAGCACAGTCTTAGCTGCTGGACCACCGGGGACGTCTCCGAAAGGCAGTATTTGAATTTAGGATCCCCTCTGGGCCCACTGGCCCCCTTCAGCTGCCCGGTGTCTCCTTGGCCTCCATCAGCTGGACGTCTCCTCAGATTTGCTTGTACCCAAGCTCTCGTTTCCTGGGGCCTTCTGTGACCTCAACACCGTTGAGGAGCCTGACGTTTGCTGGAAGGTCCTGGGTCCTGGTTCGAGACTGGCCGCACAGAAGTGGACTCTGTCCTTCTCAGGATGCCCCCCTGGCCACTCCTCGTGATAGCACCCGGGAACCCTTGGTTGGGAAGGTGGCACCTGCCAGCCTCTCCATGGCCCCGAGTTACCCCCTTGCTTTTGCCCTTCAAGTAGCTCTTGGGTCTCCACGACAGGACCCCTGCATCCATCAAGCATCTGCTGTGCGGCCCTGCCTGCTGAGTAGAGAATGGAATTTAGGCGCTAACACCCAAGGACAGGGTTGGACATGTTTTTAAAGGAGTGAAGCAGAGCTGCAAGTTATAGAGACAAGAAAGCTACAGAAAGGCGAGAAGTCATATGCGCAAATCCACCCAGTCCCCCGACCACAGCTCCTGCTGTGTCCTCGTCCTACCTGGCTGTCCCCACATCTGCCATCCTGGGCATAAAAATGCAACATGCAGACTCTTCCGAGGGGAAGGGGATGGGGGCCAGGATGGAGTGGGGCTGGGGTTAGCAGATGCAAACTGGTACTGGGTTGGTCAAAACGGTCATTTGGGGTTTTCTGTAAAAAAATCTGAACAAACCTTCTGGCCAACCCAATGTAGATAACATGGATGAACAACAAGGTCTGCTAATCCCAAGGTCCTGCTGTCTGGTCCAGGAACTATACCCCACTGCCTGTGATGCACCATCATGGGAAAGAAGATGCAGAAGAATGTACGTACACGTGCATAACTGAACCACTCTGCTGCTCAGCGGATGGTGACACAACATCGTGATCAGTTATACTTCAGTTAAAGAAAAAATCTGCCTCGCATCTCTCGAGACACTCGGTACAGTTCGCTCTGCAGAGATGGATCCCTGCCAGATCTCCAGGCCCCCCAACCCCACCCTGTGTCCCTCCTGATCGCCTTCCTTCCCTCTTTCTGGAACATTCTCTGCCTCCAACCCAGCTACCGTTTCCTTGTCCTCCAGTCCCGGCTGCTTTGCTGGCTGCTGCCTTTCCTGCATGTCCACCCGCTGGTGACTCTGGGCCCTGAGCAGTGGCCAGCACTTGTCTCTCTCAGCAGTTCCTGGGCTCCTGAGGGCAGGGCTGTGGCGGTGGCCAGGTGTGAGGAAGCCTCCCAAATCACCCTGGGGAGTCGGTCCCTGAGACGGAAGCGGCAGTGCAGGCTGGATGTCCCGGGTGGACCCGTCCCAGATGAGGGCAGGCAGCAGTCGGCTTCCAGGGGTGCCATGTGGGGACGCATTCTCAAGGCCCTATTGGTCACTGTCACCAGGGCGCTCCCTCCTGGTCATCTTTCCAGACTGGAGACCACGTGGGGGAGGTTTGAGCGGGGCTGGGCTGCGGACCTGCAGGAGATGGGCAGCCTGAGCCTGGGCCCCCGAGTCAGGATGTGACCACTGGACTCTGCTTTCCACGCCTGCATCCATGCCGTGGTCCCCCACAGCACCACACATGGAACGTTCCTTACATCCAATGGACCAGAATCTCCTCCTCCACCTCAGCTCCGTGGGCGCTGCAAGGCCACACACCGCTACAGGCCTAGAAAGAGCCTCAGAACAGCCAGAGCCTCGCTAGGGCAGCCGTGGAGTCTGAAGACCCAAGAGACAGGGCAGAGAACAAAGTGTGTTCAACCAGAAGGACAGGGCAGGTGGGACCAGCTGGCTCCTTCTGTGTCCCCACCACAGTCCTGGCCCTACAGTCCCTGCGGCCAGCAGCTGCCCACCTGGGCAGGGAGATCACCCAGGCCTCCAAAGACATCATGTGCAAGCAGACAGAACACGAGGAGCCAGGGTGAAGAAATCAGGAAACTTCCTGACCGTAACAGAGGCCCTCGCAAACACGCAGCAATACGCGGCTGGAGCCACAGAACACCACAGACTTGGGCTAGAAACCTGGCTTCTGGGGAAGAATCAAAACGTGACAAAGGCTACATCACATCACTCAGGGAAGCATCACCCACAGCACAGCCAACTAACTGGAAACCACGCAAATATCCAGCCCTTGCCCAGGGTCTGAGTGCAGCCCCCAAACACCCTCCTTAACAACTTTCAGCTATTAAAAGCGCTTTCTGCAGGGATCACGGAAGAGACACGCAGAACGCTTGTGGAACAGTAAATGTAAAGTGAAAGTGGCAGTGTAGCTGCTCAGTCGTGTGTGACTCTGTGTGAGCCCATGGGCTGTAGCCCACCAGGCTCCTCTGTCTGCGGAATTCTCTAGGCAAGAATACTGGAGTGGATTGCCATTCCATCCTCCAAGGGATCTTCCTGACTCAGGGATCAGACCTGGGTGGGTCTCCTGCATCACAGGCAGATTCTTTACCATCTGAGCCACAAGGGAAATCTAAACAAATAAACATATATACAATTAGATCTGCTTTGTCTAGAACCAAATAAAATACAGGGGCTGGAGTGGAGATGCTGCCGTCTGCCACCGTCACTGACCATGGTCTGCACGCAGCCAGTGGTCCTGACACCGAGGTCCGGTCGGGACAGCACCGCCGCCGTCTGGAGGGGATGATGTCCTCAGCACAGGGCAGCTGTCTCCACCTGCCCTTCCCGTGGAGCTGTCGCACAGGATGCTGCCACCTGGACCTGTGCGGCGTTTCCTGATACAAATGAACCCTGAGGATCCAGCGTTCTAGAATCAGGGCGCTGAGACACTGCTGCTTTGATTCCCAAGCAACTCCATGTGGGATTACAATGAGGAAGCTGTTCTGGGGCAAGGGAAAATAAACCACACTCATCATTAGTGTTCGGTTCTAAAATAAAATCTACCAGCGGAGGCTGTCCACTTAGACTCTTTCCCAACGAGCTCACATCTGTCTTCTTTCTTCCTAGAAGTGCAGAGACTTGGCTGCGCAGCAGTCACAGGAGGGGTGTGGGCGGATGTTTACTGAACTCTCTCTGGAGACACTCAAAACGCCTTCACTTGGTTTCCTCCAGTGATTCTCGTAATTTTATAAAAAAAATTTTTTATTACTCACATTGCTTTTCCTTCATGCTTGTTAAGAGAAGGAAATGAGAGCCCAAGGAGAGGGATGAAACAGCTAAGGCGGGGAAGAGAAGGGCAGACTCCAGGCAGGCACCAGGCTGCACAGGAAGGGGGGCCCGCCAGGCCAAGGCGTGGGCAGGGTGGCCAGGAGAGACGCAGAGACAAGAAAGGCCACAGGCAGCCAGGGGACGTGAGCATGGAAGGCTCTGCTGAGAGTCCTGCATGATCACGGAAAGGCACGGACCCGGTCCTGCCCCAGCAGGTGGAAGAGACTTCGCCAAAGCATGGAACCCCTTCAGCCAAGACCGAAAAGTCTGATGGATACTTTTCAACCTGTGACTTCATAAAACACTCTAAACTGCAAACAAGACACATTTAAAGACCACAGAATGGAACCAAAGTTCCCTCTGTGAATGTCCATGGGCTTTTATGAAAGCACAGGTGTTCACGCTCCATGCACGTGGCAGTTTCTGCATGGGATGAACTGTGAGGGTGTTTAATCACATGCATTTATGACAGAGCCATCAGAGAGGGTAATCAGGCCAAAAGTTCATCTTCTGATTCTTTACCTTTCTTCCCTAAAGAAACTGCAAGTCACAGCAACAGCAAGAATTAGCAGATTCGTTTGCCAAGGGAACTCACTTCTCAATCCAGCAAAACAGGCCACCCTTTCTGAGCCTATGTGCAGACCCCGGCAGCTGTTTGCTCTGCTCCAGCCTGGCCCCTCGTCATGCAGCAAGACCTGATCACAAACGCCCACAGTGGGCAAGGCACACACTGAGATGTTCGGTAAAAGTATGGGCCTTTCCCCCGAAAGACACAGATAATTTAAGTGTCCACTGTTCCAATACTTCTGACAGCTACAGATACCAAGAGATGTTCAATGCTGTCATAAACGATCTCAAGTTGAAAGAATTAATATTTAAAAAGGTATTTATAGTCCAGAGAAACACTAGTGGTTGAGATTTTGCGGGAGGCTCCTTCGGCCCTCGAAGGAGGCCCGACCGTCGGGGTCTCCTTCAAGCCCAGAGGTTGCAGTGCCAGGCCCTGCAAGGGGCAGAGGGGACACCAGGAGTGAGAGACTCATCCAAATAAGCCAAGTTCACATCCTACCACCGTATCTGGCCATGCTACTGCAGCTGGTGGGCTGGGGTTACACGCTATGCAGACAGCCTGCCCCTTGCGGTGTGGAGAGGTGCTGTGACAATTAAACGTGCAGCAACCCCCCTGAAACAGATGCTGAAAAGCCCGGCCTTCCCGGTGGGATTGCAGGGCCTACATGGGACCACCTGTCAACATCACTTGGTTGACTGGCCGCCTCTGCTTATCTGTCTCAGACAGGAGGGAAGTGATTCTCGCGCTTTCCAGCGATCCCACTACAGACACACCAGTGACCCTCAGAGGATCTAATTCAGCCTCTGCCACTCCACGGGTCCCCTCCATGGTCCACACTCATCTTGACTCGGCACACTTGCAGTTGCGCATTTTCAGGAAGTGCTTCTTTGAAATGGCACCCGCCATCCTAACAGACAAGGGCTGGGTCTGTCTCTGGGGCCGACGGGAAGCGCTGCACCCACACAGCCCAGAGGGGCAGGGCTGCTGGGACTCCATGGCTGCCCAGTCCCCACAAGGGCAAACACAGGCCTGCACGTGGGGCTGGCAGGCCGTCCTGTGGGCCCCGGACCCCTTCCCCACTCCTCTCCCCCACTCTGGTCCCGCCACCTGGGGCCGGTACCATGTTCCAGGTCCTCTGGCCACAAATGACTTGGGCTGGAAGGTTCTCGTTTCAAGTGGCTGCTCAAATATATCACTCCTTCCACCCCCTCTGTCTAGTGACCAGAAAGAGGCACCCAATGCCCCTGCACCCTGCTCCTTCCAGACGGCTTCCTCTTTCCCTCTTGACTCCTTCTTCCAGTGAATGGAGTGGCGTCAGGTGAGTCTCCTGAATCCAGTGCGCTGCGTCCAGTTTCAAACCACTTCAGAGCTCCAGCTGGCTGCTGATCCCCATTTCCCCCGACTCGGCAGGAAGAGAGGGGACAGCAGGTTTCTCTTGCCCTCAGCTAGGTGACAAGGGAGGGCCCCCACTCCCGTTACAGCCTGACACTGAGCTGAGGCAGGTGGCTTGAGACTGTGAGGCATCAACACCAGTGGTTCCAACAAAACACATGCTTCAGGAGATCAAAAGTCAGGACTCACTGTGGCAAAGAGACCCCTTTGAGCCAGCTGGCCAGCAAGGAAGGACACCAAGTCTCTACAAGTAGGGCTAAGTGTGGTGCATCCTTCCTGCTTGCTGGGCCCAAAGCGGGGTGCTATCTCGGGAACAGAAATGGAGGCACTGATGCCAAGTGCTCGTGGGGGAAGTAGCTCCGATCCCAAGAAAAACAGCAGGCAAAGCCCCTGGGTGTCCTGGTTCTGCTTACAGAGTTGGACAGCCCACGGGGTGGAGGCCTGTTTCCTTGCCAGCCACTGGGAGAGCCAGGGAATACTTTCACGGTCTTATTTTAGGATGGGTAATGTTGTAAACAGCCTCCATGCCCAGTCCACAGACAGCCTGTCTAGACCCTGATGTGAAGCAGAAGGTCACCTGGGAGACAGATGTCCCCGACAGACTGCGGGCATGTGACGAGGGCTGCAGCCCAGCCAGCACGGCCGCGGAGGGGGCGCTGACCTCGGGCGCGGGGGGCTCACGAGGCGCGAGGCCAGCAGGCAGCAGAGCTCGGCAGAGCCCCGGGAGAAACGCCTCCCTCCGGAGTGCAGAGCCCATGTGGCCTGGGGATAGGTTTGCAGAGGAAGAGGACGTGTGGTGCATGATGCCTGAGGACAAGGCAGAGGAGAGCGGCTCCAGCGGGAAAGGCAAAGAAGGTTCTGAATATGCAAAGCAGGAAACAGAGAGGGCCCAGGGGCACCCAGTGTAGCGGCTAAAATCAGAGGCGCCAGATCCTGGGGTCAAGTCCTGCCCAGCTCCACCACGTACACTGGGGGCCCTCCAGCCCCCCACCCGCCCCCCAGCCCCCCACCCACCCTGGGCCATCTCAGCTCTACCATCCACAAAGGGCCCCCCAGCCCCCCATCCACTCCCCCCAGCCCCCCACCGACTCTGGGCCACCGCAGCTCCCCATCCACAGTGGGCCCCCCAGCGCCCCCATGCACACTGGGGCCCTCCACCTGCCCCACCCCACTGCCCCCAGCACCCCCACCCACTCTGGGCCATCTCAGCTCCTCATCCACAGTGGGCCCCCCAGCCCCCCCATGCACACTGGGGCCCTCCACCTGCCCTACCCCACTGCCCCCAGCACCCCCACCCACTCTGGGCCATCTCAGCCCCCCATCCACAGTGGGCCCCCCAGCCCCCCCATGCACACTGGGGCCCTCCACCTGCCCTACCACACTGCCCCCAGCACCCCCACCCACTCTGGGCCATCTCAGCCCCCCATCCACAGTGGGCCCCCCAGCCCCCCCATGCACACTGGGGCCCTCCACCTGCCCCACCCCACTGCCCCCAGCTCCCCCACCCACTCTGGGCCATCTCAGCTCCCCATCCACAGAGGGCCCCCCAGCCCCCCCATGCACACTGGGGCCCTCCACCTGCCCCACCCCACTGCCCCCAGCACCCCCACCCACTCTGGGCCACCTCAGCTCCCCCACCCACTCTGGGCCATCTCAGCTCCACCACCCACTCTGGGGTCCCCCCACCCCCACCCCTCACAGCTTGGCCTCAGTTTCCCAGATGCAGTACACAGCTGCCATTTCCACCTAATTCTTAGGTTTGTTCTGAGGAGTAAAAGTATTTATTGTAGATAAATATATAAACCACTGAGAACAGTACTTGGTACAGAGACCTTCCTCAGTGAACGCTGGGTGTTGCCGTCACCTTTGCTGTTATCATTGTTGTTGTTATTATTATTATACCCCACAGTAGAGTATCACAGGGCTTCCCGGGTGGCTCAGTGGTAAAGAAGCCGCCTGCCAATGCAGGGGGCACGAGAGATCTAGCTTCGATCCCTGGGTCAGGAAGAACCCCGAGAGGAGGAAGTGGCGACCGGCTCCAGTACTCTTGACTGGCAAATCCCATGGGCAGAGGTGCCTGGTGGGCTGCAGTCCATGGACGCACACCGAGGTGGACATGACCGAGCACACACACTGCATACCCCATGGGAGAGCGTCGCTGGTCTCCCCCCCAAGCCCGCCGGCCACACCGGCCCAGGCCCTGCCAACCGGGAGGGGCGGGGCTGCCCGGCCCAGCCCTCTGACAGGTGGTGACCGGTGATCTGACCCTGACTTACTGAGGCTCAGCCTGTGTCCGCCCTTGGGGTGATGTCTATAAAATAGGCACCTCCCAGTCTTACTTTACGGCAGAAACTGCTGGTCTAAAAGGTGGCTGTCACCTTCTGGGTCAAGTAGAAATCCCCCGGCCCTGAGCAGATCCTACTCAAAGTCAGGAATGTTACAGACTCTTCAACTACCCTCTGGCCCAGGTACCTGGAAGAGCCCAGGTTTAACGCCTCATTTATCCAAATGAAGACGACAGTGGTGATGTTTTTTTCAGAGAATGAAGTTCATCTTTCCACACCAAATGATTAGTATTCTTTTTATCATTTTTACGGGACTCTTTGTGTAACATATAAACATCTAAAATGTCCTAAATGTTGTTTCTAAAAACCTCCCAGACCAAAGAAGCATCTTGGCTGACAGATTAAAAAGGCTCGCCAGGCGACAAGTGTGGGAGCACCAGGAGCAGAACGGGGAGTGAAGATCCCACAGTGTCCCTCCCTTCCTCCCTAAGCCACGGGCCAGCTTGTGCGTCCTCTCTCCACCCAGGAGCAGCCTGGCACTCCATCTAAGGCTGGGCTCACCTGCTTCGCGGCAGCCGGGCCAGGAGGTAAGGAGCCAGGTGTGAGCGCAGGGGGGCTCCCGGGGCCACAGAGCTCGGGGAAAGGGTTGGGGATGGCTGGCAGCGACGAGGTCCTCAAGTGGGGGTCTTCCTCCTGCAGGCGCCTGCGGGGAGAGATGACACCCATCAGAAGCTGCCGCGCTTGGGACCTTGCAGCCCACATCAGGGGGTCTGCACAGAAACCCACGGCGGGGGGACTCAGACGGGTGTCTGGGCCACCTGAACCCACACCACACCCTGCACAGCTCGCCACCATCCACAGGTGGGCGTCACGGCGGGCGGATGACGAGACGTGGCATCCGTATGCAGTGGGGTGTCACACAGCCGCCACGGGAAGGGGCTTCTGACACAGGCGGCCCGTGGGGACACCCTGCTGAGTAAGCCCGGTGCAAAAGACTGACCCTGCAGGCCCGCACTGCAACGAACCACCTGAAACGCGCACACTCAGAAAGGGAGTGGAGGGTGGCGGCTGGGGACAGGGGGACGGGGAGTCAGTCTCTAATGGGGACAGGGTTTCAGATTTGCAAGCTGAAAAAGTTCAGCAGATAGACGGACTAGATGAAAACCCTTCCTATGATCACGGGGCCACGTGCCAGGGAGCTTAGCTAACTGTTAACAGACCCCACCCCTCTGTAGCAGCCTCACGGTGGCAGGGCATCCACAGAGCAAGAGTGCGGGAGGGGCGGGCGGCCAAGGTCACCTTCAGGACCTCCCAGCCCCCAGTTTCCGAACCAGTGATTCACCAGTGAATGTCTGACTTTGTTTTGAATAACTGCACAAGAGGCTGGCTTTCTGACATCCTAGTTGTTCACAAAGCTTCTCTCTTGAGGAGGTTGTTGAAGCATTTTTAAAAGTTTTGCTTTTCAGGGTGGTGAAATGACTCCATACAATACTCTAAAACTGGACCCATTTCATCACACATTTGTCCACAAAGCATAGACTCCACATCACCACGAGCTGGCGCTGGTGGAAGCAGGGGCTCTGGGTGATGGACGGAGCTGATGGTTACCGGTGCAGCAAAGGAACTGCACGGTGTGGATACACGCTGGGGAGTTGGGTGTGTGCTGGGAGGGAAGACGGGGAATATACGGGAAGTCTCTGCATGTGCCTCTCAACCTTTGCTAGGAATCCAAAACTACTCTTGCAAATAAAATCTTTATTAGGAAAATGATGCTAATTGAATGAGGTCAAACATAGAAGGCCACGTATTTTACAATTCTATTTGTAAAAAATATCCAGGACAGATCAGTCCACAGCATGGAAGGCAGATGGTGGTTGCCAAGGGCTGTGGGGGGTGGGTGGGGGAGGCATGAGCCAGGCTCAGTGGGATGGAGGGTCTTGGAGGGAGATTCTCAGGAATTAGACTGGGGTGGGGGTGCTGCAGTCTTGGGGGTGCCCTGCCTGCCACCGAACATGTGCTAGGTGGTGATTCAGTCTATGCAACGTGCATTTTACCTTAATAAACTATTTTTTTTAAAGTCCCGTGTTTCCTTTACAGTAGTTCACAAGCATCACTCAAAGCAAAAAACCAAGTGGCATTAGACCTAACTGAGAAGAATTCCACTCACGAGGCCTGTGGCCCCGGGATCCATCCCTCTGTGATTAGCTGTATCAGTGGAGCTGGGATGCAGGGGGCGAGGTCGGGGACGGGAGGAAGGGTGGGGCCGCGCCTGTCCACCTGTCCCTGGAGAACACGCCCCTGGCCCTGCCCCTCACTGCAGTCCCTCCTCCTCCTCCAGCCTTTACCCCTGCACTGGCTTCAGCTTCCGCTCAGCATCTGTCTCCCCTGAGCCCTCTCAGCAGTGTGACAGTCCCGTCACCCCCACCTCACCACCATGCCCCCGACCTCTCCCCTCCCCAGGCAGAGACGGAGCGGAGGTGCCCCCGACGCTCTGTCCCCCACCCCTCCAAATCCAGGAGCTGGCGGGCTTCTCCTCAGGCCCTCACCTGGCTCTGTGTCCAGGGCCCCCACTCACCAGGCGCGGGCCTCAGCTTCCTCACCTGGGAATGAGAAGCCGCCGCACCGCCCCCTTGGTGCGGCTGCAGTGACCGTTCCATGAGCTGCTTCTACACAGGAGGGGCTCAGCCCACACGGGAGGTGCTAGTGAACCCAGGGAGTCCTCACAGACCCGTTCACACAATGAGTCTCTGGGCATCCTATACTGGTCAACTTGTCCTTAACAAGGCACCTGACGGTTAGAAACAACAGGACCGCTATCACTGAGAAAAGGCTGGCCTGGAGCCAGCGTCCACTCTCCAGCAATGGGCATGCATCCGTCCCGTGGGACTTAGAACCTGCAGCCCCCGGGCAGAGGGCCAGGCACGGCCGGGGTCCCAGGCGAGGGTCCCAGGCAGCTAGCTGGCAGGAAAGCAGGCCTTCCTGTACCGCCGCCGCCCTCGGCCCGGGCCGGCCTCAGGCACCGTCACCACGGTTGCTGTTCCATCCTGCTGGGCCTCCCCGAGGCTGCCACACGTGGGCTGCCGACACCCTCCAGACCCAGAGAAGCTCAGAGGAGAAAAGAATGCCTCCCCCTGGTGACTGGTGACTGAGTTCACCAGCTCAGAACACGAGGGTGCTGGTGGAGGGGGCAGAGTGGCCCATCCGCTGGAAGGACGGATGTGACAAAGGGCAGGAAGCCGAGAGGGGAGAAGGCGACCCCAGGTTGCCCAGGCTGCCGCGGACAGCTGCAGACAGCTCTGTATTTACTCTGTTCCCCTCCTCGAGACAGACCTGGCCGCCCTGGGCCAAAGAGTCACCTGGCTGCAGCAGACTTAGGAAGTTGGGCTGGAAAGAAGGCTCACAGAAGTTTCCGGGAGCAGAGGGAAAGCTCCCTCCCCAAAAGGAAAGGAAAGGAGACCCAGAAGGGGCTCCAGCCGACAGGTGCCTAAGACACAGCACAGTGCACACCTTCCCCTAGAGGCCCTGAGAGGCGGCAGGTGTCAGCTCCGCACCTGCTCCCCCCTGAAAACCCACCAGAGCCGGCAGGGGCCTGGGTGGGGTCACAGAGAGTGTCTTTGCTGGCTTTCACAGAGGTCTCCGCCCGGAAGGTCTTCCATCACCCCCACCTCACAGCCGCTGGCCCCGACGTTCCCCCTCCCAGGCAGAAACAGCTGAAGTGCCCCGCCACTCTGCCCCCACCCCCTCCAAATCCGGAGCTGGCACCCAGGAGCTTCCACCTGCTCCACCACCCCTGGTCAGGATACCACCACTCCGGGCTGGTCCTGAAACGGCTTCCGAATCCCCCCCATGAACCGAGGCTGCTGCAGTGACCTGCCAAAACCCAAGTCCAGCCGAGCTCACCTTTCCCACCTCTGCCCTGGGAGCGGCTCCTGCAGGCTCCGGATCTCACCCCACCTGTTGGGATCAATTTTCTAATCCACCCCTGAGGTCTGATGGATGCTCAAAGCTGCATGTATTCAATGTGTACAACTAGATAAGTTTAGAGAGAAGAACGGTCCCCGTGGTCTGGCTACCACCACCGGACGTTCACGCCCACCCTCTTCATGTGCTTATTATCATCACCTTGTGTGCATGTGTGTAACACGGACACATCACGCAAGACCCGAACCCCTCGCTGCTACCCCAGGTGGCTCTGCACAGCACGTCTGCGGGCCTCGTCCACCGGGTCAGACTGCCCCTCTGGGCCTCCCACCGGCACCTCCCGTCTCCACCCCAGCCTCCGGCAGCCCTCTCCACTACCTGTGTCCTTGTTCCGGACGCTTCCACTTCTCGTGGAAGTGGAATCACGTGGTAACTGCCCTTCTCTGTGGGTCCTATTTACTGGGCACCCTGTCCCTGGTGTCAGTGATGGAGGAGTAGATAGAGAAAACATGGAGTACACACGTGATAGAATATCACTCAGTCACAAAAAAGGAGGGGCCGGCCACTTTAGACACCAGGGATCATCTCTCTTGCTCAGGAAGTCTCTACTTCCATCCCCCAGTTCCTACTTCCCCTTCAACACCCAGTTCAGAGTCTGCCTCCGTTAGGGAAATTAAATGAATAGTCTTGTTTAGGCTTCAGAGACAAATCAGAGCAGGCCTCTGGCCTTGCTTCTAACCTGCCTGGACACTGCCCTGACTGGGAGTGACCCTGAGTGCCTGCCTGCTGTGAGTGCAAGACTTGCAGCACCTTAGATAAGATGGGGGAGGAATCTTGAGATTGCTGAGCCCCTGGGTGGGGCCTGGCCAGCCAAGCCCCAGGCTTAGCAGCATTCCAAGTTTTACAAGACAAAACAAACAGCATTGACATGAAAGCAGAGCTGCAATTTGCTCCCAGATTGACTATGATACCAGTTTGAGTCCGTCCTAGGATTATAAGTGGGACCCCAAGCTTCAATCTTTGAAGTCTCACCCAGGGAGCAGACGTGCTGCCTGGGACCCTTTCCCAGTTGTGACTCCAGAGGTGCTGTTGCACGGGACTTCCCAGGGGCTGTTTGAGTCCGGATGTTGGTCAGAACCTGACTGGGTGATCTATCCTCTGCTCTCTCTTCTCTTTCAATGTTAGTGTATTGAAAGTAAGCTAGATAATTCTTTAATAAATACATAAGATTATTTATGTATATAACAAGTGGCTTATTTTGTTAACAAATCCTTTGAGCCTGAGATGAAAGTGAAACCTTTCAGGAAAACAGCCTCCTCCAAGGAGCCCTCCTCCACTCCCCAGAGTCCTCTCCATGAAGGCTGAGCCTCTCCACGTCAGCCCCTGGGAAATGTGACCAGGCTCGAGGCTGCAGGCTTCTGCCCCCAGGCCCTGTGCTGGGCAGTGAGGTCTGAGGGCCCTCCAGGGGCTGCTTGGCAGTTCATTCATTTTGGGCTTTCCTGGTGACTCAGTCGGTAAAGAATCTGCCTGCAATGCAGACCTGCGTTCGATTCCTGGATGGGGAAGATGCCCTGGAGAAGGAGATGGCAACCTGTTCCAGTATTCTTACCTGGAGAATCCCATGGACAGAGGAGCCTGACGGGTTATAGTCCATGGGGTGGCAAAGAGTGGGGTACGACTGAGCAAGTAACATAGTAATGTTCTTGGACGGTGTTTTTGCACACACCACCGACCTGGCACAGAGCAGAACTCTGTGGGAGAAGGTGAGGGTGGATGTTTCGAGAGAACAGCATGTATACTATCTATGGTGAAACAGATCACCAGCCCAGGTGGGATGCATGAGACAAGTGCTCGGGCCTGGTGCACTGGGAAGACCCAGAGGAATCGGGTGGAGAGGGAGGTGGGAGGGGGGATCAGGATGGGGAATACGTGTAAATCTATGGCTGATTCATGTCAATGTATGACAAAACCCACTGAAATGTTGTGAAGTAATTAGCCTCCAACTAATAAAAAAAAAAAAAAAACTGATCTGAACTGAACTGGGTACCAGGTCCAACCCCCAGTGGTCCTGCTGGACAGAGGGAAATAAGGGGTCTGCCAAGCAAAGCCCGGCACCGTGGCCCTACCACCCACCCTTTGACCCCCAAGGGGAGGCTGGGTGGCACAGTGACCCCACCACCCACCCTCTGGTCCCTGAGGGGAGGCGGGGCCCACCTGACGGCGAGGATTCGCACGGGCTGGGACCGCTGCACCCTCTGCCTCGGGGCCGCCTGTGGCTGCAGGACCCTGGCTCCGGGGGCCGGGCCGCGGCTGTGCTGGCCGTTGTGCAGGAGGGGCGCCGTCTCCGAGGCTGCGCACAGGCTCTCCAGGGACGCGTCCATGTCGTTCACCAGTGCCTCCAGGTCCACGTCGTCCTCTGCGCATGGGAGCGAAAGACAAGCGTCAGCAGCGGTCAGCGGCCACGGCAGGTGGCGTCCCAGTGACCGGCTTCCGAAACTCCTGACACTTAAAACTGAGGAGCAGACGGAGGCCGGTGCCTGAGACAGCGGAACGTTCTGGGAAAACACGGATATGTCACATGTATCACCTGCTGATCCGCCAGAAGCAACCCTGTAATGGCAGCCCACCCACACTTCCTGTCTGTACAGAAGACCCTGTCCGGGCATCTGCTCAGCTCACACGCCCCTCGGGGTCGGGGAGCTCCACACAGCCTGGACCCTCCGCCCCAACCCCAGCTGGTGGGTCCCAGGTGCACACGGAGCCCCAGTAAGGCCAATCAGGGCCGCTCCCTTCCCCGAAATTCCAAAGACAAAGCAGAGAGACGGGGACGGGGTGCACCGACCCTGACCGCAGTCTTCCCTGCGAGGCCAGCAGCAGGGCCGCGCGCAAGGCAGATGGGCTCCGAGGGTGAACACTTGCAGGGCTCGGGGTGCCCAAGAACCAGAGGAAGCCTGCCCGCATGCAAGAAGGCCTGAGGCCGTGAAGAGAGAGGACCACGGAGAACGCCAGAAAGAGATGCGCACAGAGGCACCTTGACAGGTGACGCTCTGCCTCAGCGAGGCTGACACTGGGCCACCATCATCCTGGATGTTTCTCTGAAGCTGTTTTCAGATGACAGTGACATGTGACTTTGAGGGCCCTGGGTAAAGCAGACAGCCCTCCATCATGTGAGTGGAGGTAAGGCCGAGGACCCCCACAGAAATGAATGCAGCCTCCACGGATGTGCATGCCAACTCCTCAGTCATCATGCGCAGACGCTCAGTCAGGTCCAACTCTGTGACCCCATGGACTGCAGCCCACCGGGCTCCTCTGTCCATGGGGTTGTGCAGGCGAGAATACTGGAGTGGGTTGCCATTTCCTCCTCCATGGGATCTTCCCTACTCAGGGATTGAACCTGAGTCCCTTGAGTCCCCTGCACTGCAGGCAGACTCCTTACCACTAGCACCACCCAGGAAGCCCAGCTCCCCACAGCAAGCACCCCAAATGCAGCAAAGGCACATCCTGCGCACTCAGTTTCTGGAGACCTATCGCTTTTTAACGATGTGGCCAACACAGCTGGGGCTGCCTCCAATGCAGCAGGTCACACGCCACCCGATTCACAGTCCATCTGCTCCCAACAACCCGGGGTCACCCAGGAACAAACCAGAGCTCAGGGCCCAGCACACTCGGCCTCTCGGCACCGAGGCGGCCTGCCCCGGCCCCGGCCCCGCCCTGCCCAGGTGGCTCGGGGCCAGGTCTTGGTCTCAGATCCCCATCTCCCACGCCTGCATCTCTGACTGGAGGTCACAAGGGTACCTGGCCTGCAGCTGGGCACAAGGTCAGTGAGTTATCACCCGCTCTGCGACAGAGCCCGGAGCAGGGCAAACGCTTGGTCAGTGCTATTTATTTGCTCTATGTCACTTATTTGCTCTATTCATTCACTCTATAAGTAACAACAGGGCAGTGACTATTAACCTGGTTTAACAGCCAGGAGATTGGTCCTGGGGAATTGGGCGGGTGGGGAAGAGAAGGTGGAGCTGGGCGGGCAAGTAACTGGCCCCAGATCACACCAGGAGGGAACCTGAAAGCAAGTTTGCAGCTGCTAAGGTGACCTCACCAGGTGTGCATCTGATCAATGAATGCACAGATCTTTTCAAAACACTGACCTCCCCTGCCTCACTGCCCCCTCCTCCATTCAGCCTCACTGTCTCGCTGGGCAGGAGGGCACAAGGAGACAGAAACAAACCAAACGGGACAACAGAAGCCCTTCTAGAAGGTGTGGAAGCTGCAGGGCATGGGGTGGGGGTGGCACAGGCTGGAGGAGGTTGGGTTGGGGGATGGAGGGCAGGCACGGGAGGCCCAGGCAGAGGTGGGAAGACCGCAGAAGAGCCTCCTCCCAAGGTTCCTTCACCCTGCAGGCAGTGGTGCCCAGAAGAGGAGTCTGGGGAGGGCCTGGGCCAGACGAGACGCTACAGGCAGCAGGTAGGGCCCCAAGGAGGACAGACAGACACACAGATGGATGGAAAGATGGGCAGGAGGCTGCTGAAAGAGCTGTGATGAGCATGCAGTCCTGCTGGAGCCAAGGACAGTGGCCCAGGCAGGGTGAACGGAGCAGCACTGGGGGAGAAGGAGGGTGTTTGGGGGGAGTGCATTGTCAAATATTAATCCCAGAGCCAGATATTAGAGAGACAATATGCTGAATCAATAATTAATAATAACCATGAAATCAAAATGAATCCATCACAAGGGAGAACGTGGGAGTCAGCAGGCAGGGCTTCCGCACAGAGCCTGGGCAGCAGGAGGCTGGTGCGGGTGGGGAAGGACCCAGACAAATCAGAAAAAGCCCTGCAGGGGGTCCCTGCGTGGCCAGGGGGCTTGGGTCCTCACGGGTAAAGTGGGAGCAGCATCTGGCAGCTGGACAACGGCTGCTAAACAGCCAGCGCTAACTCTGCCGCTGCTTCCGGAGCCCTTGGCTAGACCTCCGACAAGGAAAAGTGCACATTGTACCTGAGTTCTCAGGTTGGAACTTCTGTAAAGTCCTAGAATGTGTCCATCAGGGCGGCCACTCATCTCCTTCACTGACATGCACATGAACTGTAACCGCGGCTCATCTCAAACTCTATAAAACATTAACTCCAAGTGCTACCCTCACCTTATTAATAACTCAGAATTTCCAGCTTAACGAACCATTTCAGAATCAACAGGATGACATGCCACGTCCACTAGAATTACCGAATCAGCCTTTGCTGGGGGCAGCGGCCTCTGTCAAGGACGGGAGGCCCTGATGTGGATGGGCAGCAAGGAGCACAACGGGGATCTGATGGTATTTCATTACCAGCGGGGTAGCCGACTTGATTAACATGGGGAGGATCCACCAGAACACAAAGGCCACTGTTCTCCTGGCTTTCATCCTGCTTTAGAAATCAAACAAGAATAGTGTTCTCACTCTGACAGATGTCTGCCAAGAAAATCTCCCCCTAAGTAGACTTTCCTTCAAGTTATCATCCTTACACGTTTCCGAAATGACTTAGCGGTTGAACAACACTGTATTTCTGAAAGCCCTGGCTGTGCCCACCGAGGGCAGTCTGCCCAGGGTCCTGTCCTTTCCTTCCTGCTCCTTCCCCCACCAGCCAGGCCCCTCCTGGGCACCCCCTCCGTGCAGTCAGGGTGCGTGCTCCCAGGAACACACAGTGATCTGACATCAAAGTAAATATAAAGGTAAAATGGTAAACACAAAGCTAAAAGGCGTATGAGCAATGCATGCCCTTCAAGTGCTTTATCTCTCCTCCGAGGTCGGTTATTGATAAAATTGCTTTCTACTTTAATAGAATACATTCAACTGTGGATCTATTAGAGCCAGGAGCCTCATAGGCTATAGTCCATGGGGTCACAAAGAGTCGGACACGACTGAGCGACTTCACTTCACTTCGATCATTTAACAATATACTTAGTAGGTTACAATTTTCATGAATAGACTCTACACTGGCATATTCCAAACTTGCCTATTTTCTACAGCCCAGATGAATGGATAAAGAACACATGGTACATACAGTCAATGGAATATTACTCAGCCATAAAAAGGAATGAAACTGGGTCATCTGTAGTGATGTGGATGAACCCAGAGTCTGTCATACAGGGTGAAATAAGTCAGAAAGAGAAAAACAAGCATCGCTTCTTTAACACTCATACATGGAATCTAGAAAAAGGGTACTGATGGATCTATCTGCAGGGCAGGAACAGAGATGCAGACGTACAGAATGGACTTGAGGACACAGTCGGGGAGGCAGAGGGTGGGACGAGCTGGACAGTAGCTCTGACATACACTCACTAACGACCATGTGTGAAATACACAGCGGGAAGGTGCTGCATCGCAAATGCAGCTTGGTCTGATGCTCTGTGATAAATCAGAGGGTGAGACGGGAGCGGGGAGGGAGGTTCAAGGAGCGGATACCTGTGAGCCTGTGGTTGATTCACTTCACTGTACAGCAGAAATGCACACAACATTGTATAAAGCAACTATAGTACAAAAAAAAGTCTAATAAAATGTCCTAATCTAGGGCAGACTTCAAAAATTCCCTCCAGGGTCATTTATGAATAGCATTTTGTCTGGTTAGATAATAAAGTCACTTTGGGTTGTCTGATTTTACTTAAACTTTGTCCAACTCTATTAGAGTAATAATTAAGACTAACAATTAAATCTTCCAAGCAGGGGTTTTAAAGGATTGATTCTAAAGAGGACACGGCCATATGCTATGGTACTTTTAAAAAAATAAGTACACTGAGATTTTTCTGGGTTGACATTCGGTCCTTTCGAACATTTCATGACCCAGTCCATTGTGAAGGGACGTGGCCCACATCTCCTACACATGTTGCCGCCTGCCCGCACCCCCGGGGATCGGCACTCAGCCATGTGAGGAAGCCTTTCTACAGGTCAGGCAAGTGGCAGAATCAAATGCCAGGGCATCAACAAAGTAGATGCTTCTGTAAAGGATGGTTATCGCTGCTAACTTGAGGCCGAGATACCTGCTATGAGCCAGGATCTCTGAAAGAAATCCCACAAGGGAGATGAAAAACAATTTTATACGTGAAATTTCACTCCATGCAGATCTTTGAGGGTATATTTACTGGACAGATGCAGGTCAAACAATATGGTTTAAATCAAGTTATTAATAGTTATTTTCCTTCCTTAAATAGCTCAGTCCTTAGCTGGGCACTGACTTTTGTTCCAGATGTCTGAGTTGATCATCTGATTATAAACTCACAGATACATCTGGTCTCACTGTCATTAGCAAACGGAGGCACAGTGAGGTCTAAAATGAGTACTAATTCAGTGAAACAAATTCATGTTCAGACTAATAAATTATTCTGGGGGAATATCTTCCAGAAACCAAGCCAGGAAGAGGCCAGGATGCCGGCAGAGGGGAGAGTGAGTCGTGTGAGGACCTGACTGGTATTCCTCAACCTCCTCCGGCTCCCCTCTCCAGCTTCACTGCCCCCTGCTTGGCTCACAGCACCCTCTGGTGGCTTCTTTAATCAGATAGTTAACATGACACTGGATCCACTTGAGGAAACCATTTCGGCACCTTAAAGAAATGCTATTTGCGCCTTGAATACAAGATGCATCCTTCCAGCCCTTCCAGGTCTTCCTCCCTGGCTCCTGGCTCCTGGCATGCAGCTCCTAAAATCCCTGTTATTTCCTAAGTGACAACAGTAAGGGGAGGAGCATCTTTTCTTTATCTGGTCTGTTGTCCTTGCTCCTGAAATAGCTCTCGAGCTACTATTAAAGGTGAAAGAAGTGCTTTTTGTTAACCGTAACAAGACCCGTTTGACTAGACCTGAGTTTATGTGATCAAGTTGACTTCTGGCAAGCCCCCAGACACCTGATGGAGACTGGCTGTCAGATGAACCAGCTGTGTGATTAGAGAGCTGGGACTTTCAGCACCACCCGTGTCCTCCAGGGAGGGGAGAAGGGATAGTGGTTATACAAACAGCCAATGATTTCACCGATCATGCCTGTGTGGTGAGCCTCTACAAAAACCTTAAAGGACTGGACCCTGAGAAGCTTCCAGGTCCGGGTGCAGGTGGGGTGCTGAGAGGGTGACCCGGAGAGCAGGAAGACCCACCCCCTCCCCAGGCACGCTGCCTCGCATCTCCTGCCTGGCCATTCCTGAGCTGCACCCTTTATAACTAGTCAGGACACTGTCTTCCTGACAGTAGGCTGCTTCAGTAAATCGGGTGGGAGATTCACTTCGAGTAATTCTGAGAACAAGATATTCAGCAAGAGAAGAAAAGGAGAATTCTCTTGACAGCACTGTACCTGAAAATTCCCCAACGCACGTGCAAAGGCCAAAGTTCTAACCCATTTCTACCTGGACAAGAACTAAAGGTCTGGCCTGCAAAAGCACTTTCAACTTAAATCATGTTCCCCAGGAGTTACTTCTGTTGACCTCTAAGCAATTAAAATCTTGTACAAATATAATTCAACATGCTGCTGAAATACCTTTTTTTCACACCAATTCATCTTCAATTCTCATGTAATTCCAGTCACATGTATTTAATTTTTAGTATGTAGAGTTGATTGGACATAAGTAAGCAGAAAAAGAAAATCTAGTATTCCACCATTATAGCTGTCTAGAGCATTCTTTTCTGTTCTGATCATGATATTTAAAGATATTCAGCAACTATAAAAGCAAATCACCTAACCACAACTCCAAACAAAAATACAAGGGGAACTCCCAAATCCTATCACTTAAAAAACAAAACAATGTTTTATTTCAGTGGTTAGTATGGACAGGTGGGAAATAAAAACCCTTAGAATTAGTCTGTCTGGCATACACATGGAAATAAATATAAACACAGCATGTGGAGGATCCACAACTCCTCATGTTCTTTGTGTCAACAAGAGAAACATTTCCACAACCTCTGGGACAAAATAGCTTCTTTTTCCTCTCTGACCCTGCAGACAACAGTAATTGCCAAATTCAGTGTGTATTAATTGAGAAATACAGGTCAACAAATTGATTACTTTAACAAACTCTAAGAACCTGCATGGTATTTTTTTCATTGGGGTCAGATATACTCTACAAAGTGCTGCTTGCACTTCTAGGGCAGTTGTGGGGCTCAGAAGGCCCCCTCTTCCAGGACCCAGAGGCCATGTGGTTGGAACCATCACCCAGAGCATCGTCAGGATCAGCTGGTGACATGAAACTGGACAAATACACACACACACACACATCTTGGGACCAATCCAGTTAGACAGAGTGACCATGGTAACACCCCTCCCAATCTGCTGATGCTGGGGAATCTGTGTCTCGCTTTGGATTGATAGCTGGGAGCCTGGTTATTTTTCCTGGAAAGTCTTTCCTTCTCCTAAGTCAGATGCAGGACTGTGCGCTCAGGAAGGAGGCACCATATTTAGTTGTGTGCCTGGCTCCTTGAGAGCTCTGGCCCCTTCTTCTGTTATTAGGAACTGCTCCCAGAACCCTCCCTAGAGCACCCCGCAGCAAGTGAGAGGGCCAGCATCCACCAGGCAGCTCTGTCTGCAGACGACGCAGACCAGCGATCCTCTGCTTTCAAGCAGTCTATAACCAGCTTTCCTCAAAGCCACGTTTAGGTCCACACAGTCCATCCAAGGGCTTCCCTGGTAGCTCAGCTGGTAAAAAAAAAACCCGCCTGCAACGTAGGAGGCCCCGGTTCGACCCCTGGGTCAGGAGGATCCCCTGGAGAAGGGAAAGGCTACCCACCCCAGTGTTCTTGGGCTTCCCTCGTAGCTCATATGGTAAAGAATCTGCCTGCAATGCCGGAGACCTGGCTTCAGAAGATCCCCTGGAGAAGGGAATGGCTACTCCAGTATTCTTGCCTAGAGAATTCCATGGACAGAGGAGCCTGGCAGACTACAGTCCATGGGGTTGCAAAGAGTCAGAAACAAGTGAGCAACTTTCACCTTCACATTCCATTTAAGGGGCTTCCCAGGTGGCGATAGGGGTAAAGAACCCGCCTGCCAATTCAGGAGACATACGAGACGCTGGTTCAATCCCTGGGTCGGGAAAATCTCCTGTAGGAGGGTATGGCAACACACTTCAGTATTCTTGCCTGGAGAATCCCATGACAGGTGAGCCCGGTGGGCTACAGTGCATAGGGTCACAGAGTCAGGCACAACTTAGCACGCACACATGCTTTCCGTCTAAAGAAGTACCAGCCCTTAGGATTGCTTAAGTGTCTACAGCGGGGACTCAGATTCAGTACCATCAAGAAGTGATGGGCTTCCCCCGATGGCTCAGCAGGTAAAGAATCTGCCTGCAATGCAGGAGATGCAGGCTGGATCCCTAGGTTGGGAAGAACCCCTAGAGGAGGAAATGACAACCTACTTCAGTATTCTGTCCTGGAGAATCCCATGGACAGAGGAGCCTGGTGGGCTACAGTCCATAGGGTTGCAAAGAGTCAGATATGGCTGAGCATGCACAGTAACGATAATACAGATGAGAAAGTCTGTGGGCGCTGCTCATGGGTTAGTGACTGTTGGGAGCAGAGGCAGAATAATGAAGGGAACTGGCCAGTCCTGAGAGCTTTGGGCTCCTCCAACCCAGAGGCCACTGCATTTACAGGGACCTTGGACTCCATCTCTGCCTTGGGCTACAAGTTCAGACTCTCTTTGCTCTGACCCCAGGGGAGACACTGTAAAAGACTGCGGCTGCACAGATCCCTCCATCTTCAGTTCAGTTCAGTTCAGTTCAGTTCAGCTCAGTCGTGTCCGACTCTTTGCGACCCCATGAACCGCAGCACGCCAGGCCTCCCTGTCCATCACCAACTCCCAGAGTCCACCCAAACCCATGTCCATTGAGTCGGTGATGGCATCCAACCATCTCATCCTCTGTCATCCCCATCTCCTCCTGCCCTCAATCTTTCCCAGCATCAGGGTCTTTTCCTATGAGTCAGTTCTTCACATCAGGTGGCCAAAGTATTGGAGTTTCAGCTTCAACATCAGTCCTTCCAATGAATATTCAGGACTGATTTCCTTTAGGATGGACTAATTGGATCTCCTTGCAGTCCAAGGGACTCTCAAGAGTCTTCTCCAACACCACAGTTCAAAAGCATCAATTCTTCAGTGCTCAGCTTTCTTTATAGTCCAGCTCTCACATCCATAGATGACCACTGGAAAAATCATAGCCTTGACTAGATGGACCTTTGATGGCAAAGTAATGTCTCTGCTTTTTAATATGCTGTCTAGGTTGGTCATAACCATTCTCCCAAGGAGTAAGCGTCTTCTAATTTCATGGCTGCAGTCACTATGTGCAGTGATTTTGGGGCCCAAAAAAGTAAAGTCTGTCACTGTTTCTCCATCTATTTGCCATGAAGTGATGGGACCGGATGCCTCCATCTTAGGCTCCCTCAATGCATGAGGGTTAACCATGGATGGAGAAAATCAGAATTCCAGGGATGAGTGGCTAAAATCATATCCCTCTCAGGGAAGATGAGGATTCCAACAATCCCAGAAACCTGAAACCCAAAACTCCTCCGTCACCAGCAGCACCCAGGTGTACTGGGTCCCCTCCTCCCGCGCACAGCCTACCCTCAAGGGTTACAGCCCCGTCTGGGCAGCAGGACAGAGTCAAGTTAATGTAGTTCTTGCAACAGCTGATGGCAGAGCCTGGACACATGTCATGTGGGTTCCTGTTCGGTCCGTGAACCTGTTCCCAACATGCTGCACCTCCCTTCCCAGCACAGTGTGGGGAGCACCCTGGGGAAGCCTCCTGCATCGTCTCTTCCTCCCTCCCCGACAGAGGGCAGGGCCATCCTGAGTTAGCGAATTGGTGCTGGCCACGTGCCCTCACATCTCACATCGCTGACTTGTTTGATCCTCCAAACACTAGGGATAATAACAGCTCTTTAGCTGCGAGGCAAATAATCTGGCACTCAGGGGAGTGAAGGTCCCCTGGCTGCAGGAGACGAAGCCCACAGCAGAACTCCAATTTCTTCTCTCAAAAGCGTCAAAGTGCTCATTCCAATTACACAGCAGCCGTTCTGTGACGCTCCTGGAAGGCCAGGCCCCGGCAACTCAGCCCAGGCGAACCCCACAAGCAGGGTTCTTAGCTGAGAGCTGGGCACCTGAGCATGGCTCCTCTGCGCACCTGGCAAGTCTCAGCAAGCATCACTTTTTCCCAAATTTCAGGACTTTGAGAACTTCCTCTAAAACATGGGCTAATGCTCTGACTATTTCTTTGGTGTAAATGGGAAAAGTGGAAACCCAATGAGAACAACAGCAAATGAAATTAACCCAGGGACTTGCAAACTCGGATAAACCAGGTCAAGATACCAGCTGCTGCAAAACAAGTGCAGACACAACATAGTACATGCATTAACTTTTGATGATGTACAAAGACTTTTCTGGAAATAGAAAAGGCATGAAAAATACAACCAAAAGCGGGAATTGTCCCTTTGTTAGGATGACATTGAGCCTACATGGGATCATTGCTTTCTCATCAGTGTCATGAATCCTTTTCCACCATTGACCAAAGGAGACGGACGGCAGACACACTGTCTCCACCTTCCTGAGGGAACATGAGTGGGGTAAGTCCCATTTTGGTCCCAGAGCCCAAGGGAGCCCAAAGGAGCCCAAGTTAGCAAAGCTTCAGACCAAAATGGACAGAGCCTGGTGACCCACTCCAACAGACATGGCCCTGGTCCCAACACCTGGACCTCACTGCATGCGGGAAGAGGGGCAGGCTGGTCCTAGTCAGGCCGCCAGTCTGGGCATTTCTGGGGAGACCTGCCAGCCGCAACCTTTCCCAACACCTCAGCCCCATGAGAAGCCAGCCCTGCATGGGGAGTGCAGAATCCTGTGGTGGGGACAGGAGGGTGACCACAGCTGAAGGAAAGCAGAACACTGCCCCCTGCCCCAGCCAGGCCAGCAAGATGTTGTTCAGACACCTCCTGGATCCATCAGCTGGGGCTCAGTACAGCACCCACTCACCCAGGACTAGAGACTCCACCAGCTGACACTTGGGACGCAAAATTAAACACACGCAATGGCACATTGGGCAGTGGTTTTAAAGCATCTTGGGTCATTGTCCTTTTCTATAACTCGGTTTCTTCTCCAGTTGAAAATTTTCTACATGAACAAGGCTTACTTTAAATCAGAAATGGGTATTTACACTTGAAAATATATCTGACTCTGAGGCTGGGCGGCCAAAGGAACTGGAATTAGAGCTCAAAATAGAAAATGGTTTTAGTTTGTTTGCAACTATCATTGTCTCAGCCTAATCAAAAAGGGAGTCAGGGCAGGGAGGGGGTACTTCCTTGGTGGTCCTGCAGTTAAGACTTTACCTTTCAATGAAAGGGATGTGGGTTCAATCCCTGGTCAAGAGGCTAAGATCCCACATGCCTCATGGCCAAAAAATCAGAACATAAAGCAGAAGCAATACTGCAACAAATTCAAGAAAGACTGAAAATGATCCACATCAAAAACATCTTAAAAAGGGGAGGATGAGAAACACAAATCAGGTATACCTCAGTGCTCATCTTGCAATGAAAAATCTGGGTTTATTAATGTTCGATTAAGAAGCTTCAATAATTAGGTCAAATAATTTAGATAAAACCTGTTTTTTCTTCTATGAGCTGTTTTTAAAAAGTAAAAGCAGGTACAGTTCAGTTCAGTTCAGTCGCTCAGTCATGTCCAACTCTTTGCGACCCCATGAATTGCATCACGCCAGGCCTCCCTATCCATCACCAACTCCCGGAGTTTACCCAAACTCATGTCCATCGAGTTGGTGATGCCATCCAACCATCTCATCCTCTGTCGTCCCCTTCTTCTCCTGCCCCCAATCCCTCCCAGCATCAGGGTCTTTTCCAATGAGTTAGCTCTTCGCATGAGGGGGCCAAAGTATTGGAGTTTCAGCTTCAGCATCAGTTCTTCCAATGAACACCCAGGACTTATCTCCTTTAGGATGGACTGGTTGGATCTCCTTGCAGTCCAAGGGACTCTCAAGAGTCTTCTCCAACACCACAGTTCAAAAGCATCAATTCTTCGGCACTCAGCTTTCTTTATAGTCCAACTCTCACATCCATACATGACCACTGGAAAAACCATAGCCTTGCCTAGACGGACCTTTGTTGGCAAAGTAATGTCTCTGCTTTTTAATATGCTGTCTAGGTTGGTCATAACTTTCCTTCCAAGGAGTAAGTGTCTTTTAATTTCATGGCGGCAATCACCATCCGCAGTGATTTTTGTACACACCTCCCTAAAAATGGAAAGTGAGACTTCACAGATGTTCACACATCCGTGTTCAGAGCAACATGACGCAGGAGAGCTGAGAAAGTTCTCGAGTCCAGCTATGAGCAGATACACCAAATGCATGAGGCTGAGCTGCACGACCAGACTGCACTTATTACTGAAGCAGAAGGAAACTGACACCCGCGACCACATGGGTGAACCCTGAGGGCACCACGCCGAGAGAGACAAGCCTGTGAGCATGAGCGGACAAATACTACGTGCTCATGATCGAACCTGTATGAGGAAACTCATACAGTCCAACTCATGGAGACAGGAAGCAGAATGGCGGGTGCCAGTGACTGAGCTGGGGGTGGGGAATAGTAGCAGTTATTTACTGGGCGTAGAATTCCAGTTCTGAAACTGACAAGAGTGCTGTGCATGAACGGTGGTGATAGTTGCATTGGGTGAATTTACTGAAAATTACTGAGTTGCATATTTAAAAATGGATAAGATGGAGATTTTATGTTAGGCATGTTTTAACACAAAAAAATATAATAATAATATAAATGTAAAAATAATAGTAAAAGCATTTTTAAAATTGGAATGTTTATAATATTCTCAAATGGTGCTGGTTTAGTCGCTAAGTCATGTCCAACTCTTGCAACCCCATGGACTGTAGACCGCGGGACCTCTGACCATAGGATTCTCCAGGCAAGAATACTGGAGTGGGTTGCAATTTCCTTCTCCGGGGGATCTTCCAGACCCAGGAATCAAACCTGGGTCTCCTGCGTTGCAGGCGGATTCTTTACCAACTGAACTACAATGTGGCCACTTAAGGTCTTTTTCTGGCTAATCTACTTGTGTGCCTTTGGGAAGTCCTTGCTAAACCTGCCTGCATGGAACCAATGCCCCGTACTTGGACCTCACAGGCAAGGCGTCGTGGATTACACCCCGTAACACAGCACATCCCAGGGGACACCCGGCTGGCCCAAAGCCTCCAGCCCTGCCCCTGGTGGACAGACGCCCCTGGCCTCCATTCTGCGTACCTGAGGTCCTCACTTCTCCCCAGCAGAAAGCCACTCGCCTCCTGCTCCCTGTCTGCACGCGTGTGACTTCCTCCACCAGCAGAAAGACAAGGCCATCACAGGGGTGGGCTCTGGAGTGGGCCCAGGGTGACCAGTGGGGCCAGGAGTTTAGTGCGAAGAGTCCAGGGTCCATCTCAGGAGAGAGGTATTTCATCTAAGAGATGGAGCACCTAGCCAGGAGGTAAAATAAGATTTGGGATGTGCCCAGGCCATGGAGGTTGAGGGCCATGTGGGAGCCCCTGGGGCTGGCTTCTCGGGTGACCGGTCAGGGAGACTGGCTCATGAAGGTACATTCATTTCCCAAGTTAAACGAAACTTGAATTCCTCTTTCCAATTAACACTAAACTTCAGTACATACTTGTATACTTCTCCACTAATGCTGTGGACTGTGACAGGTACGTATTCAACTGTATCTGTGCACATCCTCCAAGAAGGTGTTGGTGTTATGAGGGGCTCATGCAGAGCCCAGCCAGCAACAGAGGCTGAACAGACAGACCTGCAGAAACAGCCAGTCTGCATCCTCCCACACAGCCAGGCCTCACCCATCTCACCGGAGCAGCTGGAAGGGGCCTGGATGCTGACTGCAGTGACTTTCTGGGAGAAGGCCAGGCTGCATCTCACCATCAGGTGTGTGCCACCAGGAGGCTGCAACACGTGGAGGGCAAGATGTGCAGAGTCTCCGGGGCAGATAAAAAGGCAAATATAGACATCTTGGCAGCCGGACACATCGGCCCTACCACCAGAGCAGACAAGCAAAAAGTCATGAGTGATTGATCATTCTGGACTCTGACTCCTGTGAGATGCACTCGTTCAATCTATGTCTTAGAGACTGCAGAATGATTCCATCCAAAATATAAATCAGGAAAACAAGGAAAGCTACACATTCCACTCAGAGTTCCCATTCACTGACATCCAAGAGCTTGCCTCTGATTTTCCCTGAAGAGTGTAAGTTCCCGTTCTTTCTTGGATTTTTATCCTGCCATACTGTTGCCAGGAAGGGCCTGGACATCACACAAGCTTCTCTCAGGTCTTTTAAGACTGTTCGTGCTCTGCACCAAAAGGTTACACCTGCCACGCAGGGAACAAGGCCTCGGGCTACAAATTGCAGGGAAAAAAGTACAGATTCTACTGTGCAATCTCTATTTTTCCTAAGAGGACAACTGGGGGGTGGGGGGTGGGGAGAAGAGAAACATACAAATATTACACAAAAAGGGCAAATGATTAATTGTACCTTTCTCAAGTCTGCCTTAATGATTTGTTTCTTCTGAGCCTTCTGGTTTTGATTCCCAATTCTTCTATTACATCATAAATCAGGCAGAAGCCTGGGTGCAAGAAATGATGCAATAACTTGTCATTCTGCAAGTTCCCATTCTCCATTAATCCTAAAAATATTAATCTGAGAACAATGGAATTGAACAGGGAAAATCCAGGTCCCAGTCCAAAAGTCTGTCAACTTACTGGCACTGTACTCACAAACCTGGCAAAGTTTTCAAGATAAACTAAACACCTGGAGATCCTGATCCCACTTGACATTAACTCTCTATGATCCTGAGAATTTATCTCCATAAATGCAAATTTCCTTCAGGTTGTAACCCATGTTTTTCTTCATTCAACAAATATCCCGTGAGCACCCACTGTATCTCTGACACTGTTCCAGCAACTGGAAATACAAACATTAACAAAACAGACAAGAATTCTGCCACCGGAACATAGTGTAGTCCTAGGCAACACACTCTGGAAAAGAAATACAAAGTTGCAAAGAAAGAGCTGAAACTTCTTTCACCACCTCTGGAAAAATAACTCCCTCCTGAAGAAGCTAAAACAAGCTCTGGGGTAGGGGGTGAGGGGATGGAGACATCCTGGAGACTGGGCTCCTCACGGAGGGGTGACCTCAGGCCCAACAGAGCATCTTACAAGAGGGCTTAGGGACACGGGGGCAGCTGACGTGGCAAGGAGGGCAGTCCGTCCTCGGGTGGAAACAGCCTTGGTAGAGTTAATGAACTATCTAAACCAGAGAAGGATCCCAGAGGCCAGCTGCTCTCCCAGGACTGCTGTACTCACTACTTGGCAGAGAGGATCTTACAACGAAATCCCAGTTATGTAAGACAAGACAGTGAAGAGGAGGGCACTCAGCTTCATGAAGAGGCCAACTTCTCGGGGATGGGGAAAGTCCTTTCAGGAGAACGTACTGGGTGATTCCAAGAAAGGGCACATCTCCCAGAACTGCAATGCCCAGGAGAGAGGAGCTGTCCTCCCAGGAGGTGATGGAAACAGGGCTTAAGTGGAAAGACAGGACATTCAGGATGGGGCAGGTGGGGTTGTGGAGATCCTCCCCTCTGGATTCTGTCTGATGAGCACGCCCCCGAGGAGGCTTGCTTGTGAGAACAGGTTCCTGGGACTCGCCTTGATTCATTCTGAATCCAAATCTCTGGAGTGGGATCAGGGGAACAAACAGAGTTCCTAAGTGAGGGCTTATGAGTCTTGTGGTAAGAAAAACAATAGCACATGTATAAGCGGCACCTTCTGAACAACGTCCCAGGAGAAGGAAGACTCATGATGGTCTGTTTTGGAATTTGGGCTCGATGGATAGGAATTCTGGAGAAGCAATCCCAGAGAGAGGTTGCATGTACTGAACCCATGAGAGAGGGTCTTGATTTTTACTTTCTGCACATATACCATTGCACTTATTAATGATGATGACACACAAGAGCTAGCGTGCTTTGACCACCTACAAAGCCCCCGGTTTTATGCCAGGCACGGCTTATAGCTCAAGCAATTTTCAATCTTTCTAGCAAAACAGCCAAATAGGCATATTTAAGATTTCAGAAGAAGCAGCCGAGGTGCAGGGTCACTCAACTCCCAAGATGGAGTTAGTGTTAGTTGCTCAGTTGTGTCTGACTCTTTCGTGACCCCATGGCCTGTAGCCCAGCAGGCTCCTCTGTCTGTTCATAGGTTTAATCAGGGAAGAATACTAGACTAGGTTGCCCATCCCTTCTCCAGGAGATATTCCTGACTCAGAGATCAAACCCAGCTCTCCCACATCGCAGGCTGATTCTTTAGTGTTTGAGCCACCATGGACGGACAGGGAGGTTAAACCCAGCTTCAAGGGTGGACAGACCGCTTCCCTGGTACACTGGAATTTTAACTTTCTTCAGCTGTTTTCCTATCCAACTTTAGTTTTAGCTTTATTTCTTAGTGACATCATTCTTTGTCACTAACCTTGAGTTTCTAGAGGCTGGACCTGCATGGCCCCCTACCTGACTTCACTGCTGGCACACAGGAGGTGGTCAGCGGATGACAGCTGAGGATGTGGAGTGGAGTTACCAAGTCTCCATAAATCACACTACAGAACTCTACAGGTCAGACAGGCAGAGTTCCCAAACTCTCTGGGGTTTGCTGAGTCCCCAGTCCCTCCATTCCTTCTAGAAAGGCCTACCAGACAGGTCACGTCCAGGCCACCAGGTGAATAAAAGGCAGAGGCTATAATTCCATTAGGGATGGAGGGCTATATGAGGCCTGGGATGTCCTGCAGGAAGCATCACCAGTCAGGTCAGGCCTCTGCTGTCCCTGACCATAGCAGGCCCGCCTGGCCATCCACAAAGTCGCAGGAACCACAGAAGGATCTGCCTCTGTCTCGGTTCAGGACGTGCAGCTGCTGCCACGGGCCCCTGGTGGGCACCTCCCTCTTGGCGCGCACGTTCTTCCTGGCACAGATGCACTGCGCTGGGCAGAAGGCTCACTTCCCATCACTGCCTCTTCACTCCAGCACCATGTAAGCCAAGTATGGGTCCTTCTAGGTACCAGGAGCCTCACGATGTATGATCACTCTCTCCTTAAACCACTGCCTTTAGTCCCAAGCTCTGCCCGCAGATCACGCTGGAACATGAGCAGCTGGCATTTCGTGGGATGCTGGGTGCTGCCTTGGGCAGGAGTCCACTTACAGATGGAAAGTGGAAAAAAGGGAAGGCTTTATAGGTCCTGAACTCACTGCTCCTGGCTCCAAGTTCCCACATGGCAGAGCCTAATTCAGGTTTTCAGTTCAGTTCAGTCACTCAGACATGTCCAACTCCTTGCAAGCCCATGGACTGCAGCATGCCAGGCCTCCCTGTCCATCACCAACTCCTGGAGTTTACTCAAACTCATGCCCATCGAGTCGGTGATGCCACCCAGCCATCTCATCCTCTGTCATCCCCTTCTCCTCCTGCCCCCAACCCCTCCCAGCATCAGGGTCTTTTCAAATGAGTCAGCTCTTCACATCAGGTGGCCAAAGTATTGGCGTTTCAGCTTCAGCATCAGTCCTTCCAATGAATATTCAGGACTGATTTCCTTTAGGATGGTCTGGTTGGATCTCTTTGCAGTCCAAGGGATTCTCAAGAGTCTTCTCCAACACCACAGTTTAAAAGCATCAATTCTTCGGTGCTCAGCTTTCTTTATAGTCCAACTCTTATATCCATACATGACTACTGGAAAAACCATAGCTTTGACTAGATGGACCTTTGTTGGCAAAGTAATATCTCTGCTTTTTAATATGCTGTCTAGGTTGGTTATAACTTTCCTTCCAAGGAGTAAGTGTCTTTTAATTTCAGTCACCATCTACAGTGATTTTGGAGCCCCCAAAAATAAATTCAGTGTTTTATTTAATAACTATTCTCTGTCTCTGGGCTTCCCTGATAGTTCAGTTGGTAAGGAGTCTGCCTGCAATGCAAGAGACCCCAGTTCAACTCCTGGGTTGGGAAGATCCACTAGAGAAGGGATAGGCTGCCCACTCCAGTATTCTTGGGCTTCTTTTGTGGCTCAGCTGGTAAAGAATCCACCTGCAATGCAGGAGACCTGGGTTCAATCCCGGGGTTGGGAAGATCCCCCGGAGAACAGAAAGGCTACCCACTCCAGTATTCCGGCCTGGAGAATTTCATGGACTGTACAGTCCATGGGGTCATAAAGAGTTGGACACAACTGAGTGACTTTCACTTTCACTTCACTTTCTCCATCTCTCTGTCTGAGCCACCAGGGAAGCTCAAACCTATGGTTTTCCCTGTAGTCATGTATGAATGTGAGAGCTGGACCATAAAGAAGGCTGAGCGCCGAAGAATTGATGCTTTTGAACTGTGGTGTTGGAGAAGACTCTTGAAGAGTCTCTTGGACTGTAAGCAGATCATACAAGTCAACCCTAAAGGAAATCAACTCTGAATATTCCTTGGAAGGACTGATCTGATGCTCCAATAACTTTGGACATCTGATGCAAAGAGCCAACTCATTGGAAAAGACCCTGATTTTAGGAAACATTGAGGGCAGGAGGAGAAGGGGGTGACAAAGGATAAGATGATTGTATGGTGTCACTGACTCAATTGACATGAGTTTGAGCAAACTCTGGGAGATAATGAAGGACAGGGAAGCCTGGTGTGTTGTAGTCAATGGCATTGCAGGGAGTCAGACACAACTCAGCAAGTGAACAACAACAAATTCTCTGTCTGCTGTGACCAACACACTGCACAGAGGTCAGCAGAGTGATTTTCAGAAAGAGTGGGGGGAGTCACTACAGGAGATGTGCTGTGGCATCTCAGGTCACCTGTAGTACACCCCTGAGGTATCTCTCCGATATCACAAGTTTAGACAGCCAAGGCCCAGAGAGGTTAAAACACACACACAACCTCACACAGCTATTAGCCAAGTCTTGATTTTTGCTTCAGTTTGGCTAAAGAACCAACAGTTTCTTAGTTTTCCCCAAAGATTAAAAACAAAAACAAAAGATCCCTGATCTCAAGGAACCTAGAAATACATAAGAAAGACACATATGTGTTTGGCATGCCATGAAACAAAGTGTAATAAGTTTGGGCAAAAGTAAAAAGCCACAGGAGAAACTCCAAGAGGAAGCAGCTTATTTAAGAGGCAGGTGCCCTGGAAGGTGGTCACGGCGCCTGAGTCAGGACGGAAGGAAGGAGCAGGGTGTCAGAATGGAGAAGAACTGCCGGTGTTAGCAGCGGGGTGGGGTGAGGGTGCACAGGCGGAGGGAGAGGCCAGAGTGGAACGTCTGTGCCGCTGATGCCCAGGGGACACGTGTGCAGGGACAGTGTGAGGAGAAGCCAGAGGGAGAGTGAGGTCTCGCCAGGCGGGCCCCTGAATATTGCAGCGGCAGCAGCTGGCCATTCATTCTGTAGCCACACCGGGATCCGAAAGGGCCAGAGAGAAGCCCAGCAGCCACAGGGCAGAGCCAGATGGGAGATCAGGGAGAAAACGCGCAGAGAACGGCTTCGCACACAAAGGCTCCCGAGGCTTCAGAGAGGGAGGGGCTGTGCTAACTGGTCTTTGTCACTGCACATCTGCAATCAACACAACTCCCCATATGGAAGACTCACACGGGAATGCAGGATCCTTCTGACCCACGGGTGCCTTCAGAAATCCTTTAAACCAGTATCTACAAAGTCCAGCTATGGACAAAGCACTTCAGCAGAACCTTTGAAATCAGTAAGACATGCTTCCTGCCCTTAAGATATGCATCATCTCAGGGGAAAGGGGAAAACTATGAGACACGAAGTAACACTTAGAAGGCGGCTTTTCTGTACAGGTGTGTGTTACGTTTCCCCTCCATTATCTCAAAATGCAAAGCAGGAGAGACTTGTGTTGATTCCAGCTTCACTGCCATGTGACTTCTCTGTCATTTCTGGACGAGTGCTGACCTCGGTTTCCCCTCCAGTGGCTTTGATGACTAGATGACAAAATGCGACATGCATAGGACTCCAAGTTGTCATCATCATCACTATTATTAATTTTCACAATAATTATGCAAGATGGGTGTATGCAAACGAATAATCTATTCTGCAAGGTGCTTACAAACTTGCCCACTGTCACAGGGCAAGATAAACCAAGAGGCAGAGCAACCGCCTCATGCCTGGCCGTCCCCAGCATCTGGGGACATCAGAACGGTTCCTGAAGGGGAACATCCAAAACAAGATGATCTTTATGGATCTATATTACCAGCTCTGGTAAATGACAGTCTTTTTAAATTTTTGTCTTTTCTGCTCAGCAAACAGACTACTCCATGAAATACTGGGGTTTCTGAAATGGCCCCACTCTACATCTTTTCTCTGCACTTACACTGCCCCTAGAAAAAAGCACCCCACCAAATACAACTGTGCATTAAAACTGCACCCTAATAACAAGACTTCTGGTCTAAAGAAAACCCAGAGAAGTAACCAAAGCAGAAAAGAGCTGTGGCGGGGTGACAGGACCACTGGAAGCCAGAGTCCAGAAGGCATTCCTTGATTCTGGGAGACAAAGTCTGGATTTTGGAGTCTCCTTCTCAGTCAGGGAACTGATCCTGTTTTTGAGGTTCAAGACTCCAGGGATCATGGGTGATGTTTTGGTCACATCTCGGGAGGCTTGGCCGTGTGCACACATGGTCCCATCTCCAGAGAGAATGTGGTCACAGCGCACGTGCAGGTGGATTTCAAACCTCTCTGCTCCTCAGGGCATTTCCGCTCATCTTCCAAGTGGAGCAAGACATGGCTGGACCACTCAGCTTCAGTGCTGAGCAAGTATTCTTGCTCAGACACAACTGTTTAAAACAAGAAAAGGCCAAACTTCCAAAACGCACAATTTTCTGAAATCTCACATCTCAAAAATATTGTCAAGAAAGAGCTAAACAGAATTCCCATAGTATTAAGAAATTCCACTCCTAAATATGTACCCAGAGGAATTGACAGCAGAGACTAGAACAGCTATCTGCACATCCACGTTCCTCAGAGTATTATTCACAGCCGCCAAAAGGCAGAGGCCAACCGGGGGTAGGCTGGCAGATGAAATGATAAATACATACAGTCTATAGACAACAAAATATGATTCAGCAAGAAGAACGAAATTCCCACACACGCTACAACCAAGATGAACCCTGACAATATTATACTAAGTAAACAAGCCAGACACAAATGGACAAGTGAGCCCACTCACAGGAAGTACCTAGAAAAGGCAAACACAGAGCGACACAGAAGTGCCAGGAGCTGAGGGACTCCCACTTAACGGGTACAGAGTTTCTACTCGGGATGATACAGAATTTTCCAAATAGACAGTGGTGAAAACTGCACAACACGATGAATGTCATGAATGCCATTAAAACGTACACTTGAAAATGGTTAAGATGGTAAATGTTATCCTATGGATATTTTACCCTAATAAAAACATATTTTTAAAATACTGTCCAGATAGTAATTCCAGCTATTGCAAAACCACCCACTGTCCAAGGAAGAGCATCCCTTCTGTAGCCTGCTGCTGGGAAACGTCTGAAGCGTGTTTAGCAACCCTCACACAAAAATAAGCTGCTTATGTTAGGAATGAGCTAACAGAAACCAGCGTGTAAATCCTCTTTGCCAGAGGGAAGGAACAGGTCAAGGAAAGTCACAGCAAATCTTTTAGTCTAAACATCAAGTCCCTTGCAAAGGACCAGATCAAACACATCACTGACACCTGAGGCCCAGAGGCAGAGCATCTGGGTGCCTGAGGATTAAGGAAGCACCAGAGAACAGCGCTCTGTCTCCGTCACACGATGTCCTGTGCCCGGAGGAGTCTTAGGAAGAGCTTCTGGAGCGGAGGTACTAAGGGAAGGAGGGTAGGCTAAGGAACGCAGGAGGGGTTCCCCACAGGCAGGCTGCAGAACCACCCCATCTGGGGGGGCTCCACCTCCGTGCTGCACTGCGCGATGGCTGCAAACCCCAGCCCTCCCCCCTACACACACACACACACACACACACACACACAGACACGACACATGCACACAGACATACAGGGCTGCTGGGGAGCTAGACGAATGCTGAGCATGTGGCGCTGGGATGCACTTGAGAGAGAGAAAAAGAAAGAAAGCGTTAGTCACTCAGTCGTGCGCCACTCTTTGCGATACCATGGACTATAGCCCGCAAGGCTCCTGTGTCCATGGGATTTCCTAGGCAAGAATACTGCAGTGGGTTGCCATTCCCTTCTCCAAGGGATCTTCCTGACCCAGGGATTGAACCCAGGTCTCCTGCATTGCAGGCAGATTCTTTACCTTCTAAGCCACCAGGGAAGCCCTGCTTTACTCCACATCACACGCCTGGAGAAGAGGCTCCCTCCAGCCCTGCCAAGCCAACCTCCAGGTTTCCATGTGAAATGAGAATCTAGCATCAGATACACAGCATGATGGCCTTTTCTGCAAACTGCTCTTGCTTTTTGCCAGTTTTTCTATTTGACTGTTTCTCTCACATATAGGACTTTTCTTTCTTCCTTTCTTTTTTTTATAGTAACGAATTATGACCAACCTAGACAGCATATTAAAAAGCAGAGACATTACTTTGCCAACTAAGATCGGTCTAGTCAAGCCTATGGTTTTTCCAGTGAGAGTTGGACTGTGAAGAAAGCTGAGCACCAACGAATTGATGCTTTTGAACTGTGGTGTTGGAGAAGACTCTTGAGAGTCCCTTGGACTGCAAGGAGATCCAAACAGTCCATCATAAAGGAGATCAGTCCTGGGTGTTCATTGGAAGGACTGATGTTGAAGCTGAAACTCCAATACTTTGGCCACCTCATGCGAAGAGCTGACTCATTGGAAAAGACCCTGATGTTGGGAGGGATTGGGGGCAGGAGGAGAAGGGGACGACAGAGGATGAGATGGCTGGATGGCATCACTGACTCAATGGACATGAGTTTGAGTGAACTCTGGGAGTTGGTGATGGACAGGGAGGCCTGGCGTGCTGTGATTCATGGGGTTGCAAAGAGTTGGACACCACTGAGCGACTGAACTGAACGGAACTGAACTGTGGTTCACTGAAGAAGCAAATCGCAAACCATTCCAGTATTCTTGCTGTGAGAACTTTGTAAAAAAATATGAAAGGCAAAACGATAAGACACTGAAAGTTGAGCCCCCCAGGTTGGAAGGTGTCCAATATGCTACTAGGGAAGAGTGGAGGGCAATTACTAATAGCTCTAGGAAGAATGAAGTGACTGAGCCAAAGCAGAAATGATGCTCAGTTGTGGGTGTGTCTGGTGGTGAAAGTAAAGTCCAATGCTGTGAAGAACAGTATTGCAAAGGAACCTGGAATGTTAGGTCCATGAATCAAGGTAAATTGGACGTGGTCAAGCAGGAGATGGCAAAGAGTGAACATTGACATGAACTAAAATGGAAGGGAACGGGCAAAGTCAATTCAGATAACCATCATATTTACTTCTGTGGGCAAGAATCACTTTGAAGAAAGGGAGCATCCCTCATAATCGACAAAAGAGTCCAAATGCAATACTTGGGTGCAATATCAAAAATGACAGAATGAGCTCAGTTCATTTCCAAAGCAAACCATCCAACATTACAGTAATTCAAGTCTATGCCCCAACCATAAGGACAAAGAAGCTGAAGTCGAACGATTCCATGGAGACCTATAAGACCTTCTAGAACTAACACCAAAAAAAGATGTTCTTTTCATCATAGGACATCTTAGTTCTCAGAAAACTAAGATCATGGCATCTGGCCCCATCACTTCATGGCAAATAGATGGGGAAACAGTGGAAACAGTGTCAGACTTTATTTTGGGGGGCTCCAAAATCACTGCAGATGGTGACTGCAGCCATGAAATTAAAAGATGCTTACTTCTTGGAAGGAAAGTTATAAGCAACCTAGCTGCTGCTAAGTCGCTTCAGTTGTGTCCGACTTTGTGCGACCCCATAGACGGAAGTCCACCAGGCGCCCCCCCCACCCCCAATCCCTGGGATTCTCCAGGCAAGAACACTGGAGTGGGTTGCCATTTCCTTCTCCAATGCATGAAAATGAAAAGTGAAAGTGAAGTCGCTCAGTCGTGTCCAACTCTTATCGACCCCATGGACTGTAGCCTACCAGGCTCCTCCATCCATGGGATTTTCCAGGCAAGAGTACTGGAATGGGGTGCCATTGCCTTCTCTGTAACCAACCTAGATAGCATATTAAAAAGCAGAGACATTACTTTCCCAATAAAGGTCTGTCTAGTCAAGGCTATGGTTTATCTAGTGGTCATGTATGGATGTGAGAGTTGGACTATAAAGAAAGCTGAGCACCAAAGAATTGATGCTTTTGAACTGTGGTGTTGGAGAAGACTCTTGAGAGTCCCTTGGACTACAAGGAGATCCAACCAGTCCATCATAAAGGAGATCAGTCCTGGGTGTTCATTGGAAGGACTGATGCTGAAGCTGAAACTCCAATACTTTGGCCTCCTCAGGCGAAGAGCTGACTCATTGGAAAAGATCCTGATGCTGGGAGGGATTGGGGGCAGGAGGAGAAGGGGACGACAGAGGATGAGATGGTTGGATGGCATCACCGACTCAATGGACATGAGTTTGGGTAAATTCCCGGAGTTGGTGATGGATATGGAGGCCTGATGTGCTGCAGTCCATGGGGTTGCAAAGTCAGACACGACTGAGCAACTGAACTGACTGAACTTCATCACAAGGGACTGGAATACAAAAGTAGAAAGTCAAGAGATACCTTGAGAACCGGCAAGTTTGGCCTTGGAGTACAAAATGAAGCAGGGCAAAGGTTAACAGTTTTGCCAAGAGAACACACTGATCATAGCAAACACTGTCTTCCAACAACACAAGAGAAGACTCTACACATGGACATCACCAGATGGTCAATACCAAAGTCAGATTGATTATATTCTTTGCAGCCGAAGAAGGAGAAGCTCTAAACAGTGAGCAAAAACAAGATCGAGAGCTGACTGTGGCTCAGATCATCAGCTCCTTATTGCAAAATTCAGGCTTAAATTGAAGAAAGTAGGGAAAACCAGTAGGCCATTCAGGTTTGACTTAAATCAAATCCCTTATGATTATACAGTGGAGGTGACAAATAGATTTTAGGGATTAAATCTGGTAGACAGAGTACCTGAAGAACTATGGACAGAGGTTTGTAACACTGTATAGAAGGCAGAGACCAAAACCACTCCAAAGAAAAAGAAATGCAAGAAGGCAAGTGGTTGTCTGAGAAGGTTTTATAAATGGCCGAGAAAAGAAGAGAATGAAAGGCAAGGGAGAAATGGAAAAATAAAGCTAACTGAATGCCGGGTTACAGAGAATAGCAAGGAGAGATAAGAAAGCCTTCTTCAGTGAACAATGCAAAGAAATAAGAGGAAAACAATACAGTGGGAAAGACTAGAAATCTCTTCAAGAAAATTAGAGATACCAAGGGAACATTTCATGCCAGGATGGGCTCAATAAAGGACAGAAATGGTATGGAGCTAACAGAAGCAGAAGGGATTAAGAAGAGCTGGAAAGAATATTAAAAGAACTATACAAAAAAAGTATTAATAACTCAGATAACCAAGATGGTGTGATCACTCACCTAGAGCCAGACATCCTAGAGTGTGAAGTGGGCCTTAAGAAGCATTACTGTGACAAAGCTAGTGGAAGTGATGGAATTCCAGCTGAGCTATTTCAAATCTTAAAAGATGATGCTGTTAAAGTGCTGTACTCAATATGCCAGAAAATTTGGAAAACTCAGCAGTGGCCACAGGACTGAAAAAGGTCAGTTTTCATTCCAATCCCAAAGAAAGGCAATGCCAAAGAATGATCAAAGTACCACACAATTGCACTTATCTCACAGATTAGCCAAGTAACACTCAAAATTCTCCAACTGAGGCTTCAATACTACATGAACCGAGAACTTCCAGATGTTCAACCTGGATTTAGAAAAGGCAGAGAAACCAGAGATCAAACTGCCAACAATCATTGGATTATGGAGAAAGCAAGAGAGTTACAGAAAAACATCTACTTCTTTTTCATTGACTATGCTAAAGCCTTTGAGTGTGTGGATCACAACAAACTGTGGAAAATTCTTAAAGAGATGGGAATACCAGAGTCCTTTACCTGCCTCCTGAGAAGCCTGTATGCAGGTCAAGAAGCAACATAGAACCAGACATGGAACAACTAACTGGTTCAACATTGGGAAATGAGTATGACAAGTCTGTATATTGTCACTCTGCTTATGTAATTTTTATGCAGCATATATCATGCACTATGCAGGGCTGCATGAATCACAAGCTGGAATCAAGTTTGCCAGGAGAAATATCAATAAACTCAGCTATGCAGATGATACCACTTTAATGGCAGAAAGTGAAGAGGAATTAAAGAGCCTCTTGATGAGGGTAAAAGAGGAAAGTGAAAAAGCTGGCTTGAAACTAAACATTAAAAAAACTAAGATCATGGCCTCTTGGTCCCTCCCTTCCTGGCAAACCGAAGGGGAAAAAGTGGAAGCAGTGACAGACTTTATTTTCTTGGGGTCCACAATCACTGTGGATGGTAACGTCAGCCATGAAATTAAAGGACACTTGCTCTTTGATAGAAAGCTATTACAAATCTAGACAGTATATTAAAAAGCAGAGACATCACTTTGCCAACAAAGGTCTGTATACTCAAACCTATGGCTTTTCCAGTAGTCATGTGCAGATGTGAGGGTTGGACCATAAAGAAGACTGAGCACTGAAGAGTTGATGCTTTCAAACTGTGGTGCTGGAAAAGATTCTTAAGAGTCCCTTGGACAACAAGGAGATCAAATCAGTCAATTCTAAAGGAAATCAACCGTGAGTATTCACTGGAAGGACTGATGCTGAAGCTCTAATACTTTGGCCACCTGATGCAAAGAGTCAACTCATTGGAAAAGACCTTGATTTTGGGGAAGATTGAGAGCAGGAGGAGAAGAGGGCAGCAGAGGATGAGCTGGTTGGATGGCATCACCGACTCAATGGACATGAGTCTGAGCAAACCCTGGGAGATAGTGAAGGACAGGGAAGCCTGGCATGCTGCAGTCCATGTCACAAACAGTTGGACACAACTTAGTGACTAAGCAACAGCAAAGTCTTATTTAGAAACTTCCTTCTCAGCCTGAAGGCATAAAGATGCTCACTTCTCATTAGTTCTTCCTATTAGGAGAGATGTAAAAGTATTGCTTTTACTTTTAAAGAGTCACTGACCTGCAATTGATGATTGTGGATCATGGATGGCAGGGACCCAGGCAGTCCCCCAACTCCTGTCCTTGCTCAACTCTGGAGGAGTCTGGGGCCCCCTGTCCTCAGGGATCTGCCACAGTTTCTCTGCAGCATGCTGCTTCTGTAACTGTGTGGGTCTCCTTATGGGATGTCTATTTGTCCACCCATGACACGCAACATGCTTTGCTAATGGCCATGCCTCATAAGCAGCCTTGCTGCCTGATGGTGCGAATCACCTTTTTTGTCTCCCTGTGCTTTGCTCATATTCTAATTTGTCTCTGCTGTTATTGGCTTTCACTCGCCCATATTAGACAAAAGAACCATCTGTCAAGTCACACCAAAACGACTCAAAACTTGGTTTCAACTGTACTAAATTTAAAGATTAACTTGGGAAGATGTAACACTCTCATAATTTGTCTTATGATTTGTGAACATATGATTACTCTCCACGTATTCAGGTGTTTTTTATGTCCTTTAACAATATCTTATAACGTCCAGTAATCTAATTGAATTTATTTCTAGATACCTTAAATTTTCATAATTATGTAAAGTGGGATTTCTATTTGCATTGGTGGTGGTTTAGTCGTTCAGTTGTGTCCGACTCTTGTGACCTCATGGACCGTAACCCACCAGGCTCCTCTCTCCATGGGATTTAACCAGGTGAAAATATTGGAGTAGGTTGCCATTTCCTTCTTCAGGGGATCTTCCCCAGTCAGGGATCAAATCTGGGTCTCCTACACCAGCAGACTCTACCAACTGAGCCACTGGGGAAGCTGTTGCACAAGGCGTTATTAACTTTTATCTGTTGATCTCACTTATCTACCAGCTTGAAGAACTCTTTTGGTTTAAATGGGTTTTCTACATGGATAAGAGTATCATTTGCAGAAAGGCACTGATTTCCTTTCTTCCTTTTGGTGTTTGCCTTCCTCGTTTTGTTTGTTTTATGACACTGGCGAAGACCTCCTGTGGCAGCAGTCCTTCCTGTGTCACTCCTGATTTTCAGGGACACACTCCGATATCTCTCCATCATGGATGCTGGCTCTATACATCTTCAACAAACTTTAAACAGCTTGCAGAGGTTTTTGAATTTCCTGAGTGGTCTACTGCTTAAGACTCTGCTCTCCCAGTGCAGGGGGGCCAGGTTTGATCCCTGGTCAGGGAGGTAGAAAGAGAAGGAAATGGCAACCCACTCCAGTGTTCTTGCCTGAGAATCCCAGGGATGGGGGAGCCTGGTGGGCTGCCGTCTATGGGGTCGCACAGAGTCGGACACGACTGAAGTGATTTAGCAGTAGCAGGGAAGTAGAATCTATATGCTACAACTGAAAGATCCCACATGCCTCAACTGAGACCCAGGAAGTCCAAAAATCAGTTCAGTTCAGTTGCTCAGTCGTGTCCGACTCTTTGCGACCCCATGGACTGAAGCACTCCAGGCCTCCCTGTCCATCACCAACTCCCGGAGCCTGCTCAAACTCATGTCCATTAAGTTGGTGATGCCATCCAACCATCTCATCCTCTGTCGTCCCCTTCTCCTCCTGCCCTCAGTCTTCCCAGCATCAGGGTCTTTTCAAATGAGTTAGTTCTTCGTATCAGGTGGCCCAAGTACTGGAGTTTCAGCTTCGGCATCAGTCCTTCCAATGAATAGTCAGGACTGATTTCCTTTAGGATTGACTGGTTTCCCAGGCCAAATAAATACATTTTTCCCAGGTCAAATAAATAAATAGATATTAAAAAAAAAACCAACAGGTCACAGAGGTTTCTTTCAGTACAGACAGTCCCCGACTTAATGTACTTCAACTTACTGGTTTTTGACTTCACCGTGGTGAGAAAGTGATCAGTGTTCAGGGGAACTGCCCTGCGAGTTCTGAGCTTTGACCTTTCCCAGGCTAGTGACACGCTATTTAGCTCTCACTTGTGACGAGGGCAGTGAGCCTCAGCGCCCAGGCAGCCCCTACAGTTACAAGGGGAAACCGTCGATATGCTTACAACCACCTGGACCGAGACAACTGTTCTGCCACTCACTTCTAAGCATTCAATAAATTAGGTGACACAGTTAACACTTCATTATGAAATTGGTTTGTGTTAGACTTTGTCCAACTGCAATGTAACTCTTCTGAAAAACTTTAAGGTGCATGAGGCTCAGCTCTGGTGAGTTAGGTACATTAAAGGCATTTCTGACAGCGATACTGTCAACTTGCTATCAGTTTACAGGGATATGTAAGTTGAGAAAGATCTGTCCTGGTTTATATATAATAATAGTAAGTGCGTGGTTGTTATTGTCTGTTTCTCATTATATGAGTGGTGAACTTTGTTAATCTTTTTGTTTCTAGTAAGATGATCATTTTCTTTTCCTTTAATCTTTTTAAATGTTAAATGTGTTCAGTCTAATGATGGAAAGCATCCTTACATTATTATAATAAACCCAACCTGGTCATAACATTTGTTTCTGTTTTATTTAAGATAAACTGCTAAACTCAATTCATCAATGGCATGCAGACTTTCTGGTTGTTTGTTAATATGCGAAATAGGTCTGTACTTGAATTTCTTGGACTGTCTCTTGCAAAGTTACAGAACATTATAAAATGGGCAGAAAAGCACATGCCCTCTCTCTTCAGCCACTGGCATAAATAAAGACAGGATATTTCTTTGAAGGCTTTGTGACACTCAGCTGCAGAAGTCCCTGAGCATTTCTGAGGAGGTGGCAGTTCTTACAGACTCCGTCTTTCAGGGTTCTTTCTTCAATAAAATTTTGTATTTCTCCAAGAGTCAACTATGTTTCTTCTCTTTCAACTCTCTTCACTATTTTCTCAGGATTCTCCATCTAAAACGTCTGAGTGCTGTCTACTCACAGAGCTGTATTTTTCATCAGGTCAATAATGTTGAATTCACATGGCACAGAAGAAAAATGCTTGGTTTTCAAAGGTAATCTCTAAGCTATTTCTTCTTTCATATGCAACCAGTTTTGTTGTCTTTTTAAAGACTTTTCTCTAAAGCAGTTGCAGGTTTACAACAAAATTAAGAGGGTTACAGGGATTTCTCATTTATCTCTGACCCCCATACATGCATAGCCACCCCTCCATGATTCCCATCTCTCACAAGAATGGTATCTTTTTTACCAAGGATAAACCAACACTGATACATCATAATCATACGAAGTCTAGAGCGGACCTTAGGGTTCACTCTTGGTGAATTTTGGTGCACTCTATGGTTTTATATAAATGTGTCCACTGTGATGTGCTGTGCTTAGTCATTCAGTTATGTCTGAGTCTGCAACTCCATGGACTGCAGCCCAGCAGGCACCTCTGTCCATGGACTTCTCCAGGCAAGAACACTGGAATGGGTTGCCATGCTCTCCTCTAGCAGATCTTCCCAAGCCAGGGATCGAACCCAGGTCTCCCACATTGCAGGCAGATTCTTCACTGTCTGAGCCACCAGGGAAGCCCAAGAATACTGGGGTAGGTAGCCGATCTCTTCTCCAGGGATCTTCCTGCTCTAGGAATTGAACCGGGGTCTCTTGCACTGCATACAGATTCTTTATCAGCTGAGCTACCAGGGAAGTGATGATGTCCAGCATTATATCACACGGAGTATTTTCACTGCCTTAAAAATCCTCTCTGTTCTGCCTATTCATCTTTCCTCACAGCTGCCTTTGCCACCACTGATTTTTTTTTTCTTTTAAACCATCTCCATAGTTTTACCTTTTCCAGAATATCATATAGTTGTATTTGCACTGCATGTAGCCTTTTTCAGACTGTTTCTTTTACTTAATAATATGCAGTTAAGATTTCTGCGTCTTTTCATGGCTCTGTAGCTCATTTCTCTTCAGCCCTGAATAATATTGCATTGTCTGGGTGTGCCATGTTTTATTTTTCCATTCACCTACTGGAGGACTTCTTGGTTGCTTTCAAGTTCTGGCAATTATGAATAGAACTGCTACAAATATCTGTGTGCAAAATTTCATGTGGATAATAAAAATTTTCAACTCCTTTGAGCAAATACCAGGGAACATAACTGGCTGTCTCATATGGTAGGAGGATGGTTCATTTGTAAGAAACTTTCAAACCATGCTCCAAAGTGGCCACACCATTCTGCATTCCCACCAGCAACGATGAGAGTTCCTGTTGCTCTGTATTCTCTCCAGCATTTGGTGTTGCAATTTTGTTTGTATATCTTTGCAATATATTAATTATCCATTTCCTGCATAATTTCACATTTACTGGCATAAAATCATTCATGGTTTTCTTATTTAATTTTTTAAATCTCTGATCTGCTCTTCACATGATTCTCCTGTATGTCCTTCTTCCTCCTGAGTAATTTTGGTAGATTTTAGGAAACACTGACTTTGGCTCTGGTACTGTCTATTGATATTTTCTTCATCATTTCAGTAATTCCTGATCTTAATTTTTGTAGTGACTTCCTTCTCTACATTCCTTAGAGTTATTCAGCTTTCATTTTTCTAATTTCAATTTTTCCTCCTTTCAAAGATCAGAAATTTAGTTTTAATCACCATTTTGGCAGCACTATATAACTTTTCAATCTATAATAGATGTCCTTTTCATTCAGTTCTAAGCAACTGATGTTTTCAGTGATTTGCCCTTTATCCACATGTTGTAAAGTTATGTGTAAACAAATATTTTGTTTTGAACTTTTTCTCTTGACTTCAGATTTAATCATGCTGGGTTAAAGACCATGGCATGCATGAAATGGATTGCTTCAAATTTAGTTCAGCTTCCCATATATGGTCAACCTTTTACAGTTATACAGATTTTAGAGAAGAATCAGTCTGTCTCTTAGGTGCAGGGTTCTACATGTTTCTACTAATTTGAACCTGTCAATACTGTTAGAGGTATTTCTGGAATTACACCCCATATTTCATACCTTGTTTGACATCCTTTTTTAGTTCATATCTTGTTTTTATTCCTTTTTTGCTTCATGTTGCTTGTTTTTTTAATAAAATATAGATTCCCTTATATTTTTTTCCTGCTAGGACAGAAACTAGATTACACACATATTCTTAATTATAATCAATACTTTAGTTGCATATAATATTGAGAAACCTAGACAACATATTAAAAAGCAGAGCCATCACTTTGTCAACCAAGGTCTGTACAGTCAAAGCTATGTTTTTTCCAGTAGTCATGTATGGATGCGTGAGTTGGACCATAAAGAAGGCTGAGCACTGAAGAATTGATGCTTTCAAGTTGTGGTGCTAGAGAAGACTCATGAGAGTCCCTTGGACTGCAAGGAGGTCAAGTCAGTCCATCCTAAAGGAAATCAGCCCTGAACATTCATTGGAGGGGCCGATGTTGAAGCTGAAACTCCAATACTTTGGCCACCTGATGTGAAGAGCTGATCACTGGAAAAGGCCCTGATGCTGGGAAAGATAGAAGGCAGGAGAGAAGGGGACGACAGAGGATGAGATGGTTGGATGGCATCACCAACTCAATGGACGTGAGTTTGAGCAAATTCAAGGAGACGGTGGAGGACAGGGGAGCCTGGTCTGCTACATTCCATGGGGTCACAGAGTCAGACATGACTTAGCGGCTCAACAACAACAACAGTATTTTGAAACACATAACTATCTTTTTTTCTCATGTAGTCTCAATAACTTTACATTCTTCTTACCCTAACTAAAGTCTTATTAATGATTTGACCACATATTTAAACACACAATCCAGTTGGCTAAATACCCAAAGTTTTATTTTGTTCGAACAATCCACATGGAATCCAACTTAAGGCACAGAATCCCTGTCTCAGCTTGTTACTGTTCTCATGCTCTGGGCCTTCCTCACCACTCATATTTCTTCTTCTGGAAGTACAACTTTTATTCACTTTTTTAGTGAGGATTACCAGTAGCAAACTGCCTCAATCTTCATCTGACAGCTTTGTTTTGCTTTCACGAGATGGTGGTACAAAATTTTAGATGGACAGATCACTTTCCTTCAACAGTTTGACAAACTCCAGTATTGTTCTCTGGCTCCTACTGGGCCCACGTCACCCATCCATCCATCGGCCGTCCCAGCTGGGAAATCTGTTGCTTCCCTTCAGACTTTGTCTTCCATTTTCTGGAATAATGCAAAACACTCTTGGATGTGGATCAATCTCCATTTTTCCTCTTAGTCTTCTGAGTGCAGCTGGGGTTCTGCCTTCTCAGTTCCGGCCCCTTCTCCACCAGCATCTCTTCAAACCCCACCCTGACTCCTTCCACTCTCCTGTCCCTATGGGTGTCAGTGACTGTGTCCAGTGCTGGAGGGAGGTGACTCCAGCTCACTCATTCTCTTTAGACCAAATCCAGCAATTTGGAAATGGCAATGGCTATTCATCTCATTTCCCAAACTTCTCAGGGGCGCTCTCTCACACCCCCATCTTCTTGTTTCATTTCTTCCCATCGTATTTCATAGTTTCTTGTCCTCCTTGGTGGATGTTATTCTTGCATTCATCTCCAGGGTGTTACAGACACACTTACCTGTGTGTGTGAAGTGGCAATCTCACCATCCCAGGAGCTGCAGTGCCTACTAGTAGACAGCTGCCCATGCTGGGAATGCCGGCTTGCAGGGCATCTAGGCTGCGCTGGGCTTGTGTGTTCCCCGCCCATCCTCCTGTGTGCGTAGGGCTTGGGGTGCTCAGGGGTGCTCCTTAGGGGAGTCTAGGGTGCTGTGGGTCTCTGCCCAGGACCATTTTCCAGGGTCTCTCAGGAGCAGGCTGGGGGTACCCTGCCCTCGCTCCCAGTGAGTTGTGTAAGTTTGGTCCCTAGTATTCCCTGGGACCTGAACTGCCCACCATCACTGGTGCCCATGGAGCCTGCAGTCCGTTGGGCGTGGTGTCAGCATCACTCACTGCTCTGCAGACAGCTCTATCTTGTGTGAGCCAGGCGGTCTCCTTTTGGCTTTCCTGTTTTGTGGGCTGTGTCTGCAGAATGACTGAGGATGGGAGGGAAAGGTGGTCAATGTCAAGATGGGCCTGACCTCTCTGAGTTCTGAAGCTGAGTTCACCATGGAGTCACGTCTGCTCACTTCCCCATGCCTGGCTGCAGTTACTGAGTCAGGGCAGATCCCAGCTCACTCACTCACTGTTAGCAGTGAAACAGAATACATTAAAATTTCCCTAAGTTCCAAAGCCAACATGATCAAATTGGTACTCCTACCCTTGCGTCACCTAGGGTAATGGTTTTCTGAAAGGGGACCCTATAATTATGCTTGACACAGGAATCCTGACTGCTTTTACCAGTCTTCTAATACTTGAGAAAACATCCTTTTGACTTCATGGTCAGCTCCCAGACTTTATTATTGCTAAATTTCATTCTCTTTCTCCTTAGGTAATTAAAAAAATCTAAATATTCTACTCCCTGCCAGCTCTAAACCCTACAATTTCTGTTACTTAAACTCTCCAACAGGGACCTCCCTGGTGGGCCAGTGGTTAAGGATCTCCCTGGCAATGCAGCGGATACACTGCATCCAGGTTCAATTCCTGGTCCTGGAAGATACCACCTGCCGTGGAGCAAGTAAGCTTGTGCGCCTCAGCTACTGAATCCCGCAGTCCAGGGCCCGCGAGCCACAGCTACAGACACCTGCACACCTAGAGCCCGTGCGCTGCAATAAGAGCAGCCACCCCAACAGGAAGCCCACACACTGGGACTAGGGAGGAGTCCCCGCTCACCGCAACCAGAGAAAGTCCACGTGCAGCAACGCAGATCCAGCACAGCCACAAAACAAAGCGCTCTGATAATCTAAAGCGCCAGCCTGTCCCATCTCATGATCAGGCCCATTCTCTTCCTAAATCCTGGACTGCATCAAAACTTGGGCTTATGAGACATAATTTACGAAGTCCTTGTATCTCTTTAAGACATTCCCGCATTCCCCACGGTGAGTCCATCAGAAATTAACCAGAAGGAATAGAAGGCATCTCTACCCTAGCTAGGTAAACAGCCACCAAGTACATACAAGCGAGACTATCAGATTGGCCAAAAAATTCATTCAGGGGGGAAAAAATTCATTTGGTCTTAAGTAAAGGACACATTTTTCATTTTCACTGAGAACCACATTGAACAATGAATTCAATAACCGAAAGAACTTTTTGGCCATCACAATAGTTTCACTGCCAATAAAAATGCCAAAAACTAAGAGGATCTCCACATGGAGGAGCCCTGAATGTGCCTTTAGGGTTATCCTTAAGTTGAATCCTGGGAAAACTCACATGAAATAGATTTTGAAGTTTCAATCATGGGAGTCGGCTCATTGAAAGAAAACTCTATGAAGATATAACCAAGTATCTCTCTTTTACAGAATGTGTTTTCCTTAAAGGGGTAAAGTCGAGCTGAGGCCAACATCTTCTTACATCAGTGCCAGGAATGGATTCTTAAGACTAGGATGCCAAGCACTGCTGCACAATATAACGGGAACCACAGCCTGAGTCAGGGGAGCGCTGGGTTCCGTCCTCACCTTGGTGCCCCGCCAGCCGGTCGGGCGGCGCTGGGAAGCCGGGTCCTGCCAGGTCCCCAGGACGGTGAGGCGGTGTCTGCTCCACCTGACCCTGCAGAGATGGGCATGGAAAGGCTCCGGTCAGAAGCAGCACTTCACACCCGTCACACCCGCCACCTCACTTCACACCCGTCACACCTGCCACACCCGCCACCTCACTTCACACCCATCACACCGCCACCTCACTTCATACCCGTCACACCCGCCACCTCACTTCACACCCGTCACACTGCCACCTCATTTCACACCCATCACAGCCACCACCACACATCACACCCGTCACACCCGCCACCTCACTTCACACCCGTCACCTCACTTCACACCCGTCACACTGCCACTGCACTTCACATCCGTCACACCCAGCACCTCACCTCACACCCATCACACCCGCCACCGCACTTCACACCTGTTATACCCGCCACCGTACTTCACACCCGTCACATCACCTCACACTCGTCCCACCTGCCACCTCACCTCACACCCGTCACACCTAACATCTCACCTCACACCCGCCACCTCACCTCACACCGGTCACAACCAGCACCTCACTTCACATCCATCACACCCACCACTGCACTTCACACCCGTCACACTCAGCACCTCACCTCACATCCGTCACACCTGCCACCTCACCTCATACCCGTCACACCCACCACCTCACTTCACACCCGCCACCGTACTTCACACCCGTCACATCACCTCACACTTGTCCCACCTGCCACCTCACCTCACACCCGTCACACCTAACATCTCACCTCACACCCGACACACCTGCCACCTCACCTCACACCGGTCACAACCAGCACCTCACTTCACATCCATCACACCCACCACTGCACTTCACACCCGTCACACTCAGCACCTCACCTCATATCCGTCACACCTGCCACCTCACCTCATACCCGTCACACCCACCACCTCACTTCACACCCGCCACCGCACTTCACACCTGTTATACCCGCCACCGTACTTCACACCCGTCACATCACCTCACACTCGTCCCACCTGCCACCTCACCTCACACCCGTCACACCTAACATCTCACCTCACACCCGACACACCTGCCACCTCACCTCACACCAGTCATAACCAGCACCTCACTTCACATCCATCACACCCACCACTGCACTTCACACCCGTCACACTCAGCACCTCACCTCACATCCGTCACACCTGCCACCTCACCTCATACCCGTCACACCCACCACCTCACTTCACACCCGCCACCTCACTTCACACCTGTCACGCCCGCCACATCACTTCACACCCGTCACAGCCACCACTTCACTTCACACCCATCATGCCCGCCACCTCACTTCACACCTGTCACAGCCGCCACCTCACTTCACACCTGTCATGCCCACCACCCTCACTTCACACCTGTCACACTCGCGACCTCACTTCACACCTGTCATGCCTGCCACCTCACTTCACACCTGTCACAGCTGCCACCTCACTTCACACCTATCACAGCCACCTCACTTCACACCTCTCATGCCCGCCACCTCACTTCACACCTGTCATGCCCACCACCCTCACTTCACACCTGTCACAGCCGCCACCTCACTTCACACCTGTCATGCCCGCCACCTCACTTCACACCTGTCACGCCCGCCACCTCACTTCACACCTGTCATGCCCACCACCTTACTTCACACCCATCACACCTGCCACCTCACTTCACACATGTCACACTCACCACCCCCAGCACTGCTTTTTGTCCCCCAGTTCTTCCTTCCTTCCAACTTCTACTTTTTTTCACTTTAAATGACAGTTGTTTAAAACACACTGTAAAAGGAAAATTAACCACGAAAATGGACAGCCTGCTTGGCAAGGGAGTTGGAAGAAAAGTTACTCTTGTTTTCTGGCTTAAATTGCTTTCCCTGAATAGCAATTCAAAAAGAATTACTGTCAAAGGCAGGATTTAAGCCATGAATACAGAGAATTAGCACTCTGTGGAGCACAGGATTTTCCATAACAATTACTGGTGATCAAGCCCTAGGCGGTCTATCACCTGGGATGCAAACACCCAGTGACTGTTTCATAACTGGACCCTCCACAAAGCATCAGGAGCTCAGAGGCATTTTTTAAAAAAATGTTCTTATATTAAAGATTTATTCAGACTAAAATTTTTTCTTACACCAGCTTTAGTAAGTTATACTTTTATAGGAGTTTGCCTATTTTCATCTAAAATTTCAAATTTATTGTCATAACATCCTCTCATTTTATTATCTGAAGAGATATCACTATAGTTTCACTGTTAGTAGTTGTTGGTGGGATTTTTCTTGATTCATTTCATTGATTAGTGAGATAAACATTTTATTGATATTTTCAGAGGATAACTTTCTAGCTTTTTTGACCCTCTCTATTGTTTTTTGTTTGTATACAATATTTTCTCTCTTTAAAAAAAAAATTATCAGAGTATAGTTGATTTACAAGGCTGTGTTAGTTTTAGGTGCACAGTAAAGTGATGCAGTATACAGATATTCATTCTTTTTCAAATTCTTTTCCCTTCAGGTTATTACAGAATACTGAGTAGACTTCCCCGAGCTACACAGTAGGTGCTGGTTGGTTGTTTACTTTATACATAATAGTGTAAATATTCAGTGGCACTTTTTAGACCTCAAGTAAGGATAAGAATTTTCAGTAAAAGTTAAAAACAGCAACTTAAAACCAAGCCCACACACCACTCCAGAAAAACCTCTTCATAGGATTATAATCAATCCAATGAAAGGCACAGTAAGATGTGGGAAATGCGCCTGTAAACTCTTTACATGCTGAAAAGGAAATATTAGCAGTGATTAACCTGGGGTGAAGAGATAGCAAATTTCTCTGGCAGATTAAAGAAACTTTGGGAATTATTATAATGCACATTTTACCACTGTAATTAGGTTTTAGAACTGTGTCAGAAAGTATAAGATCTTCATGGAAAAATCTATTAATATTAATAAAAATTAACATGAACCCAAGTAGGTACCTTCAGCAACCTCACCCTTCCTGGTACTGCAAAGCTCTGCAGGTGGAAAGTCCCCCCGATCCAGGAGTGCCAGCGTCCCGTGGAGCATACTCTGCCAGCTGGACACAGAAGGTATAGCCACCCAGTACCACCCCATGACTAGAGGCAGCCCTGGGACTGGAGCCCAGGCAGCCAGGCTTCAGAGCCCACATGCTTTCCCTCCCAAGCTGCCCGAGAAACTCCAAAAAAGCACATTATTCTGACAGATCTTTAGGGCCTGAATGCCCCCTAGTCAGTGGCTTCCGCACCCAGAGCCTTTGTCTGCCTGAGTGAGGGGATGGTGGTAAGTCCACTCTCTGTCCACAGGGGGGTCTGGTCCACAGTCTGCTGGGGGCCACCGTGGGGAGCACTGTACAGACAGTCCAGGCGGGACAGAAGATGCGTGCTCCCTGGGAAGGCACAGCTGCCTTCACACCTCCCTCCAGAAAACCTGGGAAAACCAGACAAAGACCTCTGAAGAAGAGACTTTCACTTGCTTCTCTCTCTCTCTGTTCTCTCCCTTCAAAAGGAATAGCTAGCTCTCTTTTGGTTTTTAAAATCACAGATGTAATGCTTGTATGTTAGGAAAATCTAGGCACTAAGGGACTTCCCAGGTGACTCAGTGGTAAAGAATCCACCTGTCAGTGCAGGAGACGCAAGAGACCCGGGTTCAATCCCTGGGTCGGGAAGAGCCCCTAGAGGAGGAAATGGCAACCCACCCCAGGATTCTTGCCTGGAGAATCCCATGGACAGAGGAGCCTGGTGGGCAACAGTCCATGGGGTCACATCCAGACACGACTGAGTGACTGAGTACACACAGATGCTAAAGAAAAGAATAAAGATAAAAATTAAAATAAACCTCTTTTGTTCACCCATGAATGTTATCCAATCAGTTTTTGATATGTCCTTTCAGAGGAAAAAAAAATGCACACACAGAGTTTGTGCGGTAGCAATGTTTGAATTATTTATGGACAGCATCTATGTTATATTTGAATCACATGGGGGTTACAACTGATCCTGATAAAGAACGGAATCACCATCATGACACCCACTGCTGTATTTTAACGCATCTTTTCAAAAATTTCCATGGCAACAAACATTCCCCAACAGCCCTTTCAAAATTCTAGCATACCACATTAAGTAGCCGTGTAACACGATTTCTTTCATTAATACCCAACTGGCGAATGTACAATTTGTTAAGAAATTTAAGTTTTTGATTAGGAAAGAGGGGAGAAATTGGTTTGGAGGACATAGTGTCTGGGAGCCAAAGGGATGCTGCTAAGACCCTCCCTGAGGTGCTGAGGATAGAGCTAGATTGTCAAGGTTGGAGAACCAAGTGGTCCCCGCCCCCCAGATTCAGCAGTCTCCCCATCTAAGGTCACCCCACCCACTTTCTACAACTCCACAGCCCAATGTTCTCCATTCAATCAGCCTTTACCATCTGAGAGAAATATTTTTCCTTTTTTCCCAAATTTTAAAACCACCCATATAAGTATTTGAAAATACAAAGTAGAATTAAAAATTAGCCTAAATCCTATGGACATGAACATGAACAAACTCCAGGAGACAGTGAAGGACAGGGAAGCCTGGCGTGTTGCTGTCCTTGGGGTCGAAAAGAGTCAGACATGAGTGACTGAACAGCACCCCCTGGCACTGGGGTAAGGCAGCATTCTTCTGAATTTTGCACCTTTACTACATACAGCTGGACAATACGCAAATCGTAGGCTGGAAACAATTTTCTCGGAGAAGGCAATGGCACCCCACTCCAGTACTCTCGCCTGGAAAATCCCATGGACGGAGGAGCCTGGTAGGCTGCAGTCCATGGGGTCGCTAAGAGTCGGACACAACTGAGCGACTTCACTTTCACTTTTCACTTTCAGTCATTGGAGAAGGAAATGGCAACCCCCTCCAGTGTTCTTGCCTGGAGAATCCCAGGGACGGGGGAACCTGGTGGCCTGCAGTCTAGGGGTCGCACAGAGTCGGACACAACTGAAGCGACTTAGCAGCAGCAGCAAATAATTTTCTGTTCTGAAAAAATGTAAATTTCCCCCCAATTTGCATCACAAAAGGTTCTTTTTGAAAAAATTGGTAAGTATCATTTTTCCAGATTCTAAACTACTCTCGGAAACACTTTCAGTCACAAATTTCGGGTAATATAAATACAATCCAACAAACACCTTTGTGCATAAAACCTGCCCACATTTCCGATCATTCTCTTAGAATCCCCAAAGTAGAAGGAGTAGGTCAAAAGTTCTGTGCTTTTTCTTTTTGAGTCTGGATACACACTATCAAGCTCTGGCTCCCAGGCTACCCTTCACCAGAAGCAGAGCAGGGCCCCCTCCCCAGCCCCCAGGTAGCCAGCAGGTGGAAGGCAACAATTTTGGAACTTTTTCTTGCCAAGCCCAGAGGCAGGCAGTGGTTTTCACAAGGTCTTAAATAATGCAGTTGAACATTTTTTCATACATGTATCAGCCCTTTGTCTTCCTCCTTCTGGATTACCCTTTGACGGGCCAGCTGGAGCAGTGCAAGTTCTCCCAGTCCAGCCCACCCTCCGTGAAGGAGCCTCACCCCATCACCCAGTGAGGGTTTACGGCCAGTGTCTGGACTTGCTGGGTCTGGTGGCAAATCTATAAGATGGGCTGCATGACCCCTGTAGGACTCCAGGGAGGTCCTAGCCCACCAGAAACATCAGTCTGCTTCTAATGCTTCCAGGGTAAGCTCTTTAAAATAATAAGAAACAAAGCTTGATCCCCTTTGTAGCAAGTAATTATCCCACCTTGTTTGAAATTTAGTCATATTTTTAATTCTCAGAGTTTAACTCAATGCAGCCAAGTTTCCTGAACTTTTGTTTTAGGCTTATTATTTTCAGCTTGAGAACTGCTTTCACTCATTATAAAGAAAAATAAATAACATCCTTTATGTGTTGTCCTGGTTTCTTCTCCAACCAGAAGCATTCTCTTTTATTTCTCTGCTATTTACATGGCAGGGCACGAAAAGATGAGGCCATTAACTGACCAGTCCATGCAGGCCCATTTATCCCCCAATCTTCCCCTGTGTCTGGACCGGAAGGTCACTCTCATCACACATTACAATCTACACAGACAAGGGTCCAGCAGCCTCTCAGAGACATGACCTGCCCCTCGCTGGGTAAGCGCCCAGGTTTCCACACTCTCAGCTGCCTGGCATGTTCATTATCAGCATGTTCCCCCTTTTGCTGCTTTTACATGAACTCCTCAGCTCTTTTCTTCTAAGTAAGTAGTATCAAAAATAAAAAAACTAAAAACAGAACTACCATATGACCTAGCAATCCCACTCCTGGGCACATACCCAGAGAAAACCATAATTCCAAAAGACACATACACCCCAATATTCACTATTGGGGTGCAGCACTATTTACAACAGCCAAGACACAGAAGCAAGTTAGATGCCCATCGGCAGATGACTGGATAAAGAAAACATGATGCATATATACAATCAAATATTACTCAGCCATAAAAAGCAATGAAATTTTGCCCTTTACAGAGATGTAGATGGATCTAGAGGCTGTCATACAGAGTGAAGTAAGTCAGAAAGAGAAAATCAAATATTGTAAATTAACATACATATGTGGAAATCTAGAAAAATGGTACAAATGAGCCTATTTGCAAAGGTGAAATAGAAACACAGACATAGACAATAAAAATATGGCCATCAGGAGAGGAAAGGTGGGGGTAGTGGGAAGAACTGGGAGACCAGGACTGGCAAACAGACACTTGTATGTATAACACAGACAACTCATGAGAAGAGAGTGTAAGCACAGGGGACGCTACTCAGCGCTTGCGGTGAGCTCGACGGGAAGGAAACCCCAAAAGGGAGTGGGGACATGTGTACATGTAGCCGATTCATTTCCTTGCACAGCAGGAACACAACGTTGGAGAGCAGCTATGCCCCAATAAACATTTTCTAAAATAATAAATAAATAAAAATGAAGTTAAAAAAAAGTGTCATAGGAAAGAACAAATTTGACCCCATATGAGACCTCTTTGTTTTATTTTTGTATTCTACTGCTTTTGCCTCCAGTTAAGAATGCTGCCTATAATCTGAAATACACAGGATAGCCCATTCTCAAGGCTCAGACTTAAGGGAATAACACTCTTCCATTAATATAGATGCAAAAAATTTTAGGAGAATAGCATTTGTCTTGCTGGAGGTTTACAGGAACATCGTGACCTGACCTATGTGGACAGCTTGCAAGAACAAAGCGGTCTGACACCAAAAACTCAGCAACAGCCAACCACTGCCCTCCCCCATCTGGCCTTTAAAAACGCTTCGCTGAAACCCTTCCGGAAGTTCGGGGTTTTGAGAGACGTGGGCTACTCATCTTGCATAGTCCTGCAATAAACCTTTCCTGCTCCCAACACTCTGATGTTTCAATATTGTTAGGCCTCCCTGTGCATCCAGCAGACGAACTTGCATTTGGTAACAAAAGTTTACTTAAACTATTAAAACTTCTTATCTGGAATATTTCCTTACATTTAAGTAATTGTTACCCATTACTAATATGAATGTTGGGGGTGGGCCATCTGATTACAATCAGACCACACCAGCATGGAGTATAAACCAGGAAGTTGAGCCCCACCACCCCACTCCAGGCATCCCTGGGGCTGGGCGTGACCCACTGCGTACATAAGTGCCTGGGTATTTCCTGTGGACGCGCCGGTCTGAGACCCAGTCCAGTCACGCTCTGACAAGCTGCCCTCCTGAAAACACCCCATTTCAGCGACAAGCAGACCAGACCCCACCAAAACCTTGCTCCTAAGACAAGTAACCTTCCAACCTAAGTTAAAGGCAAACTTGTCTAAATAGTGTGATCAGATTTAGCTACTAAAAATACAGGATGTTCAGTGAATCTTGAAATTCAGACAAACAACTAGTAGTTTTTTTGGTGTAAATATGTCACAAATATTATATGGGGCTTATCCAAAAAAAAAAAAAGTTTGTGGTTTATCTGAATTTAACTGGGCATGTTATACTTTATATGGCAACTTCATACCTAAAGTACCATTGGAAATCTGGCAGGTTTGCATGAAAAATTACAGCAGTAAGAACAGAATCTTGACAAATGCCTTGTTGTTCATATATAAAACTGCCAGATCGACAGCAGAAGTCAACACGGAGAAGCTTCAGGCAAGCATTCTGTTATCTTGCAAAGCCAAGGAAAATGTAACAGTATGGAAAAATGACAGTGTTTATAAACTAAAGGCAGAACATGAAGGCAGCCAGGAGAAGCGCATCACGGCTGTAAAGAACAGAAACTCCCCACATGGCTGGAAGGTGGGGTACAGAAGAGACACAGAGTAAGACTGATAGAGGCTAGGATGAGGGGACAGGCTTCTTACGGGGCTGGCCTGGTCTCTTCCAGGGCTGGTTGAGCCATCCCGGGTTGGTGGGCCTCCCTATGAGTCAGGAGGGCAAGGCAGCCAGGCCATGGCTGGAGGCCAGCAGGACACAGCCTCCTCATCTGCAGAAGGCCCGGGAGACGCAGAGGAAGGCGAGCATCCTTCTCTGAAGGTGGCTGAGAGCCGAGGATGAGCATACTTCTCCAAACCAGAGCCTTGGCCACGGCGCTGATTCCTCTCGGACAGGTGGAAGGCTGGGAGTCCCTTCAGTAAAGCTGCACAGGCAACTTCACTATTTGGTGCTGGACCCCCAACCCACGTGCTTTAGAAACATGTTCCAAAGTCAGGAGTAAGCAAGGCCCAGAATCCTTACTTCTGCAGGTAACCTCATGCTAAGTGATCTCACTCAAAGGTCACTGAGGCCTCAGAGTGATGGGGGTGAGCCATAGGGTGTGATGGGGCTCAGGCGTGTGTTCCTCTAGAAAGTTCCTTAGCGAGCTCCACTGCTGGGGTCACGTGGACGCCCCCAGCCTTGCTCCTCCAGGCCTCTTGCTGGCCCCAGGCTAGGGTACCAGCCTGGCCAGCTCCTGTGGACCTGTGTCCCCCATCCACCGGGAGTGCCCACTGCCCACTGCTAAGGCCTCTGCCCATGGAGGCGCTACAGGGGAATCTGCAGGTTTAAAGATTACATATAAAAAGTGACTCAAGTCGAGGTCAGGACTCTGCTGGGCCTGGCAACAGGGTTCAGGCACCTGCCTATCAGGGCAGGGGCTATTAAGTGCGGTCTGTCCCGAGAGCAGCAGGCCGGCCACACCTGGAGGAACAGGAGACAAATACTGACTCAGGCTCATGGGCTCTGCTGTCCTGACTGTGGGGGTGGGAGGGGAGGTAATTTACTCACTGGAACATTCCAGGGGCCACAGCACTTGTGCCTCACCCTCCTGCTCTGCATGGAGTCCTCACTGTCTGGAATATTCCCTGCCCTCCATGTATACCATCTGCATATCCTGCAGGTACAGGCCAAAAGGCACCCCCTTCTGGAGTTTTCTGTGACAGCCCAGAGGAAAGTGGTTACTTTCCCCTCTCCCCGCTTCCTGGCTTCAATTAAAGTGAGAAGTAAAAAGGGTGTACCCCTCCTCTCCTGGAGCAACGCCCAGGCTGTCTCCTCAGGACCCCAGCCCAACCCCAGCCTCACCCCTGACCTGGGGCAGGGATGCCTCTGCTTCTCAGGGAGGAGGTGCAGGTGGAGACCCTGGGATGGAAGGGGGGCCCTAGAAGGCTGTCTCGGGACACACCACCCCCTGCTGCAGGCCAGCAGGACCAGCTGCGCTTCCAGGAAAAGCATCACAATGCAGCCTGGGCGCACTAAAGACGAGAGGCAGGGGTCTGCCTGCTGTCAGCCGGCACCTGTGTCTCACAAATCCTTGCCTGAGCTGCTGAGAAACAGTACGAGATGCCCAAGAAGAACTGCTTCAGGGACCAGAAACATGCGTACTGGGCAGACAAGTGGTTTTGGGACCACACGTGACTCGGAAGGCTGCTAGGGAAATCTGATGAGACTGGAGTGTAACAGTCAGCACAGCATCTGCTGGATAATAAATGGAGCATACAGCTAAAGGCCAGTTTCCCACATGCTGATTAGTCTGTGACATTTGGCAACTTCCTGCATCGCGGTGCTTCCTTGGGGCAGAATGGCCTGCTTCACAGACCAGCTGGGATGACTGAGCTAAAATGATATAAACGAAGGGTCTCTCCCTGACTAAAGCTACCAGGCATTCAGTGTTCAGAAAGCAACAAGGACAAGAACACTGTAAACAAGATCTCTCTTGTTTGGGCATCCCAGGGCTGTGTCCTCAGACCTGTCTATGTACAATCTCTCAGGGACCTAAACAAAGACACAGAAGGTGCCCTTAATTACTCTGCTACGATAAACAAAGAACAACACTGAAAACAGAATGAAGGGGACCACCCGCCCAGCACCCAGCTAAGAGGTGGCAACCACCTTCACAGCCTCCCTCTGCCGGCTCCAGAGCACCAGCATCTCTGGAGGGGAACTTTACAGACTATAGGTACCCTGTTTCCTGGTCTGGTGCCCTGGTTTCTGTGGTTGCTTCCCAGTGGATGCCACCTGGTCCCCTGACTCTGGCAGCCATATGCCTGCACTCCTGGCATTCACAAGACTCTGGGAATAGAAGAGATGGTTCTTGCAAAGATGCCACCCAGGGGCACCATGCTGAGAGCAGATGGAGTCTTGACACTTGTGACTGCCACCCAGGGGACACCACCAGAATGCCGTCCAAGGGGACTTATGTCTGGGGTCTCACAGGAGTGTATATACTTATACACTTTTAAAAGCTGCTGTCTGAGCGTCTGGCTTCCTAACAGCCTGTATGCAGGTGCTGGGATCCTCCCCTTAAAGACAGTGACAGGTCTTGGTGGATCATTAATGACTAGCAGACATCAAAAATACAAGGGGTTTCTGGGAGAAGCACACAGGTTTGAGAGATTACCACGAGTTGGGGTAGGGTTAACAAGAAAATGTTTGAAATAATAAATCTCACCGAAAAGTAAATATATAGTAGAGCTATAAATCAGCCAGTTATAAATAATTAGTTAAGGTATAACAAGATACAAAGATATAAAATACAACATCAAAAACTTAAGATATGGTGGAGGGGGAAAGTAGAAATGTTGAGCTTTATTTAGAATGGGACCAAACTTAAGTTTTTATCAACCTAAAATACACTGTTATAGATACAAATTAATATATGTAAGCCTCATGGTAACCAGAAAACAAAAACCTATATAGAAAATACATAAAAGTAAAAGGAATAAAAGCACCATATAAGCACAAAAGAAAGTCATCAAATCATAAAGGAGGAAGAGGAGAAGAGACAAACAAAGAGAAGCTACAGAAACAGCCAGGGAAAAAAATTACAAAACGGCAGCAAATTCGTACCTACCAATAATTAACTTAAGTATAAAAGTCTCTGATGAGAAGACATAGGGTAGCTGAATGGACAAAAATATAAGGCCAATCTGTAGGCTGCCCACAACAGACTTAATTCACATATAAAGACACACACTGACTGAAAGTGAAGGGATGGGGAAAAAAAACACTTCACACAAACGGAAACCAAAAGAGAGCTACGGTAGCCATACCAGAAAAAACAGACTTGGTAATGAGAGACAAAGAAGAGCATTACATAATGGTAAAAGGGTCAGATCCAGTAAGAGGACATAACATTTGCAAATATCTATGCACTCAACACAGGAGTGCCTAACAATATAAACTAAATACTACTAGACCTAAAAGGAGAAATAGACAGCAATACAATTATAGTAGGGACTTTAATACTCTACTTACACCATTGGACAGATCATCCAGACAGAAAATCAATAAGGAAACATTAGCCTTAAAAGATACATTAGAATGCATTCAGAATAGAAATAAATATATAATAGATACATATATATATATATAAAACATTCCATCCAAAGTAACCAGAATACACAATCTTCTCAAGACACATTGAACATTTCCCAAACTACACCTTATGTTAGTCCATAACACAAGTCTTAATAAATTTACAACAGAAATCAGATCCAGCACTATTTTCTTCTCACAACAGTATGAAACTAGAAGTTAATTACATGAAGAAAACTGCAAAATTGGCAAATAAGTGGAGATTAAACAACATGCTACCGAACTGCCAATGGTTCAGTGAAGAAATGAAAAATATCCTGAGACAAATGAAAATGGAAACATAGCAAACCAAAAGTTGAGGGACACAGCAAAAGCAGTTCTAAGTGAAAAACTCACAATGATACAGGCCTACTTTATGAAACAAGAAAGGTCTCAAATAAACCATCTAGCTTTACACCTCAAGGAACTAGAAGAAAAAAGACAGTGGAAGGGAAGAAATAAAATATAGAACAGAAATAAATGAAATAGAGACTAAAAAGATGACAATCAATGAAACTATGATCCTATTCATTGAAAAAAAATAAAATTGACAAACCTTTAGCTAGACTCAGCAGCACATAAAAAAGAAAACAAAATCAGAAACAAAAGAGATTTTACAGCTGATACTGCAGAAATACAGAGAAACACAAGAATCTACCATGGACAACTATACATCAACAAACTGGACAACCAAGAAGAAATGGATAAATATCTAGAAACACACCACCTGCTAAGACTTAATCATGATGAGACAGAAAACCAGAAGAAACTCATTACTACTAAGGGAAGTTAATCAGTAATAAAACTCCTCCCAACAAACAAATGTCCAGGACTGGATGAGTTTACTGGTGATTCTATCAAACTTTCCAAGAAGAAGCAATACCAATCCTTCTCAAATTCTTTCAAAAACAGAAGCAGAGGGAATGCTCCCAAATTTTATAAAGATAGCATTACCCTGATACCAAAACCAAAGATGCAACAAGAAAAGAAAATTATAAGCTAATATTCCTAATGAACTTAGATGCAAAAATCCTCATCAAAATGTTAGCAAACCACATTCAACAATGCGTTGAAAAGCTCAATCACCATGACCAGGTGGGATTTACTCTAAGGATGCAAGGATGGTTCAGCTTATGCAAATCAATCAATGTGTTACACCAAGAAAAATGATCATATGATCAAAAAATCATATGATCATCTCAATAGACACAGGAAAAAGCATTTGACAAAATTCATCATTATTTTTGATAAAAACTTTCAACAAACTGGGTACAGAGGGAATGTACATCAATATAGTAAAAGCCATATATGATATCCCCACAGTTAACATCACATTCAATGGTGAAAAGCTGAAAGCCTTTCTTCTAATATCAGGACAAGACAAGGATGTCCACTCTTGCCACTTTTATTTAACATAGTATTAGAAGCACTAGGCAGAGCAATGAGGCAAGAAAAAACAAAATGCATTCAAACTGGAAACTAAAAAGTGAAACTCACTGTTTGGAGAAACCATGAAGTTACATACAGAAAACTCTATGGTCTCCATCAAAAAACCATTAGTTCAGTTCAGTTCAGTCGCTCAGTCATGTCCGACTCTTTGTGACCCCACAGATTGCAGCACACCAGGCCTCCCTGTCCATCACCAACTCCTGGAGTCTACCCAAACTCATGTCGATTGAGTCGGTGATGCCATCCAACAATCTCATCCTCTATCATCTCCTTCTCCTCCTTCAATCTTTCCCAGCATCAGGGTCTTTTCCAACGAGTCAGCTCTTCGCATCAGGTGGCCAAAGTGTTGGAGTTTCAGCTTCAACATCAGTCCTTTCAAAGAACACTCAGGACTGATCTCCTTTAGGATGGACTGTTTGGATCTCCTTGCAGTCCAAGGGACTCTCAAGAGTCTTCTCCAACATCACAGCTCAAAAGCATCAATTCTTTGGCACTCAGCTTTCTTTATAGTCCAGCTCTCACATCCATACATGACTACCAGAAAACCATAGCCTTGACTAGATGGAAGTTTGTTGGCAAAGTAATGTCTCTGCTTTTTAATATGCTATCTAGGTTGGTCATAACTTTCCTTCCAACGAGTAAGCATCTTTTAATTTCATGGCTGCAGTCACCATCTGTGCTGATTTTGGAGCCCCCCCAAAATAAAGTCAGCTACTGTTTCCACTGTTTTCCCAGCTATTTGCCATGAAGTGATGGGACCAGATGCCATGATCTTTGTTTTCTGAATGTTGAGCTTTAAGCCAACTTTATCACTCTCCTCTTTCACTTTCATCAAGAGGCTCTTTAGTTCTTCTTCACTTTCTGACATAAGGGTGGTGTCATCTGTGTATCTGAGGTTATTGATATTTCTCCCGGCAATCTTAATTCCAGCTTGTGCTTCATCCAGTTGAGCATTTCTCATGATGTACTCTGCATATAAGTCAAAAAAGCAGGATGACAATATACAGCCTTCATGTACTCGTTTCCCAATTTAGAACCAGTCTGTTGTTCCATGTTCAGTTCTAACTGTTGCTTCCTGACCTGCATACAGATTTCTCAAGAGGCAGGTCAGGTGGTCTGGTATTCCCATCTCTTGAAGAATTTCCCACAGCTTATTGCGGTCCACAGAGTCAAAACCTTTGGCATAGTCAATAAAGCCATTAGAGCTACTTATAAAAGAACTCTTAAAGTTGGAGGATACACAATCAATTGCATTTATATGCATTAACAATGAACTATAAGAAGGAGAAATAAAGAAAATAATCTCATTTACAATTACATGAAAAAGAACAAAGTACCTAGGAATAAATCTAATAAAGGAGATGAAAGGCTTATACATATTAAAAAAAGGAAGATATTAATGGAAGAATCTGAAGATGCAAATAAAAAGAAAGATAATTCCATGCTTAATGATTAGAAGAATCAATACTGTTAAAAGGTCTGTATTACCCAAAGCAATCTACAGATTCAAAGCAATCTCTATTGAAATTCCAACATTAGTTCTCAAAGGAACAGAAAAAATATTCCCAACATTTGTATAGAACCACAAAAACAGCAAATAGCCAAAGCAATCTTGAGAATAAACAACAAAGCTGGAGGTATCATGTTCCCTGATTTCAAACAAAACTTGGTACGTTGTACCCATGGGTCTCAAATATGGGGATTCAATCAACTGTGAATCAAAAATATTTGGAAAACAGAATTCCAGGAAATTCCAAAAAGCAAACTTTAAGGGCTGCACACCAGCACTGTAATATACTTACATTGCATTTCCAACATTTTAGATAGTGCCTACATTGTATTAGGTATTAAAAGTAACCTGCTGCTGCTGCTGCTAAGTCATTTCAGTCGTGTCCGACTCTGTGCGACCCCATAGATGGCAGCCCACCAGGCTCTGCCGTCCCTGGGGTTCTCCAGGCAAGAACACTGGAGTGGGTTGCCATTTCCTCTCCAATGCATGAAAGTGAAAGTGAAGTCGCTCAGTCGTGTCCGACTCTTAGCGACCCCATGCAGGACCAGGCTCCTCCGTCCACAGGATTTTCCAGGCGAGAGTACTGGAGTGGGTCACCATTGCCTTCTCCCAAAAGTACCCTAGAGATGATTTAAGTACATGGAAGGATGTGCATAAGTCATACAAGAACACTGTATCATTTTATATAAGGGACTTCAGTATCTACAGATTCTGGCATTTGGGTCATAAATCAAGCCTCAATAAATTTAAGAAAATTGAAACCATATCAAGCATCTTCTCCAACCACAATGCTATGAGACTAGATATCAATTATAAGAAAAAACTATAAAAAACACAAACACAAGGAGATTAAACAACATGTTTCTAAATAACCAACAGTATAATGAAGAAATCAAAAAATTTCTATAAACAAATGACAAAAACAACACCTATGGGATGCAGCAAAAGCAGTTATAAGAGGGAGGTTTATAGCAAAACAATCCTACCTCAAAAAACAAGAAAAATATCAAATAGACAACCTAATTTTACACCTAAAACAACTGGAAAAAGAAGAACACCCAAAAATTAGTAGAAGGAAAGAAATCATAAAGATCCAAGCAGAAAGAAATGAAAAAGAAATGAAAGAAACTATAGTAAAGATTAATAAAAGTAAAAGCTGGTTCTTTGAGAAGATAAACAAAATAGACAAACCTCTAGCCAAACTCGTCAAGGAAAAAGAGAGAAGAATCAAAAACAAAGAAATGGAAAAGGAGAAGTTACAACAGACAATGCAGAAATACAAAGGATTATAAGAGACTATTATGAACAACTATATGGTGATAAAATGGGAAGAAATGGACAGATTCTTAGAAAAGTTCAATCTTCCAAGATTGAACCAGGAAGACATAGAAATTATGAACAACCCTACTACAAGCACTGAAATTGAAGCTGTGATCAAAAATCTCCCAAAAAACAAAAGTCAGATGGCTTCACAGAATTCTATCAAAACATTCAGAGAGGAGCTAATGCCTAGCCTTCTAAAACTCTTTCAAAAAATTGCAGAGGAAGGAACACTTCCAAACTCATTCTATAAGGTCATCATCACCCTGACACCAAAACCAGACAAAGACAACATAAAAAAAAGAAACTACAGGCCAATATAACTGATGAACATAGATGCAAAAATCCTCAACAAAATTTTAGCAAACAGAATTCAGCAACACATCAAAAAGCTCATACACCATCATCAAGTCGGGTTTATTCCAGGGATGCAAGGACTCTTCAGTATATTAAAATCAATCAATGTGATACACCATATTAACAAATTGAAAGATAAAAACCACATGATCATCTCAATAGATGAAGAAAAAGCCTTTGACAAAATTCAGCATTGATTTATGATTAAAACTCTTCCAAATATGGGCATAGAAAGAACCTACCTCAACATATAAAGGCCATATATGATAAGCCTACAGCAAACATTATTCTCAACGGTTAAAAACTGAAAGCATCCCCCTAAGATCAGGAACAAGACAAGGGTTCCACTTTAGCCACTGTTATTCAACATAATTCTGGAAGTCCTAGCTACAGCAATCAGAGAAGAAAAAGAAATAAAAAGAATCCAGGTCAGATAAGAAGTAAAGCTCTCACTGTTTGCAGATGACATAATACTGTACATAGAAAACCCTAAAGATAGTATCAGAAAATTACTAGAGCTAATCAGTGAATTTAGCAAAGTTGCAGGATACAAAATCAATACACGGAAATCACTTGCATTTCTATATACTAACTATGAAAAATCAGAAAGAGAAATTATGGAATTAAGCCCATTCACCATTGCAAAAAAAGAATTAAATATCTAGGAATAAACTTACCTAAGGAGACAAAAGAACTGTACACAGAAAATTATAAGACATTAATGAAAGAAATCAAAGACAACTTAAACCAATGGAGAGATATTCCACGTTCCTGGGTAGGAAGAATCAATATTGTGAAAATGACTATACTACCAAACACAATCTACAGGTTCAATGCGATCCCTATCAAATTACCAAAGGCATTTTTCACAGAACTAGAACAAAAAAATTTCACAATTCATATGGAAACACAGAAGACTCCAAATAGCCAAAGCAGTGTTCAGACAGAAGAATGGAGCTGGAGGAATCAACCTTCCTGACTTCAGATTATACTAAATCTACAGTAATCAAGACAGTATGGTCCTGGCATAAACACCAAAATATAGACCAATGGAACAAGATAGAAAGCCCATAAATAAACCCATGCACCTACGGGTACCTGTTTTTGACAAAGGAGGCAAGAATATACAATGGGGCAAAGACAGCCTCTTCAATAAATGGTGCTGAGCAGCTACATGTAAAAGAATGAAATTAGAACACTTCCTAACACCATACACAAAGATAAACTCAAAATGGGTCAAAGACCTAAATGTAAGACCAAAAACTATAAAACTCTTAGAGGAAAACATAGGCAGAACTCTTGACGACAAAAATCAAAGCAAGATCCTCTATGACCCACCTCCTAGAGTAACGGAAATAAAAGCGAAAGTAAACAAGTGGGAACTGATTAAACTTAGAAGCTTTTGCACAGCAAAGGAACCTCTAAGCAAGGTGAAAAAAGACAACCCTCAGAATGGAAGAAAATAATAGCAAATGAAACAAGTGGAAAAGGATTAACTTCCAAAATATACAAGCAGCTCATACAATTCAATGCCAGAAAAACAAACAACCCAATCAAAAAGTGGGAAAAAGACCTAAACAGACATTTCTCCAAAGAAGACATACAGATGGCTAACAAACATACGAAAAGATGCTCAATATCACTCATTATCAGAGAAATGTAAATCAAAACCACAATGAGATATCACCTCACACTGGTCAGAATGGCCCTCATCAAAAAGTCTACAAACAATAACTGCTGGAGAGGGTGTGGAGAAAGGAGAACACTCCCGTACTGTTAGTGGGAATGTAAATTGATACAGCCACTCCGGAAGACAGTATGGAGATTCCTTAAAAAACTAGGAATAAAACCACCATATGACCCAGCAATCCCACTCCTGGGCATATACCCTGAGGAAACCAAAACTGAAAGAGACACATACATTCCATTATTCACTGCAGCACTGTTTACAATAGCTAGAACATGGAAGCAAGATAGATGTCCTTCTATAGATGAGTGGATAAAGAAGTTGTGGTCCACATACACAAAGGACTATCACTCAGCCATAAAAAGGAACAGAGCTGAGTCAGTTCTGATGAGGTGGATGAACCTAGAGCCTATTATACATAGTGAAGTAAGTCAGAAAGAGAAAGATGAATATCATGTTGTAACACATATATACAGAATCTGGAAAAATAGTACTGAAGAATTTATTTAGGGCAGCAATGGAGAAAAAGACATAGAGAATAGACTTATGGACATGGGGAGAGGGGAGGAGAGGGTGAGATGTGTGGAAAGAGTAACATGGAAACTTACATTACTATGTAAAATAGACAGCCAAT